>NW_007577761.1:217038-244601 GCF_000690725.1 Stegastes partitus
GCGAGGCAACACTGCTCCACCCTGCAGCCCTCATGATTTAATATATATGTGAATTTAACTGTTATAGATGACCGTTTTCTGTATTTAAGTACATTTTTGCAATAATATTCACATGCTTTTGTTGAATAACAGTTTTACTGCGGGACTTGTATTCGGAACAGTGTGGTATCATTACTTTTAAATAACCACTGCTGGAAATATGGTTATTCCATTTTTTTTTTTTTGCTGAACTGCTCACTCTACAACAAAAATATGAAATTACCACCAACAGCCAGTTTGCTTAAAGGATCTCATTTTTGTTGGAATTAATCAAATGAGTTACTTAATGTTAGTGAGCTTCAAAGGTGTGGTTAGTGTCACCGTTGTAGGATTTCTCTGGCTCAGAGTGGACCTTTGGGGTTGACTACGTTCAACAGAGCTCGTTTTAATTAAATAAGTGTGTGTTACATTATTTGACAGATCTCTACATTTTGAAAACAACAAATGAAACCCCACTTAACAAAACTGGCTAAAAAATTGCTATTCTTATTCTCAATTCTGATGCTCTTGTGGGGCTGGTTAGAGCACCTTTCAGGGGATTGCAAAATTCCTCTGTGCAGGAAAACCCCTGCTTTAGGCAAGGTGAGGAAAACTAATTACCCCTGTGTTACACTAACAAGCTGCTGGCTATAGTGGCATTGATCTTGTTATTCTATTTTTTCTAGCTCTTAACTTAAAAAAAAGCGAATAAGCTTATTTTCCGAGCTGCTGAAACATTGATTTAAAGATTTAAAACTTTCAGAACTGTGTAATTTTGCTGGAACACTAACAACTGTGTTTGCACCAACTACTAGTTCACACGTCCACTGTTGTCTTACCCCGAACAGCTCTTCATGTCGTTCTGGTAGCTCCATTCAGAGACAGTTTTCCAAAACTGAGAGCAGGTGCAGACTCCCTCTTGGACCTCTGGAGTCCAGGATGTTGCTGTCTGTCTCAAGGCGTCTCTGGTGTTTGTCTGCTTCAACCAGACCGAATTCACATAAGACCTGTTGTGGCCCATTTGTCTGCTTACGGATCCCCTTCAGGCAGATTCTTTGGGGGTTATGTAAGTATTTGGGTGTGAAGAAAGTCGACTGGAAATGTCTTCAAATCCGAGTGGATGTGCTCGGAGTCATCTGATTAGGGAATGACACGCTGTTGGTCTGAGGAATGTTATGACAGGATCCACATCCTCTTTAGTGCTGAGCAGATGTTCCAAATTACACCACAGGCTGTATTAATCTTTTCTATAACCAGGGAGGGAAAAGGTGCGAACAGCAAACTTCCACTAAAACACTGGATTTATTATGATAGCTACAGCTATTCATTCTCTAATAGCTGTACATAATCAGAGCGCTGACATTTAACTTCCACAGATGTGCACCTGTTTTACTAAACTAACATTTAGCAGTGGCTGACATTACACGCTGTTCGCACACACGGACGGTGTTCGTGTGACCTGTGAGGACTTGAAGGTCTTGGATGGTTTCTCTGCGTTGATCCAGAGGGGGGCACTGTCTCAAAAGGCATCACCAGCTTGGATCATGGGTTAATGCCTGTAACATGTATTTAAATGGTGTGTCGAATATATCACAGACATTACACTACAATGATGGCGACACAATTGGAACTTTGTGCAAACCTGTTTTGCAGCTAATGTAAGGAGAAAATAAAAAAAATATTCCCCTCAAATGTTCATTTTCAGAGCAAACGCATGTCTCGTAGGTTCTAGTTTTTGCCACCTTAAAAGGAAACTTGAGTCCTATTCATGCAGTCCTTATTTACGAGGCCCGAGGAATGGCTTTTTTGTTTAGTTTTTCATTTTAATGACATTGGCAACAGTAGAAGGCCCAAAGCAGCCTGACCTCATCACAGTAAGCAGCTCCTGTGTTTGTGTGGCTCACACTTGCTGTTTTATTCCCTCTTTTTTGGCTAAACCCGCTCTCAGCTCGCACAAGTGCTCTGAGATCATATTTGGATGTCGGAGTAACAATCCTCCGGAGCGGCGTGTTGAGAATTAACTGGGAGTTTTGCTTTCACGTCAGCTGAATTTCATCAGTTTCTGCTGTGTTTTTCAGGTTTTCAGTTCTTGTTCAGTGCTGATTATGGTTCCAGCTCTTGAAATCCAAGAAGGTCATCCTTATTTAAAGCAGTCGTCGGTGCAGGTGGTTCTGACAGTGTGATGAACTGATGACAGGCCACGACAGTCTCCAGTAGATGGTAGTGGTGGGTAACTCTACGTGAGGTTTCTGCACTGCAGAAGGTCTTTGAATTTGTTTATTCATTAGTCAATAAGACAACATTTGAAGACTTTGCTTTTTAAGGACACACTGGCCTTGTCACCAGTTATACAATGAATATTATATTTAGTTGAACTTGTTCTTTCGCCATATTAGGCATCAGAAAACCTAAAATTAATCTGTTCTAATAATAGAAAGTAGGTGCAAGGCAATGAAAAATTTGGGTTATCAGTAAAACAGCTTTTCGTACAGCTATAAGCTTTTGTTTGACATGCAGTAGTGATCCAGATGGGAAATGTGAATGGCATGCAACAGATGTCTGAGTGGCAGGTAATATGCTTCTAAAATGATTAGACAACAGGACGTCCCACAAATGTGTAAAGAGGACAATTCACCTTAGAATGTGAACAAGGCTTTAAATTAAAGCTAGCGATGTTTGTGTATAAATTGAAATCCATTACATTCAAGCCAAATTAGTAGTTTATGTATTCTGTAGTTTAATCCTAATTTTAAGTTTGTGGCAACATTTCCACACTGACGCACCAATAAGATGCGACTTATAGCAGCTGGCAATTGGTTGCCAGAGCTTAAAAAGGAAGCAACTGTTCAGAGACGAAGACGGAGTAGGCTACAGCAACTGGGAGGATACTGGAAAAACCAAAGCAGTGTCCAAGAAAAGTCTCTGATGCTTCAGAATTAATTGAAAAAACAAAACCTTAGTATCAGAAGAAGGATAACAGTTTAAGAGAGAAAGCGATTAACGCCAAGGCAGAAGTGTCAGCAGTGTTTGTGTAATTACTGTCACTGCCAGAGGGGGGAGACAGGAGTTGCACAGAGCCAAAACCTGAGCATGCTACATCGGATCAAACACTAACAATGTTTTACGATAGGATAGCACTTTGAGCAAGCTAAGTTTTTTTAACCTGGATAGTTGCAGCACAAGGAAGTTGAATATCTAGCTGGATAAAGATTGGAGCTGCAATGATTCTTTGATTGCGAATCGATTGTCAGCTACTAATTTGATCTATCTGAACTATTCTGATAATAATTAAGGAAAAAAATTGAATTCTCTGATTCCAGCTCTATAAATTTCAGTATTTTCTGGTTTCTTTCCTCCTCTGTTACATTAAACTGAATATCTTAAGGTTATTAACAAAACAAGATATTTTAGGGCATCGTTTTGTTCTATGAGAAACACTGATCGACATTTTACACCATCTTCTGATATTTTACAGCTTAAACAACTGATCGATTTATTGAGAAAATAACCACCAGACTTATACGAGCACAACAGGACAAACAGGAGGTAAAAGAAAAGTAAATATTGGACTGGCGGTCGTGGCTGCTGAATGTTGAGGTTAACAGTTTAGACACAGCAGCTCACAAGTGTTGCACTCAAGTGCGTGTCTTTGAATCTTTCTGTCAGCCGGTGGTTTTGTTGTAGCTTTACATGATTTCTGTGAGGTTGACATTGTTTACTGCTGCCCATTTTAATCTTACAGGAACCATTTGTTGTAAACTCAGTGCTAACATCAATATCACTTCTGGTGAGTGCCTTTATATTGCAAAATTACTGTTAATATAATGTTAAATCTGCCTTTATTGACTTTTTTTGGCCACTTGGGAACTACTTAGGCATGCTTCAACACACCATTGACATTATATCACCTTATAAAGCTTATTAATCAACTTTGTTAGCAAACAGTTGCTTATTTGCACCTCAAGTAGATACTAGCATTCACCTGGGAAATGCTTGTAAGATATTTTGTCTGCTGTTTAATGCATGTGTCTGGAAATTAGATAAAAATATTGATGTGAGCAGCTTTAATTTTTAAGAGGTAAGGATGCTTATGATACATATTCATGTTATGTTTAATATTTGATGGCTGTGAATGTTCTGCAGCTCGCTGGACAGACGTTTAAGCGTCCAGAATGCTCTTGCTGAGTTCAGACTTTACAGCTCACCTGTGAATGTTCAGATGAAGAACTTGCTAAAGAGCGGGATGTTTTCATAAGTTAATGATTTCCTCTGTGAGCAAAAGAAAGAACAAAACCCACACACACACACACACACACACACACACACACACAGGAAAAGTGAATTCTTCATACCTGTTAGCATGTCTGAGCCTCTCAGACCTTCACTCCGTTTCAGGCTCATGCTCTTCCAATTTTCTTTAAGGGCAGCAAATCCAATTGATACTGTTCCTAACTACGATAAAAGAGCCCGATGTTTTGGTGATGTCATTTCTAAGGGTAATGAAATTGTCTCAGTGGGAGGGTGGGGGTGGTAAAAGTGTAACACAGATGAAATTCATTGACAGTATATGTGGATGAAGCGATGTTGGTTTAAAAATTTATTGCACAGATGGTCACTTATAATAAAAGCAGGCTTTAATAGGTAAGATATTCAAACATCTTCCTGCCAGATGATTTTTTTTTACAGTCTTTGATGGAGTTTTCTAAATGCCAGTTATGGGATAAATCTGAAAAACCTCATTCAGTGTAAAACTTCTCATATTATCCTATTCCCCTTTTCACTTGTATCCATTTAAATATTGTTTGGACTGCCGGTATGGAAAGGACTGAGCGCGCACTGGTGACTAAATTGTCGACAGGACTGTTTCCAGGAGGTCATAATGAAACGCAGATCATTTCATCGCGCCGTAAACTAATAAAGGAGGACAAACAACAGCTCACGAACATAATCAAACCTGACGACAAGTGACAGGCGAGCATTAGCTGCATTTCACCAAAATTAACATTTAACTCTCCAGCAGGGCTAAAAGTCACATTTGAAAGGGCTATGAGTAGTTCATGGAAGCGATTATGAGGCTGGCCTGTGGCCCTGTGAAGACCCTAACAGAAACATGAGGTCAGAGGTCACACAGACCATTAGCAGCCTCATTATGGGGGGTTTTGCTTCACATTTACATGCTGCAGACTGAACAGAACCAGAGAGAGACACAATAAGAGCCCTCAAAGCTGTAAGGAACACTCATATTTGTGTGCGTGTGTGCTTCTTTAAGAGCATTAGCCACTTGCCATCGTTTTTCCCCCCACTTCATTAGAGACCTATCTCTGCGGAGAACAAGCTTTACGTGGCAGCTGAATACACCCCAGACTGAAGTTCATCATAATCCAGTTGATCTCCGAGATGTTTGCTGAGCTTTAGCAAGCTCGATTTCACCGATAACCCAGTTTGTGGAGGCTTAGACGTGCAACAGAATGTGTTGGAAAGTAATCTTGGGAAGGAACAGCGCGAAACGCTCGGTTTAAAGAGTTCAGGGTTGAGTTACTTTTATCGGCCAGCAATAGCACAAAGTACTCATACGATCCTCTTGATGTGCTGGTAATTTAAGCAAAATGAGAGACGTGTTGCGTTGTCTCTGGTGGTGTTGGTATAGATTAAGAAGCTAAGAGCTCTGTTTCATATTCATAGGCTGGTGGGGGGAAGGGGATGGTGGTGGTGGTGGTGGTGAGAGGAATTCTACCCACCTCACTTGTCCAGTGTTGCTTGTGTATTGTCACACTTTGGACCGTGCACATGCGCGCGCACGCTCATGCGCACAAAGCCTTTGCAGAATGGTTTGTGACTCTAATGGCCCTTCCTTTGGGGGCACTTTTAATTGTTTGGTCATCGTCTCCATGCTCAGTGTGTCACAGTCAATAAAGCCACATTAGAGGAGACAGGAGGTGAGGGGTGAGGGGGCTGACACAGGGGGGTTAGGACCTCGGCGTGGAGAGAATATAAAGCGACTAAACCCTCCCAGAGTGGCATTCTCCTGCTATCAGAGCTCTGCGGAGGATGGGCTGTCACTGGGGCCCATTGTGAGGCCAATGACTCATTCTTACTCGGGGAACAACCTTAAAAAAGTCCCAGGGATTTAAAAAAAAAAGTCGGGACAAACCTCTTGGATCTGCTTCAGCTGACGTGTATGTGCGCATTTGCATGTGTGTACACTGATTTTAAATTAGAAAAGGCAGTCCGCTTTTAGCCAATCCAATCCAAACATCACATAATTCTTCATCAGATACTGTTTACTTCTCCCAAACCATGTCATTTTTTGGTAACCTTTGCTAATGTGTTCAAAAACAACACAGAGCCTCTCAGGCAGAAAATAAACCAAGCAGGGATTTAATTTGGCTCATATGCTGCAGCAAAGGGCTTTTACATGCATGGCTGCAGCTCTTTATTTGATGTAAGTTGCTTTAAAGCTGCTGTCAGTGATAGCCATAACATGTCACCAGAAACTGGGAGGTGTGCGATGGTCACTGTGATAACCTCGCCGCTGTGACTGAGCCTTGGAGATCCCAGGTCTTTAACTGTCACTCTCAGCATCTGCGGACCACCAAGCTAGCCCCGCTGACCTCGCCGCGACCTGCTCCACCTCACTGTCACGAACCCTGCTCACCACACACCCACCTATCTGTCTAATGCAGGCCTTCCCACTGTTAGCTTTATGTTCATCCTAACTTCTGTCCACGTTTGTAAAGCCACACCAGTGGTCACTTTTAACGATCAGATTATGTGAACGTGTGGCGGCTGAAACTGGTTGTCGAAGTTCAAACATAAAACCAGAACTTTTGAGGTTATATATCCACAACATTGAACCTGATTTCTTACCAACTGCTGTGCACCAGCAAACGAGAGAGGCCAAATAGTGTTGCCTTTCAGGATCACAAAGATGACCATCCCTAACCTCAAAGTCAAAGTTCAGCTGGACTCTGACAGCTGCTCCTGGTAACACAGTACTATAGCCTGGGTGATCTGGTGATTCACACCATGACCTTAACTCCAACAATATCCACATATACTGCCTGTTTCAGGCTCAGATGTCAAGACATGCACACTGCAGCCAAAGCAAAAATATGTCACATATTGTTAAACTATACCATGTATGAATCAATAAACTTGTATCAAAGTGTGCACTTGATTACATTAAAGTCCCAGTCTGCACAGAAATGCTAATTATTCCTTCATTTGGGTGTTTGAGCTACACTGTGCAGAATGATGCTAAAAGGCTGGTTTCACTTTGCCTGAGTTTCAGTCTGACTTTAAAGGGGCAATTTAGAAGATCTCTGTTTCATGCTCTTTGTCGGTGCCGGTGATAAGTAGTAACTGGGTTGTGTCTTTGAGCTCTGCTCTTTGCTTCTGTTTGTTCACATTTCCTTTATACTTACAAAGTAAAGTTGCATGCCGTATACAAACAACTGCAACATACTACTTGGTCAAAATATTGCACCTTTACTCTTTAACCGTCTTCCTCGTATATCTGTAGCAGTCTGAAATGAGCTGTCATCTGTCCATGCTCGCTCAGCAGCTCAAGCTTCTTTATAATCCTTGTTTCTAATCTTACACTGTGCAGAGGATTGTGGGTAAGAATGGTCAGACGAGCAAAATGCAGCTAGATTCAGCGGGACTTGATGGTATTTATGGCTTCTTGCATGTCATAGACTACATGCTGGTAGACGCTAGATACTTTACTGGTGTTTTAAATCATATGGTAGCAATGTCATCGCATTTCCCAAATGGTGTATTATATATTTTCTTATATATACATACATACATATATTTTCACCAGTGGGTCATAAGTTCAGTCATAATGATGTTACCTCATTTAGCTCAAGATTTAAAGTCCCATCTTGCCTTAAAATGGCTTAGATATAATTCAGTCATACATGTTCAAACCAGAAACCAATTATGAAGAAAAAAATAACGATACAGAAAGTCCCGCCTGGCAAACTGACAGGATTGGCTACTTAGGTTTGTGACATATGAAACCTTGAATGTTTGAATCTGTGTTTTTGAGATTGTCATCAGTGTGCTGCAGTTTCAAAGTAGAAATGACCAGCTGGATGTTGAGTTCTTGTTTTGCTGATGATATGTCTTCAAGCATATAAAAACACATTATGGACATGCTAACAAGGCACACAAATGGGGTTTTCACCAGGAGGGATCTTTAATAGATATTCATTTTAGTTAAAATCTTAAAGTTTGCTACTTTACGACGTACGTGTATGAGAAGGATTGTGTAGCCTTGCAAACACTTGAAAGTTAAGGTTTAGTGTAACTGTGATGTGGAAGCTTGAACCCTCCAGTGGGAAACATCATGTTTCCAAAATGTATATTCAGCCAGTTGAATTTATTTTTATCAAATCACTCACAAATCATTATTCAAGGAAGAGTACTTTAATGTGCCTTAAAACCAGCCAAACGGTGATTCATACACATTAATAATGTGGAACCTTCAAATGCCCTGAATGTACAAATAACTCAGAGGCTGATGCTTTCAAAGTCTTAAATTCAAGCTGAATTTGGAAGGAAAAGCTTCTACCTGAACAGTTAATCATCACAAATATCACTCTGTAGGTTAATTATTATTTTGTAAACCACTGAGATGAAAGTTAATCATTTTCTCGACCTGTTTATTACAGATTTTTCCTGCAGTATTTTTAGGCAGACAGATATTTCTAACCTTCACATCTCAGGACCTACTTTAAGTCTAAAACACAGCAAGGTGAACCATGATAACTCAAATACTATGTGTTGGATTTGAACATTTGGTTTCACAAGATTATTATTTTTATTTGTTCTTTTATTTTAAGGAACATGTATATTAAAGTAAGTAAACTGAGTATGAGTGAAAAGAAGCTATTGGCAGATGTAGTTTTGTGTTCATGCTGTATGAGTGTAACACTGCATACATGTTTCTATTGTGAGCTCAAACTAGCCGTTGTGATGATCATAGAAATCGTAGGTTTTTGTGAATGAAAGCACGTTGCCACTAGGAGGCTCCGACTGGAAAACGAACAAGTTGAACACAGACCAGATTATTAAATTTCATTAGTACTCCTCCCTGCTCAGTGTCTGAAGACAAGTCTCTGTTGGACACATAACTCAGAAGTGGTTCTTGGACACACTGTTCACTCCAAATAAATCCTGCTCGTTTTATGAGCCCCTGGTTTACAAAGGCTGTCCCCTTCTCTCACACACACACACACACACACACACTCATGTAGCTCTTATTTAAAGACGTCAAATGTGACTTTCAGCGTATAAAAACAACAAAAACTGACTCATTCCGCAGACATGTTTTTCTTGTACTGCAGTGTACCTCAGGTATGAGCTACAAAACGCTGCGTTAGCTCCACTTGAAGAGTCTTACCACCCTGGTCGGACCTCAACACGTGAAGCGAACCAACATGATTTTTGCAGCAACCTGGCAAGTTCGTGTTGCACCGTGGTTGAAAGTTAGAAGCCACAAGCTCAGTTGGGGTCCTTGTCTTGTGTGGCCCTCAGTTTAGAACCCACCTGCCAAACTAATTTATGATCCTGTTAAGAGAAACACTGCCCAGGCTCTTGAAGGCTGAATTTCTGGCCCCAGCGCTGCTACAGTATTTCACGATTATCAGACTATCCCTGGCGGTATCATAAAACACCTCATATTACCACACTTCCCTGTCTGTCTCTGCCTCGGCCTTTTTTTTAACACCCTCTCTGTGGTGGGTCACAAATTTAAGGCGGGCAGGAGGAGGTCATATTTTCACCCATAACCCATAATTGGCGCAAGGACGTCGGATGTATTGGTCATTAAAAATGGGAGTTGGCCAAACTCTCGTTGTTTGTATATTCTGTAACAATACATTTCAGAGTGGATGTATCTTTAGCCGACAGTAAATGCTGATGCAGAGAGAAGGAAGTCGCAAAGGGACTGCCCTCAACAGAGCTTCTCAGAAAAGCGTTTTACTGGCAGGTCTTTCACTAAAGCGTATAATACTGGTGTTGATTTTAGCTGGCTGTAGACGAACTGCAGTTAGCCCAGTCAATGGCACCGTTCAAGGCCTTTCCATCATTCTCTGAGAGCAGAGCTGCAACTAGCTCGTAAAGTTGCCCATAAACTGACACTAACAGAGCCGGCTCAGCCCAGATACATAAAGCATTCAAAGCTACACACAAACGCATTAACTGCTCGGCATTAACAACAATTTAAAGCGCCAGCGGTTCTTTTCACCTGAATGGGACCATTAGAGCAGCGCAAGATTAAAGAGGCTTTAAACTGATAAATGTTTCAACTTAGCTGCATTAAAACTTTATATCAAACTGCCTTCTTAAAGTTTTCCACTTATAATGTCATTGCTTTAAGAGGCGACCCATGAATCACCCTGAAGTGATTTGACTGCGAGTTCAACATCAACAAAAAAAGGAGTAAATGGAGCGCAGAATTAAGACATGAAGTTTAAAACCTCCTTTGTGAGATGAAATATTATAATCTCGCCGAGTGCAGGGAGATTGACCCGTCAAGGCTGCACTGTATTGAGCAAGGCTCGATATTAGCTCCAATAATGGCCTGCTCTGAATTAGATAATCCTGCTATTATCTGAAATAAGAACAACTGGCCAGACCCAGTGGCTGCTTGGCTGGGAATCTGTTTTGTGTCTTTGCTTACGGTTTTAATTGTAACAAGCTGAGGGGAGAAAGCAGAAAGACTGAAATCTATTATGCCAATGTCACTCGGGCAAGCATTCCCATCGGAACATCGCAGCAGAAGGAGGTCTTTAGGTGCAGATTCCCACCAGAACGGCACACAAACCCGGCCGGGGAAGCCAAAGGCAGGTCTAAAGAGAAACAACCTCGTTTTACTGGAAAATTGTTAAATTGAGAAATCTATGAAGCACAAAGATTGCAACCGAATGGAGCAACAAATGAAGCAGACAAAAGGGGTCAAAGGTTTTTGTTTTTTACTGTGAATGGAAGCACAGTGACTGAGGAATGAAGACAGAGCAGCATTTAAGGGCCCACAAAGCTGTGCATTTAAATAAACAGGGTTACGTCGTCCTCCTTTGGGCCCAATGAAGTCCATCAAAGAACATGGTAATGCCCCACTGAATGGACGCAAGGACTCCCAAACTCCTGCCTTTTCACTTCGTGTGAAAGAATGTGACATAATAAACACAACATCCCCCCCATGAAAAACAGACATAAACTGAGCTTTAAATATTTTCTGCCCTGGTTACAGCTTTAAATCATTACTGGGGGTTGCCATGTGGGCCGTTCGGCAGTGTGCAGATGTCATTATTTGTTGGAAGTTAATAAGTAATGTTGTGGCCTCGAGCAGTAAAAACAATAATGCAGGAATCAATAATTATTGCTTTGGGGCAGAGACGGTCCCCAGAGCTCATGTTGAAGCCAATAAAGTGGTGTCTCCCCAGCTTCCGGGATTATCAGCGAACAGATTCTGCTCATCAATTTTTAAAACTCAACATTGTGTCATAAAAGAAATTGAAAGAAGGAAAATTAAGACTTTTATATATATATGTGGAAGTCAGTTTTCTCTCTGATTTTAACTCTGTTATGGTCTCCACCAACTGCTAAAGGAAATATGTGGCTTTTTAGCTGCTAAATGCTCCATTGTGTTCACTGATCGGGAGCCAAATCTTTGCTGTTTGATTACTTTCAGGTGAGTTTATTAACATTTTAAAAAATATTTTCAGCTGCAGAGATTAAATCAAAAAATGAGTAACAAGATGCTAAAATGCTCCACAGGTCTGACAGAAACTACAAAGCAGGGAGACAATTCACTGCTAATTTATTCCATTATACTCACAGGAATTGGATTTATTATTAAAGTGTAAAATCTTAATAAGTGCAGTTTTAAAATAAGAAAAATGGCATGACCAACAAGCATAGACAACAACAAGAAAAAAAAGAGAAAAACATTCAAATGGATATGTCTACATTTTTTTAAAGTAAACATTTTAATTTTGTTATTTTTTAATATATATAAGATAAAATATTTATTATATAAAAATAACAAAATTGCACGGATCAGCTGTCGCTATGCAGCAATATTTATTTTTTATTTATTAAAAAAAACTTTAATATATTGATCAATGCAGCTTTAACCAGAAAGTATTAGCATAACATGTTTTAGAAGCACATACAGAAGTATTCATGCAAAATAAACAGCTACATAAACTGATTAAACATAACACAATTCAAATCTTGTGGTGAACTAATGGACATCAACATGCAAACACGTGTCAGAATTTTAGCTGCTTAATTTGTTGGGCAAGTAGTTTAATCTGTAACAACGAGAATAAGTGAAATATTCTAAATTCTTAAAAATCTTGGCCAAACAGAATTTAAATGTACAGAACTACTTTCCACCATTTCTGAAAGATCAGTGCACTGAAAGTGAAACATCATTTACTTGGACTAACTTAATCCTACAGTGAGTGAGACAAAAATCCTGAATTTATTAACCTGAACAGGTGTCAGTTTTCCTGCTTATCATATATTTCTGTTCAGTGAGCACACACACACACACACACACACACTCACAACTCACAACTGCATGCAGAGAATTTTGTTTACGACGTCGGCTCAAAGATTGCGGCTCAGTCCCGTCTACAGACAGGTGTTCTTTGCCCGCTAGATCCCAGCTGAGCTGCTGCTTCGATGCAGCTTTTTCACTCTACAAAGCGTCCACATTCCATCTACTTTTAATTTTACAAGAGCTCAGGGGCCACTAGACCCGCTCTGGCTCTACATCTACAGGGTCTAGGCCTGGATTCTCTGTTTGGACTCAAGCCTCACACACACATTGTCCTGAGTAAATACTGCAGGTTGAGCCCAGCTACAGCTAAATTGGGTTGTAGTATGTTTCTGCGCTTTTAGTCAGACATCTGTTCATTTAACTGTTATCTGCCATTACAGCCTCAGGTCGGCTCATTTGGCTCGCCACGTAGTTAAGGTAAAGGAACAGGCAGAATCGTATGTTATGATCCAGTTTGCATGTGCAGCCTTTAGCTTGGAAAGATAAATAAGTTTCTGTAGGTGAAGTGTCGATGCTCTTCTGCAGTCACAAACAGGGTGTGGCCGTATGATTTCTGTTTTTCTGGAGAGCAAATAAGCATGTGGCTCGTTTCTTTCTGTCTCATCTCTTTCTCTTCCTTCTGCAGACACAGTATCTCGTGCCGCAGGGTGCGATCCCTCTCTTCCTCCGTATAAATGATTAAAAACCCTCATTAGCGTTAGGTGATACGGCTGCAGAGGAAAAGGTCTCGGAGAGAAGGAGAGAATGGAAAAGAAGAAAGGGAGCAGACTGGGCAAAAAAAAAGAGGGGGGATGGCAAGCCAGAGGAGAGGAAAAAACAGATTGGGGAGGGGGAAAAAAAAAGAAGAATGAGTGGCAGGAAGCGGGAGGGTGGGGCGACAAGGGCACTGAAACAGCAAAGAGAAAGAGATGATGGATGAACTGAACAGATTTGAAATTTAATGGTGATGGCAAAGGATGAGAAAAGTTCCAACCGGGGGGAGACAGCTGGGTTTCATTCAGAAATATAGCATTTCCACAATAGGATTTGGTTATCTGTATCACTGCCAATGCAAGTATCCCAAAGATTTGTTTGCGAATCTGGAGGAGAGACAGAGGCTGCTGTGAACAGAACTCTGGGATCTTGACCTGCGGATACAAGTCTTATTACTGAATTAGCTGTAATCCTGCTCTGTTTGCCCTTGATTACGAGTGCAACTGTTCCTTAAAGAGCTCCCATTTAAGAGCTGGCGCTTCTTTCTGCACAGGTTCATTCAGGCAGGGAGGTCCAGTTCGGATTAAACGGGCTAAACTTTACCTTCTGTGGTTATGACTCCTGTACAAGTGTGTGTGTGTATGTGTGTGTGTGCATGTGAGTGTGCATGTGTGTGTGCATGTGTGTGTGCATGTGTGTGTGCATGTGAGTGTGCATGTGTGTGTGTGTGCATGTGTGTGTGTGTGGCCTCCCATAAAAGCAGATGTTACAGCACAGCGCAGCAATAAATACAAGCACCACAGTTTATTCCTTTAATCAATGATTTACAGCAAACTATTTTCAGCCAGTCACACGGCTGAACTGCATGAGCAGGAGCTTGGCTTCTGCGAGCATCTGTTATCTCTGGCTCTGATAGCGTACAGCATTTATCTACTCCTGACCGCAAACACCTGAGTGCTGAGCATGGTTCCAAGTCCCAGGAGAGATAAGATAAACTTAATGAAGCCCAAAATGAACTCAAACACTTGAGATATTAAGATGCAATAAAATGCTACCAGCAATGATTGACTTTATTAATTTATCTGGCCATAAAATGTGCATTTGTCTACCTCTAAAGAGCAGCATTCATGCTCCTTGCCCTTGTTTTGATGTACATTTCTATAATCCAGGTTCACTGTACTTTGGTCTGAAACATCACAACAACTGCTGGATGGACTGGCATGAAAGTATATGAAGAAATTCACGCCCCCCAGAGGATAAATCATCTATTTTCCTATCTTGAATCGCAAACCTGGTGTTTATTATGTCATTTTACGTTCAGATTTTCTGTTTTTTTCATGGTTGAGGACTTTTCACACAGATCCAAAAGCACAAATCCGAGTGGAAGCTTCACAAGCGCACAGTTTTCTGAGTGCAAAGAGACGCATTGAAGCTGAAGCACAGTAAAGCTGAGTGTAAAAAATCGGTTCTGAGAAGGAGCAGAGCGGATTTGGACTTGGCTACTTGAGAGAGAAGGCAGGGTTTGTATGGACATTTATTTAGATAGTGATGAAATCATGCTTTGAAATTGATAACAGTATTCAAGAAAATCGAAACTGGATTTCTTTTGTTGTGTTATGAACTTTCATTAATTAAATGGATGGGAGTGACTTCTGAAGTTATTTTTTGTTTCTTGTTCTTTTTGTTCCTTGATGCATTTATTTTGAGTAACTGTTTTTCCCTGTTGTGTTGAGTTATCACAGGCGGGGTTGGTGTAAAAACATTGATCCTTTTTGAGTTTTGACTTTTAACTTAAAAGTAGTTTGGTTAAACCGCTACAAACTCTATTTATTTCCACATTTCCACCATTATCAGAGGGACATTTTAGATTTTTTGGTAAAATGGCTACAATAAATTCTGTACAGACTTCCTACTAGTGTGGTATGTACTATGGATTATTACCAAATAGTTGTATTAGGTGCTAATTAGCAAATGTTATCAGACAAACCCCTGAAACTACTCAGACTAAAAACTGATTTTCTTGAGTAATTTTCCACATACAGTAAACTGTCAACTTCTCAGATACCAAGAAATGCTTTTATATTCAGATGGAGTCAAACAGAGAGCCAGGTCTCGGCACTTTTACTGGAGCTTGGAGCAAAGGTTAGAAAACAAAGCAGAACGTGGATTTTTTTCTTCTTCTCCCCTCCTACATAAAAACATACATCAACCTACATACCATGTTGTCATAACACACTGTTGATAGATCTACCGACACTAATGACCCCGTCTGTTTGAGATATGACTCAGTTATGACAGATACGAACGCTCCTGACACCATTAACCCCGGAGCCGTCATTATGTAAGGCTGAAGACACACTTTCACATTCGGCCTGCCACGGGTAAGGGCATCTCGGTGTCGAGGTCTCGGCCCTCTCTCCGCGCTGATTACGCCCTTGATACAGGGCTTGAATGTCTTGTTTAGATCCGCTCCTCACCTCGCAGCTCCACAACAACTCCTGCTTATGCGTAGTTGTCGTTGCGTTTCCGATATTCCTGCCTGTTGATGGTTGCTCACTGTGTCGGAGATACAGGCTGCCCCCGCTGCACGTTCCTGTCGTTCCAGAGAAGAAGCAGTGACAATGTCCTGCCTGTGCAGCAAATCAGATGAAAAAGAGGCAAAGGGAGGCGATGCTATCTAAAATGTGCAGAGTGAGCAATTTCCCGTCTCTTTATTTTTGACAAAGAAAAGCAATTAACAAGCAGTGAAGACGCTAATACTTCTCATTACAGACCTTTGACAGCCTCGGCGAGGCTCCATACAAAAGGAGAAATTACACTGGGACGGATGAAGAGAAGCAATAAATGTGAACCTCAGCAACGGCATGAAGCTATTTTAGATCTGACTATGGACCTACTACAATGTAAATTAACTTCTCTGTGGGCTCCCAGCTGGGGGTCGGACATAATAAATGGAACACATGTAGAATATAATGCAGTCCAGCAGAATGTTAACACAATAAATCCTACTTTTGTGGACTTTTTTTTTGTCAGGCAGAGAGGTGTTCATTTATAAGGCTGTAATGAGAGATTTGTATTTGTAGACCGATTTCCCAATTTACACGCAATTCACAGAAGGGGGGTAGAAAGCATGTCACCACAATGTTAATGTATCGCATTAATGCATCATTTCAATAATCAGAAATGAAGCAACTTGTCTGAAACTAGTTAAAATATTGTGTAAAGGTAAATTTGTGAGCAACATTTGTGATGAAACTCTGCATATTGGCTGCATCGAGCTAATGTTGCACGAGAGACTTAGTGAGAAACAGCACTGATAGATGGAAGTGATGGAAAAATCTTACACAATAATTCATGCAAGTAGTGAATAACAGAATTCCAATGGAAAAAATAAGTAAATGCACTTGTGAACTGCTTTGCTACTGAAACGTATTCAGGTTTTTGTCAGAATAGTGAAGGAATGCTAATAAACACAGTCACGTTTCTGTGATTGTGTTTACATGCACACCAGTGTTCTAGTTATGAGGCTTATCCTGGTTGAGATTAGATTCAGGTTATGACATTTACATGGAAAAATCTCGTTGTTCGTTTCCCTGTATGCATGATAAATATTAGTGCAGCCTAATCTTACATGTGGCTATCTTCTTCTGCCTATTTTAGTGTTTTGTACTAATTTCTTGCTGCCTGTCTGATAACGTGCAGCACTCAGGTTGTTTTTTCATGTGCTACATTTGATACCTTTGACCTTACATTCATCTGGCTGTGGCTATTGGAAATGATGCAGCAGGCTTAGCACTGTTAAATGCCTGTTGTAGATTAGGCTCGTCCAACTGCCTGTCAGCAATGGGTGAAGAAACAACAGGATACATTAGACATGTCCTTGATTTTGACTGTCAGGTTGTCACACTAAGACGAGGGTGCAGTGGATGAAGATACACTTCATTAGAGTCGACCTGATGGAGCTCCACTACTTAAGGGTAGAGAAAGTGTGGTATGAGCAGGGCGTCCTTTCACCAGCTGTGTGACAAAGTTTGAACTGTTCATGTCACCAGAGGAAACAACAGCGTGAGCACCGACTCCATCACTACTGACAGTGTTCACAGTGTTGCACAAAGTTGCTTGGTTTGTGTTTCTGTCTGTCACAAGGCTAAATCCTGTGCAGGTGGTCAGCAGTGTTTAGAAGCTTTGAGAAGATTTCTGGATAATCAAGCTAGAATAATTGGGTTTTTTAAAACTGGGATGAGGGCTTAAGTGGGTTTCTGAAATTAGGATACGATGCTTATAGGCGTAATTACAAAAATGGGATCATAAGCCAGGTGGCCATATCCATTTAAATGCAGTTATCCCACTACCGGTCAGTACTTTTTACAATCTATAGTCCATGCCTAGGACCAGATTGTTATGAAGCTAAAAGCTGATTCGGCACTCTGATTTAACCAGGAGGTTTATTTTTTGATAATGAATGAGGTTTTGCTTTAACTGATTTTACATCTTTACTCAGTTTTGTTTATGAAATGTTCATGCAGACTGTCGTGCCACATATCAGCCTTTTATTCAGAGTAGCTTCTTCAAAACCAGACTAATAGTAGGACTCTAATAGCTGGAAATCTAAGAACTAACGTTGTGAGTCTACTCAGGGGATGCTCACTGTTTAGTTTTAGGTCACCCACTTTTCAGAGGAGCTCAGAGCCCATTGCAAAAATGATTGTAGGTTTGTGTGGAAAATATGGAAAAATAGACCTGAAAGAGTAAAAATAGGCCTCGGGTCACATTTATGAGCGTAAAGTGCAAGTGGCAAAGCAGGCAAACACATGACAGTGACCGTTAATAACTGTGATAAAACATCTCTGTGGGTAACAAGCAGCAGTCTGCTGGTTCACCACTGACCCAGTCTGAACAGCTGCCTCAGCCTTTGTCCTGCTGCTGTTCATACAAACACAAAGTGCAACAATAATGGGGCCACAGGAATGTCTCACGCACACACACACACACCTACGAGTGTATTCAGAGAAAAGAAGTCTTTAGGAAAAAAATGTCTCACCTCAGCAACAGGATAGTAAAGTTTAGGAGAGCTCTAAAATGGAAGCTGTGTCCTAGAAAGAACCTGTTATATTATACAGAATTTAAAAACTTCCTATTGAACACGTATGCTTTAACATGTAGTTTTAACATCTTTTACAGTGCAGTTTGCTGTAAGATGAGTAACAATCACAGCTTAAGTCACGGGTTGCAGAGTACAGCATTTAATCCCTTGAAAGTGAGAAAATGAGCAGTTAGTTCTTGTCTGATTATAACCTTACAGCCTGAGGCTTTCACCTTTCCTGCCTCTCTCCAGGGCTTTTTGGACTCCCGTCAAACTTCATAAGCAGGATCCAAAGTTCTTTCCAGAGGTCTCTCCAAACCCCAGCTCATCCATCACTGTGATCTCTATTATGGAGCGAGCTCCCTGCCGTGGTCAAGGACCGTGATAACAAGACAGCGTAGAAACAGATGTGTGTAAAGGTGAAGCCACGCTGGAAGTGGAAAAGGTGAGCAAACACCTTTCTACGTTATTGGGGTTTTCATGAAGAAAAGGACTTTTGAAGTTTAGGCTTCAAGGAGGGGAAGGGCAATCACTGGTCACACCGAGCGCCGCATATAGCATGTGAACTTCTACATCCCCCCTCCAGATCTGACTCCGAGCACATACAGCATTTAATCACTGAGTAATGACCCTGGAGTTGTCTGTCGTCTTCAGTTTGGCACAGTCACGCTTTTCAGGCCAGCACACAGCAGGATATTCCTGGCTCACCTCCTCACCCTCTGCTTAATTTATCTGTTTCCTTGGAGAATACAGGACATGTTTGAGTCCATGTAATGAAGCGAGCCTCGACTGCTTAACTTGCGCCGACTTTCTTGACTGATGCCTCGCAGGGATCAAGCCGCTCTGGGACGGAGCGGGCGTTCGTATTCTCATGTTGTGTGACCCTATTGTCTCCCTTGTGTTTTCACTGCTGCCAGGAGGGAAGTGTGATAAAGTTCCCCTTTCTTTGCCTGTTTCTATGTTTGACTGTCTCCGCTGTCAGTCGGTCGGTCTCCTCCTGCTGCTGGGGGGACGTTGGGCACACAGGCGATTGTTTTACGCGAGGTTACAGGAAGGTCAGATCCAAAATCAATGAGGAAACAGCTCTGCTGCTCTAAACTCTATTTCTGCCAAGCAGGATCCTCTGAGAGGAGCCGGGATATCAGAAGCCCCAACTGGGAGGATCGTTAACATGACAGATAGAGGGAAGAGGAGGCATGAGAGGAAGAGGAGAGGGAAATGAGAGGAACGGGAGAAAACAGAGCTGTTACTCGTGTGAAATGTGAAACGCTCGGGTGTCAAGGAAATATAGTGTTTTTTTGAAAACATTCTTGGTGCTAAGCAGAATTTTATCCTCTGGATCCATTTCACATGTCAAATTACACTCCACTGTATATAACAAGTATTGTTTCATACTGTGAGCAGGAAATTACTTCAAACCACATAAACTTTTTAATAGTATGCAGTTGCCAATATCCGTATAAAAATGGTATGAATGAATAAAATATCAGCATACAAATGGCAAAAACATTTTTAATTTGTATTCAAATGGCAGTTTAAGAGGGAGGAGCTGCAGCTTCTTGGAGATAATAGTTTCTCTATACAATTCAATAACATTGAGCGTGTCTTTGTGCCTTATAGGAAACATCAGGGGGTTGCTTTAATGTTTCCTTCGCTCTCGGCTTCCTTGGAGCCGAGCGGATATTACAGATTGGAAACATATAGCGAGTTTATAAAATCTCACACTGATTACCAGCAGTATGAACTCTTGGCTTTCACATTGTTTTGTTCAGTGATGCTGAACCAAGACATTTTTAGTCTGGGACAAAAGGCTGAGCTTTGGACTTGGTTCCACCGACCCCAAAACAACTGAGCAGACTTGGGTGCTGTTTTCCATAGGTCAAAAACAACTTTGTTTCCCATCCACAGTTCATTCATATGTCTTTGTGGATGTTGCACAATAGCACATGTGTAGTCCTGTGATAGACTGGCGACCTGTCCAGGGTGTCTCTTGCCTTTGCCCTGAGCTGGCTGGGATAGACTCCAGCCCCCCGTGACCCTACAGAGGATTAACCAGTGTGTAGATGATGGATGGATGGATGGATGGATGGATGGATTCCTCCAGATACCGACGAACACATAACATTACTGAATGTAGGATGCTTCTTGTTCACTGCAGTACATCAGGTCAGCTGCCTCTGAGCAAAACATGTTTTTAGTAATGAGAAGCTGCATTGTGTGATTCCACAGATGCTGCAGGTCACAGACGAAGACTTTGCATTAAAACAGCAAATGTTTCATATGTCTGGCTTTAACATCTTCATTTAGTTTTTGTTCTTTGATAAATAAATGTTCAACATTATGTCTTTCTTCCTAAACATTTCTCATTCTGTTGTTTGTGAATCCGTCTGAGTCCAATATTTAATTCTTCTCTGCTGTTGGGCTCCAATAACACACAAAGGCAATAGCTGATAAAAGTTTCACTGGGTTCACCAGCTAGCTCTGAACAGTGTCTAACATTTGATGTTGGGTTTTTCCTTCACATTCTAGTTTTTGAGGGTTTTTTTTTTTTACTGAAAGCAGCTGCCTACTCTGGTAATTACAATTATTGCTGCATTAAGACTAGAGAGTATCTGCTTAAGGAAACTGAAGTAGAAAGTAGAAGAAAATCTACTTTACCAGCCTGCCTGTCCTGTTACATTTTCTTTATGTGAAGATCAAAACTGTAAATACATGTATTTAGTTGACCCAGGCCGAGGTCTGGTCACTCTTTGCCCATTTCCTGAGATGTTTAGTGTCCTCCTGGTGTACAGGGAAGGTGGATCTGACTCACCAGGCAGAACACGACCAGGAGGATGCACTTAATGCATGAGCTTCACTCATAAATGCCAGTCAGCATCAAAGCGTATAGCTACAGGGAGGAACCTGCATGGGAATCTGTATTTTATCACTTCGAGTAGGCTGTGGTGATAAAAATACCTGCAGTGTTTGGAGGGTGAAGTACATGCCTGTCCTGGCAGAAGATTAAAAGCGAGGTTTTACCCTAATGTTATTACAGCAGCCCAACTCCAAGCTACTGTATCCTCTCTCTGTGAATGTAGCTGGAAGTTGGACAGTTAGGGCTATACGTCACTTCAATTCTTAAACTCTGAGTCGATTCAGGGATTAGTGTGAAGCAGGGGAATTTATGGGGCAGAGTTTTCCAGTCCAACAGTATATAAAGTTATGGCACGCTCTTAGAAGCAGAGAAACGGTAACAAATGTTCCGACTCTAAACCTCAGATGATGTTTAGCCAAACACTGCACGTACCTGATCTGACATGCCCAAGGTCACCTTTAGTGTAAAAATGTAGGGTTGCAAATAAAGCTGCATGTTTAGGCAGATAAAACGTGGAATTTTGCAAACAGTAACCCAGGACAGTGTTAAGATTCAACCATATCACCCAGTCTTAAATGTATGGAGTCATCTGTCTTCGAGATGGACATGTTAAGCTATTATGTTTCATGCTTTCATGCACTTTTAAGACTATATTTGTGTAGCTCATTCCTGACACTAGAAATGGTCCTTTTTCGAAACATCCAGCTTTTATATGATTTGGGCTCTTTTTATGAAATTCCCAATGATCATGCAAAATAATGGTTTAATTTATAGCATGCAATAAATCACTGCAATATTTTAGTAGTTTGCTAAATGGAGGCTTTTATAGTGAGGATCGACTCAATACACTATAAAAATATCAGACATTTTTTGTTGGTTCGACTCTATTACTTTGTGAAATTTTGCTGTCAAACTGTGCAGCAAATTCAGATGACATTTTGGGAATAAAGCCATCCAAGTGTTTGAAGTTTCTTTGTGGGAATCCAGACAGCGCGCACACGATTCGCTGAATTTATCCAGTGGTGTTGAGACTGCTCTCGAGAAAACATCAATTACAGTAGATTGTTCTGGTGGCATGTCAGTGTAGTGCGAGTGGTTTGGCTGAACCGGCACAGCAAAGGCTGTGTGATGCGTGTTTAGCGAGTTCTGACACGGTCCAGATCTCGGTTGATCCTTCTCTATTGAATAAGCACATGTCTTTGGGGACAACAAGATTGATGCTGCTCCCACTGAACTCTGGGATATCCCTGTCCTTAGCTGGGCAAGATTTCGGGGTTTGTGGGTAATGGGGGGAAACCACTTCCCTCGCTTGTTAAACAAGACCATTAAAAGGCATTATGAGCTGGCCTCTGGAAAGGCTTTTGCATGTCATTGCTTGCATCTGTTGGAGGGCGTTTCTCGGTCTCTTGTTTCTTTTGATTATTCTAAAATACAGTAATTCTGCTCGCAAGTGATACACAAGCTGAAGGAGAGACACTGTGGAGAGGAGCTGTGACAACAGATGACATGTCGAAGAGTCAAACCTGCGTTAATCAACTTTAGTGATACGCTCAAGACTTTTTTTAAATGTATTTTAATTTTTTTTGACAATACACAGTAATACTGCAATGAATAATTGGTATAATTTAATCCTATTATTCTTCCTAAACTTGACAAAGGCTGGGAAATAATGATCAATGAACACATTTCCCAGAGAGACTTCAAAGTTTCTCTCTCCAAACATGCCGCACATCCCGTGATCTGAGCCATCCAGAGTCATGTCAAACCACAATCACATGTTTTCCAGGTTACACTGGTGGGATTAAGGTTCAAGTGGTGAGGAGGGGTTTGGTGGCGGCCTCACAAGGTTGCTCCTTTATGGGTCAAGAGCTCGACCAGTTCACTGTAAGTCAATTTCTAAGATAATGCGAAAAGTCCATATATACATGTTTCTACTGGTAAGTTAGTCAAACTTGCATAATACTAGCTGATATTTGTAAGGAGTATGTTTTATCCAATCAAAGAACATCAGTTCTATAAAGAAAAATGTTTTTCCAACATTACAGCAACCTTTCTGTGCATGGCTGTGGTTGATAAAGCAAATAAATTTAAATGATTAGTGTGTAGCTAGTCTTGCATCCACAGTGCTGGAGAACAGTCTGATTGCACCTTATTATCATTGTGCTGTAGGGGAAAAATACAGATGCAGCAATGATAATCCTGCAAAATGGCTATGAGGAAAATGTTTTGGTGAGAGTTTTGCATGCTGGTACGTGAGCGCTATCATTAAAATGGCTAATTTACAGAAAGAACCAAGCAGGGCTGCCCTTTGCAAACTCCAAAGCAAAGCTTTCAATTTTCAGCATGTAAGCTGATGCTTGGATGTTGCCATTGTTGTTTCCCGTTGCCAAGGTCATTTTAAAATGCCACAGCAAAAATGCAGATAGTAAAAAAGGCAGAAGAAAGCCGAGAAAAATGTGAAGTGTAAAAGGCAGATTTATACCCGAGGTCTAGTTCTTGTGAGTCAGACTGGTGTGCAGCAAGCAAAACTGCCAGCATAAACGTAGCCCCAGGCAGGACTGCAGCAGCGCACAGTTTATTTCTTAACCAACGCAATAATTCACTCTAACACAAGATATTCTGACATATACAACGCCCAGGCTTTGGTGTTGCTGGACTTCTGGCTCTTTCTCTGGGTTGTGAACTCGCTGGCACTGATCCCTGAGCCAATCTGCCCCACCTCTTCCTCTGAAGCTAGTTAAAACCAACACATTACAACAGGTTTGGAAATTACATACCCAAGACATGTTAGTGCTGCTGACATTATTCACATACATTATTGCAAAATATACATATAAAAAGAAGAACGAAACATTAAACAAATATTTGAAAGTATGTATGTGGTGCTCAAAACTAGAGGTTTTGCAGCTTCACTTCCAGCTCTGCTCACACCTGAGCTGATGTGGTAAATTGTAATGCAGCTGCTGCCAGTTATTGTTAGTTCTAGGTTTGTTGTGTGGTTAAATCAACTAACTAACTACATTTGTGTTATAACAAGTCTTAGTTCCAAAGTTGAACATCTGGGGCAACTGGCTGGATTCAAATAATGGAAAAATATTTATGCAACCACAGCTGTGACATTATTGAGCGTTTGTGTGCATGTGAACAGATAGGACCGATGTAAATCCATTGCTCTTCCTCATTATTATTATTGGGGACAACAGTTGTTGATGCATGCCATACAGTCACCAATAAGGCAGTAGAGTGTGTGCATATAGGCCGAAATAGAAACTTTATGCTCGTTGTCACTCATGATTGTCAGGTTACATTAGAAGTCTCTCCTCACTGTTGTTATTTCTTTTATCTGTCTATCAAAAAAAAAAAAAAAGAAGAAGAATGTTCTGTGACACATTGTGGTCTTCAAACTTGGCCGTGCAGCACAACTCGAATTCTTGGACGACCTCCTGCTTGGGCTTCACCCAAAGCAATGGAACCCTGGAACTAAGTTCAAGCTGCAGGTCTGGCACACAGTGGAAAAAAGGGGGTTAATGTGATTAAGGTCGCATCTGAATAGAGACTTCCCTGTTAGAAGTCTGAAGGAGGAGGATTAGATTTGTCATATGCACGGAGGAGCCCCAACTGCGGTTGTGCACACTTCACTGCTCGGGAGGAATCCGTGAAGCAAGTGTCCGTGCTGTTTGGGATGTTCATCGGACAAAGTAATATGAGGGCAGTGTCAGCTGGAGAGGCACTGGGCTTGGTTCCCAGAAGTAACACGCTTGTGCACATGGATATTACCAGAATGCTTGTATAAGAGAAGGAAGGCACCAAACACAGAGCCTGTAATGTAATCTGTGTTGTGCAGTGTGTGAGGGTCATTAAGTATGCATGTTAACACAGGATCAGAATGGCATTGCTTTCTCTCTCTCCCTCTCTCTCCCATCATTCCAGTGGCAGTGGATGGCCCTCTTATTAGGTCAGCTGAAAGTGGAAAATTAGCACAATTCCCCCAGGCTGGGATTTATCCCACATCTCTTCCAATTAGCTTCCTGAGCTTCTGGAGATAATTGCAGTGTACAGTGCAGAGACAGGAGCTCCGACAGCCTCGCTGCTGTTTCTACATTCCCGTCTCCATTCCTTCATGCACTTCCTCACAGAGAAAGAGTGGAGAGAGGAAAAAAAGAGAAGAAAACTTAAGGAACTGAGAGAGTAACTATAGGATCCCATGTCTCCCGGTTAATCCAGCTCGGAGGCGGCCCCCATCCCTTGAGCCCGGTTCCGTTAAGTACTTACATACGCTACCAAGAGTTTGGAGTTGGGAGAAGTTTTGCATGTGTTGTCATTTATAGCGCTATCATCTTTAATAACGGGGAGGGATTAGCACCATTGCCTTTTGATCCTATAATCCGCACTCCTCAAAATCCCAAACTTTATCGGCTTGCCTCTCCGCTGGACCCGCTGATCTGCTGGGAAAGACAGAAATTGACCTCAAATGAGGCGCTGTCCTGTGAAATCTCCGACAGGTGACAGCAGTAATTCATGGCGCAGAGGAGAACAGTTGGCCTAATGTGGCCATGGGAGATGAGCCTGTTGGCAGTGCGAGGGCTGTTGTCAAGGGAGATTAAAGGACTTCATAAATATGCCCTTCCATTTTGCGGCGCCGTATATCAGCAGGCTGCATTAATCACCACTGCCCATCCATAACGCTGTAATTGCATCTGAAGATGAAAGCCGAGGAACTTCATCTTTCCACCTGTACCATACATTGCATCACAGATTTGTCACATATGATTCATGTCAGATACGGAAACGACATTGTGTGTATTCTCCTTCCAACATCTACAGTATACATGGAAAAATTCAAATGCGCTGACACAGAAATGTTTAGTTTTTACTTGCAGCAGCGGAAAGCAAGAAATGAAATCTTTATAGTAAAAAAAAAAAGAATTAACAGAGGAAGTCGGTGCACCCACAGTCAGGACCACTGTTACAATTGGCTTCCCTTGCTCTCTTCATTAAAGTGACATGGACTCCCTCCCATCGCGTCCTCACGATTGATGTTCCACTTTCATTTATGGCCCTCCCTTCTCCACCGCCGTGCTGCAGATAGAGAGGGAACGGGTTCGTTTTCAGCGTCTGAGAGCAGCGGCTCGTGATCGCACACTGGAACTAATTAACGAGCTAGGCCTCCGTTTATGTTAAGCAATGTTTGAGAGCGGAGAACGACAGGAACTTAATTACATGGTGCCGGGGACGAGAATAGCCGCTAAGGGTTTCGACGGCATAAGTGTGCGGGGTTGCAGGGGCTCGCAGCGCACGCTCGCATGCATGCACTGTCACTGAGTGGATATTAAAGTCGTGTGTCACATTGTTTTTCTCGAAGATTTGCGAGTATCGTATTTCTAGTGGGACATGTGCAGGCTGAAGTGCATACAGTTGATTTATTCGCCCCCTTTTTTTCATCTGCGTGGCCAAAGACGCTCACAACCGCAGGGCTGTTGACTCTTGGTTTAGAAATAACTTAAGGCTGCAATTAGGAAAACCTTTGTTCAATTACAAAAACAGTTGTGTGTGTTTTTTCATGAAAATGTGTGTGTGCTTGTTTGATCGGCTCTCTGTGTGCAGCTTGTTCACTGAGTGTAATAATGTGTGTTTCAGCCCCTTGTATGTGCTCTGCATTGATAAAACAAATGTTCAGTGTCGGGTTCTGATGCATTACGTTGTACCGTGTTCTTTTTTCAGTCATGAGTATTCAGTACAGTTAACAAGCCCCATATTGCTGCTGCATTTTGTATTTTATCTTTTTGGATGAATATCAGTTTGTTCTCTACTTCAGAGTTGGGCAGTAATACACTACTTAAATTAAGAGCTTGACATTTTGCCCTCAAAAGGTTGATATCAGTTGACTCTGTTTCTTTTTATCGTGGCACAGTGGGGAGAGGTGTGAGGAGGTGGTTAGTACAGTGTCTGACTGGGGCAAATGACGTGCATACACACAAACGAGCTGCATGAATGCGTTGCATAAACAGAAACGCACTGCAAAAAGATAACACTGCAAACACGGAAATGCACTGCAAAAGGAAAACACTGCGTATACAGACGCACTGCAGAAATAAAAACAAATGCACAAAGAAAGCACTGCATATCCAGTCACACAACGGAAGTGCCACAGGCCTCTAGGGGCAGTTTTTAAGCCTTTAGCTTTTCAGTCACTGTGATTATATGGGTGCTAAAGTGGTGTTTTACTACCATCTCCCTGTGTTCTCTCTGTTATTTATGTTTATCCATAGATTTTCCCTCAACTAATGTAACTTGTCTCACTCATAGACTGTATAAAAGATGGACGTAGCTAC
>NW_007577761.1:245421-251871 GCF_000690725.1 Stegastes partitus
CCTAATGGAAAGAAATTCAACTTCTTGTAATGAGATGACTAACGGAAAGTTGGAGGATTTGTAATAACTGTGGCTAACGTTTACTGTAGGAATGAGGATGTGTCTACTAGAAGGTGCTGTCCCTGGACGACTGTTAAGCTAACTCAGTAAACACATCCAAACTGTAGACTGTCACATATGTTTATATAAGTAGTTTTGGTAAACTGAGTATTAAGTAAACCAAGATAATTCAGTCACAATATATAAACCACTGAAAGGTGAAGTAAATAACAAAGAAAAAGCTGCTCAGAGCCCAAAGAGCCCCTCCAGACTCCCCAGATCACAGTCCAGTTGCCAAAATAAGCCTCATAGACAGAGGACCCACCTTACAACCCAAACAGTTTGTTGCCAACTTTCCACTACCAGGTCCCATAGAACACCCTTAAGAGGTTCCATGTCCATGACCTAACATGCCATGGCCAAAGGACAGGATGGTGCACTGCTCCACACCACAAAACCTGCTCAGGAACGGCTCATGGAACACAACAAAAAGCCTTAAGTGGCCTCCAGACTACCCAGATCCCAATCCAGTTGACCATCTGTGGCATTGAAACAAGTCTGATCCACAGAGGCCTCATCCTACAACCAACAGAACCCACAGGATCCACTGCCAATAGGCAACCTTCCACTGAAAGTGTACCAAAACTACAACAAATAGTAGTTACGGTCGTAGTTACTAGATGTAATTCAAGTACTTTGAGCACTTCAAAATAGAATAATGTAGTTAAATTAGCTTTTATGGTTAATTTTACATTGTTGATCGCGACGTTTGAGGGGAGAAGCTCTTTAACAATGACATCCCCATGGCATGAAAATGGCGCTTGTTGTCTTTTACAAGTTTAACAGGCTGCACAGGAGTATTTTTTTTGCAGAATAGGCCTGGAAGTTCCTGCCTAATGTCACAGTCCCAGACACCCCAGGACACCCTCAGAGGTCCAACATCCATGCTCCGATGGTGAAGAGCAGTTTTGGCAGCACGAGGGAAACTTACACAAGATTAATTGGTTTCAATGTTGTGGCTGATCGGTGTATGTATGTTTGCGTTTTTAGCTGAGTATATTCCACTGAAACTGCAGCACAATGTTACCTTTATTATTACTTACGATCTTTAGCAGCAAAAGTACAATAATATGTAATTACTTTTTGCTTATATATTTTCTTTGATTCATTGGCCAAACACTGATGTGATCCCATTGTGTGCGACTGTCTCGAGCTCCCTCTGTGAGCGACAGGACCCCCGTGGGTTACGTGGAATGTGTGCTAACCTAAAGACGGGCCTGGAGAGGCTGACAGGAACCGAGGACGGGGTTAGCTTGGGGAGCCTTCCAGAAAATGTAGCTGCCATAAAACAGCGCCGGCTCTTGAAATACTTCACTGATAGATTTACAAACTTCAGGCTGCGGAAAAGGAAGCTTGGTTTATTTGAGATGGGTTTTTTTCTAGCCCACAATATACACAAGAAAAATAAGAAAGCAGAGGGTGTAAGAGGGTGAGTAGGGCTTTCAGGCCTCGAAAGGAGGAAACTATTAACTGAGGGTCATGTGATGAACTGTGAGCCCAGCTTATGCCCCTTCCTTCCTTTTATCTTCTTACACTTCAGCCGCAAAGCCCCAATCCTGCACCTAGAGCCTTGCATTGAAAATACATGTGACTCCCTGCGCCTTCTATGGATTAGGTAAAAAATCTGCAGCTGTTCTCAGAAATTCATAGCGATTTATAAGAGCTTCCAGATTGGCTGCTGCACACCTACAGTACAAAGTGGTTTTTCTATTTCCTGGAGGTCCTGGGATGTGCATTACATTTACGAGATCAGCAATTATAAGTGATTTATAACACGTAGAAGGCAGAAGAAATATTTTTCAATATTTTCGATCTGTTGTGCCAAAAGTAAGTCTTACTTTCAACATGAGGCGATGACACACAGAATATGCCAGACTCCGGGAGTGGATGCTGACATTTTAATCTGCTTATGGAAACATTTTTGTAACTTTAACCCAGTGAGTCCAATGAAAAGCACATACTCAGTTTTATTTTGAAGATGTTTATATGGGTGATATACTGTATAGTAAAACGGTATGCCATTACTATGGTTTATGTTTGGCAATAAAAGCAAGACCTGTTCAGGGCAAATATGGAATCAGTTTATGTGGAGGAATGTGGAAAAAACTCCACTTGGTCACATGGTCTTGTTAGTCCAACACGTTTAAACAGTTTGTTCTTTATGGTGGTGGATTCCAGGGTTTCAGTGCTGGCTGGGACCTCACCTGCTGTCTGGGTTCAGAAGGAACCCTCAGACCAGACTGGCTAACCTCTGGCCATGTGTGTCGACTGGTAAGGAAAGAACACTCCGGCTGGTGACGACAGCTTGGTTTCGTGTGAAGGGGAAGGCACAAGTAAAAAAAAAAAAAATAAGAAGCTGAGTTTGTAAGAAAAGAGCACTGTGCTTTTGCTTGGGAAGAGCGGTCAGTCTTTCCTCCTGCTTCACCTCACAATAACCATTGTGGAGAAGTGGCTGCCAAAGCCGCAGCTCTTATATAGGAAACCGTGACCAGCTGTGACGCAGCTGCCTACACTTGACACTCCGGCGTCACTGAATTCTTGCATTCAACGTGGTGAGCTGACCTGGACATCCAAGCCTCGACGCTCTATTCTTCTGTCGTCTCCTCGTTCTCAGCTCGGTCGGAGTCGTTATCTAACTATCTGCCACCCTTTTACCTTGGTGCTGCGTCACCGTCGTGAAACACTGAGCCACATTGTTTGGCATTATGTGATCCATGCCCACTTACAGCTGTCAGCAGAAAACCACATGGAATTCCCCAGTGCTTTGGTAAATGTCACATCTGAAAAAGGGAAAGCTTACAGACATGACTTTTCCTCCTCTGCAGGCTACTGTGTGGACGAGTTGTTGTGTCCTTTTAGTTTGCGGCTCTTTGGCTCACAGCGCACAGGATGTGATTTGTATTTTTGTCAACCGGTGATCAGCGACCAACCTAATTACACACTAATCAATCAAGTGTAATGAGTCTGAGCCTGGCCGGGTGTGGCCCTGCTCCACCCCTAATCCATTGCATCTGTTTAAGGGTAATTCCACAACCACACTTGTTTAACTTCACACGCTAAATTTTGCTTTTTTCCAACGCACAACCTTTCTATCACACAGTTCCTGTGTTTTGGCAGGGAGGAAAATGAGCATTTTGATCGGATTTTAATGGACAGACGAGCTTTGAGTTGCAGAACAGGACAATAGAGGACAACTGCACTACATATATGATGTTTTCCATGTTAAACTCTTCTTTCTGTCGTAGGAAACTTTTAACAGAGGCATAATTTTCCCACCGTATTTTTTGAAAAACTGTAAATCGTCTATTAGTGAAAGGATTCATTCAAAATATGCTATTCTTTGTTGTTAAGCTGTAAGTACGGTATAGATCTGCAAGCTATGAAGGCATTAACCCCATAAAACATCCCAGTTTGGGGTCATAAAGACATGAAGAAGACCAGAGAGGCGGTTTCCTACATTTCCAGTCATATATCCCTGATCTTTTCCTACATTCTACAAATCTCCATTAGACAACCTCTGCAAGCTTCTCTTTTATTTTCCCTTTCTTCCAGCTCCGCTGTGCTAGTGTGGTTTTTTCTTGACATTTCCGTAATTAAAGCCAAATGGCATATCCCCCGATTAGCCCAGCAGCTGCTTGCATTTAATTCCATACAATCAAAGTGTCCTGTTGAGCTGCTCGCTGTCACAGCTACCAAAGCTATTTGTCACAACAGAGATAAAAGAAACATTTATGACCAGAAGAGATATTGCTTGTGTTGTTTTACCGACTTAAGGCTTATTTTACAAAAGAAAGAAAGACATATAACGTTTCAAAAACAGTGGTATTTGCAGATAATGCTTGAGTACCCGCAGAAGCCACGTTTCACATGAATTTCTGGTGGAAGCCACAATGGAAGTGTTAGTTAAAGTCAACCCTGTTGGGAACTTTCGAAATGGAACCCTGTCAGACACATACGCTCGTACAAGAGCTTAACATTTCCAAAGTTGACACTTGTGGAAAAAATACAACCCAAGTGTTACCTGATATTCTGCACCCCTGTGTCATAGGTTCCTCCAGATGGGATTTTTTTCCAAAACCTTGTGACCTTTAGAAAGCGGCAGTGGTGTGTGATCCCATGAACACCCCCAAAAGTCAGGGCACAAGGCTTGTTTTTGTTTTTGGACCCGCTTCCTTGTGTTTTGACTGGGTTGCATGTGAGCCAACTATGGAGTGAGCTCATGCTTTTACATAAATGAACTCATCAGTGCAGCTTATTAAGGCAAGAAGAAAAGCTTCACTCCTGCACCAGGACTGTCTTTTCTCTGCTGCAGACTCACATCTGCTAGTTTAAAACAGCACGTTCAGCATCAGGAGGGGTTGCATAACATCGTAAGAATATTTTTTCACTCTGTTTCTCTCCTTAGCTCTTTTTTTTTCTTTCTAAAACCTCTTGGCCTTGTTACTTCTAAGAAATATTAGAATACAGGGTTATAGGATAAAAAAGCACATCACAGGAGGCCTGTCTTTCAGAATGAAATACATTTGTTTTCATAAAAACAGCAGTAATATAAAACTTTCCACCCTCTTAAAACTGTCTCGTCTTTTTTGACTGTGGGCAGTTATATTCCACTGGGTTAAATAATTTTTTTGGATGCGAGTCTTGATTTTTTTAATGCTATGAGTGAAATGCCGCCAACATGTTCCCATTTCTGGAGGACGAGCTTTTGACTCTTTGTTTTTGCATGATCTGGAAAATTTTAAAAAGCATTGAAAATAATGTAATTCTTAACATTTCTGTTATTGCTAATCATTTCCAAACACGAAGACATGCACCGATTGTCGGCTCGTTGTGTTGGATCCAGCGGGGAAACTCTCCCACTTCAACACCAGGCCTGCCCTGTATCCCGGAGACAAGAGGCCTAAACACTTCAGCTTGAATTTAGTGCAATCGTTAAACTATTCCGAAGTAATTATGAGCCATTAAATGAAGAGTGGGATTGCCCTGTCGCCGGTGGAGCAAAAAGTCACTCCACATGAAGGTGATTTCAGGAGACGCTAGGGCCTGTGTGCCCTGGCTGCTGGCCGATGGGGTCTCCAGGCGGGCGGACCTCACACACTCACAGTCACCCACTGGAACTCTGAGATCTAATGACATGAATGTTCACCAAGGCTGCTTAACATTCAGGCATGAATACATGTTCAGGCGGGTAAGTGTACACACAAGGACATGATCACACACACATCTCTGAGAGAACCAGTATACTATCTCAGAATTTGCCAAGCATGATGATTTAGTTCAGTGTCACATTAAGTGAACTCGCTCATCCCTCACTGCCTGAACGAGGGCAGCAGCCAAATCACACTGTGCATTGTTGTAGTCGCACAACTCAAATAACAATACTTCTTTTAATTGTTGATAAGAAAATGCAAGAACAACCACAGAGGCCAACAACTAGAACAAAGAAAAGGCTAAAAAATAAATGAATTAAAAAGAATACTGTAAATAGTTTTCTCATGCTTCTTGAGGAAATACGACTTGGCTTGGATCTGTCACAAGGTTCAAATTAAAATACAGAGTTAAAAAAAAAATCATGATAATCACAAGAACAGCTACAGAGGAGGCTGGGAAAGAGAAAGCCACCAGAGTAGATCCACTCACCACAGCACCACACATCATTCCCGTGGTCCCGCTCCCTAACACACACACACACACACACACACACACATATTCAGTGCACAGAGCAGTGCTGTTAGGTGGTAGATTAAAGCAAGCTAGTAAAAAGAAGAGCAACAGTGCAGCCAACAAACCCTGCAGTAAGACCGCACCCTTGTTCTGCAGCCTGGTCCCTCAAAAAGGGATTAAAAACTGCTACAATCAGTGTTTTTAATGTTACAAATTAATTAAATGACTCTGTGCATGTGAAAGGTGTCTTGCAAAAATAACCAAATAAAGAGAATTAGCAGCAGAATCTCCAGTTGTCGTCAGCGTTTTTTAGGCATTTGTAAAGCTCTTTTTAGTCTTCAGAGCTGCAGTGTTATTGTTTTGGCTCACTTACTACTTGTATCGTGTCACTTTCAGCTGCAGAACGTCACTGCTATCTGAAAAAAAAAAAAAAAGTCATGAAAACCAGTTGTACACCACTTATAGAGCACCAAACAGCTGACAGACAACTAGCTGGTGCACATACAGGAGCATATAGCAACTCATGAGTCAGAACTTTCCTGTAGGAGGAGGACAAACAATGAAAACAAGCAAAGAGAATGAGTTTGTGATTCACATGCATCAGGTTGAAAGAAACATGATTCCAAATAAATGCTAATTTTTCACCACACCAGAGGAAAATATCTTGCAGCAACAGTGCAAGAAAAA
>NW_007577761.1:252747-278159 GCF_000690725.1 Stegastes partitus
AGAATTTCCATGTTTTGTTCACAGCTTGTTCTGTATTTGCAGCTTTAAAGTCGGGGTATGTTTCATTGAGACATAATTTTATAGAAAACATGTCACATATATACAGATTTTGTTGAGGAAGCGAGAAAGTGGTCAGAAACATGATGTTGATCGAATGCTAGTTTTAATTCCTGTTTCTAATGTGAAGTGCAGCTTTCAGCCAAGACACAAAGTGAAAACTCGTAACTCAATCACGGTTCATGAAGAGCAGCAGCAGCTCAGGCTTCTCAATTAAAACGTCAGAGTTGCTCAGCCTCAGCGACATCTTATCAGGTTTCCTATCGCCCCTGGTGTCAGACACGCAGAGGGAGAAGCACTTCACTCATTCTGCTTCACCACTCTGAAGTGTCCCCTTCTTCTCCCCGTGGAGTCGAGGGTCTGGAGCCGGAGCTGCGAGCGCGATCGGCATGTCCTCGTGCTGACACGGCGCTGACCTCGGAGAAGCTGGTCCAGACTACCGGACAGATGTGTTTCATTTGGCTTTATCTGTTCACACATCCTGTCTGCATTGCATGCGAGGGCAGCGTTTCACAACAGCACCGAGGGGACGAGGCAGCGACACCAGACTGAAACCTGAACTCAGCACCGTTGCCTTACGCTACAGTAAGCTAACATCACCGCTGCTCAGCTCGCGTGAAGAAAAACAGGGCAGCAGTGTTTGCTCTTTAAAAATTATTAGGATACTTTTGATTTACGGGTCAATAGAGATCTTGGCTAACAAGCTAAGGAGCGAACATTTTCAACCACTCTGGCAGCATGACTATGGGCATGCCAATGATCAGACTAATACATCTCAACAACTATCAGATGAGTCTGTACGAAACTTTGGACAGACATTGGTGGTGCCCAGATGGTGGATTTTCATCATTCTGATAAAAACCTTGCTTTTCATCTAAACATCAGATTCACGTTTCACACGTTTAAGCAGAACAATTATCCAACAGCTGTCAGAACTGACAAATTTGATTCATGGCCTCCTCTGGATGAATAGTAATTATATCATCGACTTCCATATGGTGTTTTAATGAGATCAATATTTTAAATTGCCAAATACACCAGCAAGACTAACGTGACTCAACTGTACATTGTGTCTAGTGCTAATAAACAAATATCATATTAATGCACCAAAATGTTGATGCTATATACATATTTTTGTATGATAAGATGACCATAGTCCTTATGATGCCTTCGTTTGGCAGAGATATGTGACACACCACTACATGTTGGTCCTCAACCAATCAGAGCGTACTTTCTTTCATAGCCAGCATGATGTCATCACAAAGTAGTCTACTACAAGAAACGAGAATATGAACAAAAACTTGCTACCACATGACGACACCAATCACCACAAATCACAGGACAGGATTAGCTGACAGTGACACACTGCTCGCGGCGCCTACGCACAAGTGATTTCCGCAGCTTCTTTCTGGTGTTACTGCTTATGCACACTGATGGTATTTGACAACAATATGGAGCGTAACATTATTACGCTTTGTAATATTGTATGTTACCTCCATGTAGAAAACAACTAAATGGACCGATCTACGTAATAAACCCAAAGTCAATGTTTTATCATGTGTTAACGTGACTTGTGCAGTGTCTCGTATAGCCCAAGGCGCAATGCGACTGATTTCGTGCAGATGGGTCACATATCTGTCCTGTCCAAGGTGTTCGAGGGCACGTTGAGAGGCACTTTGGGCACTCAGTCTTGGGGTGTGGGCCAATTAAGTTTTGTTTAGACCTACAGTATACAGACTGCTGTTGCTTAACCAGCATTTGATTACAGAGCAGCATGTTTCACACAGAAGTATAGTCTGTTCAGGGATGTAGTCTATGACGGTGTGACTTAATCAGAACATGGAGGCCAGACCAAGTGTTGCTAAATGAGACAATCTGGTCTCTGAAGGACTTCCTGTTACCAGCTGTACCCTTGTGTGACAAAGTGCCGCTCCTGTTGCCAAGTTGTCGTTACAGCAGCAGGGACACATTTAAACATTTGTGTTGTTAGCTGTTTGAGAGCTGAAAACAGTACTTAAATGTAAAAATGTACTCCTGTGCCGCTGCTTCGTTTTTGGGATTCTGCCAATATGTGGAAGGAATCCAGTCGTCCAACAAGATCCACCTGTTGGATCCTTTGTGGATTGGAAAACGAAGGCTGCATTTGAAGAAGCCTTCAAAATTGGACAGCTGCTGTGACACATTTGGCCTTCGAGTGCAATCTGTGATGGAAGCGGCCTCTGAATTGGAACACAGCTAGAGTCATTGAGAGTCATACGTAACCTAGACGGTTTAAGAACTTTTCACTTTTCAACCCGAATCCCATTTCTGAACAAGAAATCTAGACATTCTCTGACCTGTAAATCTTTATATAAAGCTGCTAAACTAAATATGAATCCTCTTTAAACGCTCAGTAGGTCAGGCCAAGGACAGCAGGTAAAAATCTTGCCTACTGTTTGGTTTTGGCTTGTTTCCATTTTTTTTTTTTTTTTTTTTTAAAATGACATTCCTCAATCAGTATTCAGCATAAACTCTGCATGATCCTTCGCTCCTCACTGCTCTGTTCTTTTCTAAGAGAAAGGGGCTACCTCGCATATGTAGGGAAGTGACCCACCCTCCCACATGCAGGCCTCCCCTGCTGGTCACTCATGAATATGGCTCTAATTGAATTCACTGTAGACAAACGAGTGTTAATTGGGAGGATAACGATGACCGTGGCCGGCTATTCAGGGGACCGGCCTTAAGAAAGGGGGAGGCCTCCTACCCTCCGCGGGCCTGTTCTTCCCAGCAGGAGAGGGGGTGCAGGAGGTCAGGGAGGGGAGTGCTCCACGGTCCCCTGTGCTCCTTTTTCTTTAGGAGGAAGCAATAAAGCAATAAAAAGCTGTGGCAGTTGAGTCCTCTGTGCTCTGACTCCCCCCCTGCACTCCGGTGTGAAAGAGTGGGGGTCCTGTGACGGATCATAACCGCCAATAACGACGTGGCATGTGTGTCTTCAAGTTGTGCTGAAATTCGTACCATTTCTCGCCCCCTACAGCGATTCCTCAATATTAGTATTTTCATGATGCACACACAAAGCAGCTATGGAGTAAACAAATCCATTATTAAACACGCCATGTGTCGTCAGCATGAACACACAAACGCCTGACTCAGGATATCGGCTTTCCTTCCACGCAGTATATGAACTGGCCTTCAGGACGTCTGTCAGTCGCTTTGGATATTACCTTTGTTTCTTTTATTACAGTTCAACAGAAGTCTGTCAATATTTGAAAAGTATGAAGGCAAATGTCCTGATACTCTGCTTGGCATTTTCATATTTCTTTGTATAAATTCTTCATGAAGTAATATGATCAGACAGCTGCTGGCACTTCTGTTTATTCATTTCAGTGTTGATTAGTTTGTTTTTTGTCAAGAGAGGAAAGCCATTCAGGCACAAACATATCAGAAAAAAACTGACTGATGTGACATTAGCCAGCGCTCCGGGCAAAAGCTGAACATTAGTTTATCGTTCAAACATTCATTAAGAAGTTTCAACAATGAAAACTCTCATGAATCTTCCACTTGTGGCTGGAGAAAGTGTCACACCTTGACTCTATCAAATCAGCTGTTTAGATGTTGGACCCTTACCCAGATTTGTTTTAACAAGCTGACGGCGGCATTATGCTTAGCAGCAAAGAGGGTGTTCATTTTTCCTTAAGCACCACATTTTCACCCGTCCATTGAAATAGCCACTAGGTTTGGTACACTATTTTGTCCAGACATTCGTGATTTCCACACAGTAGATCCTGTCATGTTTGCTGATGCCCTGTTTTTTTCCTCTGGCACCACCATGAGGTCAACACGTGTGGCTTTGAGTGACATTTATTGGACAGATTACAATGTCTGTCATGTCATGCAATAACTTTTCTTCCATTCATCATTTTTATTAGTTTGCTTTATTACCAAATATCTGCTTAACTGATATTTCCATCAACCTCTGCTTTATGTTCTCTGTAAATTAGCATTCTGATGTTAGCATTTAGCTCAAAACACCACTTTGCCTGAGAGCACCCTTGCTGAGCTGCTGACATGGCTGTGGCGTCTTCGTCTTTTTATAGGAATGTCTGTTTATTCATTAAAGACATTCTAAAGATGATACTTGATGCCAGCAGTCTGCTCGGCCACTTCTTTTACAACTCTTTTTGAAGTCAAGGCCTTCGTCCGAATGCTCTGACCCTGGATCGAAGTATGGCCATTAAGATCGCCTTCTTCCAGTTGGCTCGCCGAAAATAAGTTCTCATCCTTTTCCTCTCCTACGGGAGCACAGCAGCACTTAATCACCCCCAGCATGACCCTGGACTGTGGCACGAGTTCAAAGCTACACTCGGCCTCCGCATCGCCCAGAAGAATCTGTCCAATCACCTCGGTGTCCCACTGCCTCCCTCGCTGGCATCTGTCTTCTTTCCATATATCACAGGTGAGCTTTGGCCGTAAAGGGGATTACTCCGTGGGGAGACTGTGCATCCATTTCCACCATTAAACCGGATTCAGGTGCTGCCTCTTCTGCTCTCCATAGGCATCCAGTTGAGTAATGGATACCCCTGAGCCTCTTGCTGCCCTTTCTTATCTACTGTATAGCCTGGAGACGCTCAGTGACTCACACAGACAGAAAGACAGAGGCGCACTCTCACTTACTCAAATAGAAACACTTAGTCACTTGAAGTTCTCGTCTGGAGGCTTTTATACCAGAGATCTGTGTTCAAAAGAGGAATTTTGGATCATGACCCGTTATGTGACGGATTGGCCTCCGCACTGTACCACGTCCTTCATCCTCCGTCCTCTGGGGAGTCGTAGAGATGTAATGCGCTCTCCAGAATTTCACCATAAAGCCTTTGTGTTTAATCAGTGCTTCATTTCACTGTGATCTCTTTCAGGAGGGAACGACGTTGCCCTGCCTCATTTTGAACGAGAGTTGCGGTCTCAGCTCGCCTGTGTGTTGAGTAGCTGTGAACTCTTAGACCACGTCGCCCAGCCGGTAACGCTTCAGTGGTCTCACAGTGCTAAAAGCCAATATCACAGGGCTGCGTCTAAACACAGGAATGATTTTCACGGCTGAGCGGTCGACTCTCTCCAAAGGAACTTTAGGGATGGAAGACGAGACGAAGTAACTGCTGAGTTTGTCTGTAAGTCACAGTGAGCGGAGAGAGAGGATGGGATAAGATGCACACAAAAGAAAGATACAGTATCATCAGGTTTTAACTTTCAGGACTGCAGCAAAAATATTGAATATACTCTTCTGCCAAAAGAAGAATGAAAGCGGATTATGGTGAAAAACAAAGATTTTTCTGTGAAAAACTAAACTAATTAGCCGTTGAAATAAAGCTTTGAATATTATTTACACTCATTAAAACATAATCCTAAAAGTCCATTTATTCTTTCTGTTTTTTTGTTTCTGTATGTCATCCACTCATTCAATCTGATTTTCTTTTTGGAATGACTTTGAAATGTCTTCCAACTGGATTATTCATTGCCAACTGTATTCCATTTTGTCATGTTCCCAAAATCTGCATAAATAAAGCTATTTGAAGTATTTTTTTTTTCTTCCAAAATGAGATGTTTCATTTCAAAAGCAAATGTAGCACTTAATCCAAATGCGTCCCATTTCTGTTTCTGTTCCAGCATTTTCAAAAACCTATATTTTATTTCAGTCAACCACTTTGGGCCAGACTGACAGTACTTCAATAAGTAGAGGATAAAATTGCCTTGAAAATGTGCATGTGTAGTCATTTTTCATGATGAGACATTTGGTGATCCACTGATTCCTGTTCAGAGTGAAACATCTTGACACGTACTAGATGGTTTGTTGAGACATTTTGCAAATGCTTTCATTGTAAAAACTGTTGATGATAATTAGAATTAGATTAGCATTAGAATATGCTGCATCTGGTTAAAATTTACATTTCTCAGTGTCATCTTAATGGTTTTGATGTTCTGTACCAGTTATTGAATGTCAGCATGCAAGATCATACACTAGCATGTTTGGCAAAGTATGCTAACATTTGACTGAGAGCCTTAAGGCCAGTTCATGCTTTCTGTGCTCACGTGTCCACATGGGTCCATGTGACATACATTTTGTCACCTGCCCAAATGTGCAAGGATGGAACCATTATTGGATACCTGTGTGCACCACAAAATTTGTGACCGTGCTTGGTGTATGCACCACAAATATTCTCACTATGGACGACTAAAAACAAATACTTGTTTTAAGGAGAGGCTGTAGTTCATGTCGTCACTGCCGAATTTTGCTGGTACGTTGGTTTGTACGTGCTTTCTATCGACAGAGCCCAAACATGGTGTGAAGTTACCAAGTTTTCCAGAAATCCATGTCCACCCACTGTTACTGGGATGGGAAGGCAACAAACCTATATTTTGTAGCACTTGGCACACCTCAGGAATAATATCTGACATGCTAGACTATGTCTAGTCTTGCATAATCAGATTTAGCATCACTGCATCAGCACTGAAGAATGATCTGACTGCAAATTATTGTCATTGTGCTAAATTTTTATATTTCTTGGAACCAATTACAGTCTTCTTGGATGATGCTAAGTCCACGATGCAGTGATTGTGTCCCAACAAGATAATGACAGGGATAGGGTTGTTTTGGTGAAACATTTGCATGCAGAGAGGCAAGTAAATGTTTCCTGTTGGGAAGGGGATATCGAAAACACTAACACAGAGAGCAGAGGGGGAGGAGAAGATTGTATTAAATTTGCAGTTATAATGGTAAGCTTACAGCTGAAGTCTACTACCAGTACATCCAATGAGTCAGACTAGGCTATGTATTCTAAAACACATAAAGTCACAGTCAGCCAATTAGAAGCTTCCACAGAAGCCTTGTGTGACCCGACAAATCCCCCTATAGTATGTATATTGTAGTATGAATGGAACCGCATTCAAAGTTCAAAGCATTGATCAGCACACAGGGATGTGGAAACCATTAACTGGCCTTGAAGTACAGCTCCACAGAGCTGATAGCATAGCTGCAGAGTCTTTGTCTTGTTAAATACATGGCTGTGGTGATTTGTTGTTCCAGAATGGTTAGAGGCAACATGAATGGCAGTCTTTCATTTGCTTCTAAAAGCAGTTCGATGTTATGAATCATCACACTGATTGGGCTGTGATAACAGTGTTGGCATGGAAAGTGCTGATGGCAGGGGGATAATTGTCTGACAGTAATATTTCCTCACCAAAATCTTTCCAAAGAACTTGGAAAACACGCAACCTACGAAAGTCTTTTTAGGTGTCAGAGCACTTCTCATCATGCTGCTCCATTCGAACATGTCTGAAAGGCTTCAAACATAATCATCCTGCACTCAGTCACACCTGCTGAGAGCTTGATTTCACAAAATTGTGTTGAAGTAATCCAAAACTCAGGTAATGTGAAAGACACTTAACGTGATGTCTGGGATGAAATGTTGTCATGAAGGGTTGACTGTTACATGTGTCCGTCTGCCACATGATGTCATGTCTGTGTGGTTCGACACAGCTGTGGTCCCCAGCGTGGAAAAACTGGGACCTGCTGGATATCCTGCCAATGCTCAATCAAGAGCATTTAACTCTAAATGTATTCCCACAAAGGATATACTAGCACAGTGCATAAAGGCATTTTGTGGTGCCCAAAGGCGAACTGAAGCCATAGAAGTAGGGAACTTGTGAAGCCAGAGCTCTGAGCACAGGTACAGGCCGGTGAAATAAAACTCTCCCCTGGAGGAGAGCTGCCCAGGTCCTGTGTTTGACGTGAAATGTTCCAGAAGTGCTAAATTATTCCTGCACGAAACTCAATCTATTCCCCTATCGTCACTCTGGTTTGGTCACATTTGATCCTGCCACCTCAGTTTAAACTCGTTCTCTTTGATGGGCTGCTGTTGCCTCGCTCTGTATCCTCCTGTATGGCATCAGAACTCTACATTTCTGACTTTGTGAACACAAAATCTTTGAAGACGAAAGTAAAGAGCACCAGAGATTGTCTGTCAGAGGCTCCTTTTATTCATCAAAGACTAACTACAGCACTTGCACAATACACAAGCGAAGTTGAGGCAAAGGCTTCTGGGAGATATTCTACATTTAAGCTTGTCTGAACACCTGGAACAGCAGGCAGCATGCAGAAATGGGAAATTCCCATCTCGTCAGAGAGGCATGGCGACGTGTCCTGAGGGTTGCAGGGAGAAACCTCCTGGTGTGTAATTACTGGACTGAAATACAGAGTTCAATATACCGCTCAGACCCCACACACTGTATCAGTGTCACCACAGAGATGAGAAAATGAGATATTTATTGTGAATGACAAAGAAGGAAGTATTTGTAAAATAGCTGCTTCCTGTGAAGGCAAGTGGATCAGACTGTGTGTTGTGTTCATGAGCGTACTTTACTTTAGGTGTGGAACAGTGCGGGTGTCATTCAGAGCTGCAACGTGTACAGATAACACATAGCATATGTACGGTACATAGATTTGAAACATTAATCTGCTTTTCTCTTTGACTACCATTCAGATAAGCACCAGAAACACTTGTTCTACTGAGGTCACAGTCCTCCAAGATGTTTTAGTCAACAGCACATCATGAGTCTGACAAGTCTGAGTCTGACAAGTCAAGTCTTGGAGCATCGCCACCCCTCAGTCACGCAAGATCATTATCAATTAAATCTGAGCGCAGTAACTAGTTTCTTTAATCCGTTTCTGCAGCTTTGGGGATATTCTTGCCTGATTTTACACACCTGTATTTAATGCTTAATAGTGTCTCTTAAAAACATTACAGAGCCAAGGTTAATGGCTTAAATGGAAGAAAGCCCTTATACCATCAAATTTATAAACATCAATTAATGAATTTCTTGGCCTCCATACAATATAGGGCAACAGTATCATTCAAATACAAAAACAGTCAGTCTACAAAATATTAGTACATAAAACTCTGTCTTGGCAACAACTGTACTAAATTTCAGACTCTTGGTAGAAGTATTTACGAGGTAATGGGACGTCCTTTTGTGTCCAAAACCTCACCAAAATGGTTAAAATGTGCCTTTTAATATTTCAGTAAATAAAGGCTGTTTATAGCAGATAATCTCATGGCACTAATGAGAAACACATTTACAAGGTTTAACAAAAACAAAATAAGGGAAGGGCGGATATGAATGTGTCCAAACACATATCTGAAAAATGGCCAAACCTCTAAAAATAACAGTATGAGGCTTTTTTTTTCCTTTCCTTTTTTTTTAACAACATTTCCATCATCTGTCTGACATGGCAGAGGCTCAGTTCTCCAGTCATCTGAAGTAGCAACTTCTAATTTAGTATATTTTTAGCTTACAAGTATACATTTGGTACAGACTGTAGCTTGGGGTAATGAGCAACTTCTTTTGCATGTGAATAAATTGTATATGTCACCATACACACACAGCGGGGGGCATTGCAGAAAGGAGGGGATGGATTACATAAAAGCTGAGTAGAGATCATAATGTAAAAAATCAGATGATGTCATGTTGGTCTATATGAGTGTGTGTGGATTTCAGTTATGTTTGTGAGGTTAAATCCAAGCAGAAACCTGGAAAATGAAGCAAGCACAGAAGTACCAAAAACTGCAGTTCCTCTAATGGCCACTTGAGGCTTACTAAAAAAGTGGTTCGTCTCTATAGATACTCACGTTAAAATGTTCAACTTTATGACAGAAATAAACATGTTTACAGCCTGGTACAAAGAACAGATTTGGTCTCCGTAGATAATTCCCTAGTTCTTGATAACTGTAAAGGCGGACTTTTTTTATACAGCTCACCCATTTAAATTGTATTAGGATTTAAAATTATGCTAATTTAATTTACCGGAAGTTGGAAGGAAACAGGGCCCCTTAAAAAACAGAGATCTGATTTGAGGGTGACCCAAGCACAGCCAGACCAAAGGATGGTTAGAGCCCAATGTAGAATGAATGTAAAATCAAAGAAACATATACAAATTGTAAAAAGTTGAAAGTCCTACTACCACACACAGAACCGAAACCAGCAGCTGTAAAACAAGGCCCTGCTTGACTTGATAAGACTAATAACAGATTGGGCCTGGTCAACTCTGGTTTTGGGTTGGAGGTGAGTGGACTCATGAAGACCTCTACTGCGTTGATGTGATTAAAGAGGATCAGACAATGAGGGGAAAACTTTGAGACAAATTCAAGCTGATAAGAACACTTAACAGGAAAACATGGGAGAAGTGACAAGTTCCATTTGCGGCAGATGTTAGTATTAGTTTGACATCTTTAACATTACCTTCAGATAGTTTCCTTCTGTTCTGTATGTCTCAGGAGATGAATAGAATAGTATATAATGTAACCCGCAACCATAAAGGTTTTGTGTTTGTTCGTGAGGTTTACCGAGTTCATAAACACAATACTTCAGCCTCTTGTACTTTTTCTCACTGTCAGGAATGCATTGAGCTTTTACGAAACCGAGCAAAACAAGCTCACCTGCCTTTAACTGTGAGGACTAAGTGCAGTCATTAGCAGAGATAGTAAAGGAGGTTGGTACAATAGACACAACCTGCAACAAGAATGTGAAATACGTACACAGTGTTATTGCCTTTGACTCGAAGAACATGTGGAAGTTCAGCTGGCGACGACAGAAGCAGTGTTTGTGTGTTTTCCACTGACTCAGGGCCAGACGGCGGGGGACACAGGGCACTTCATGACATGTATGAGAGGTGACTGGATGACAGACGCTAACGGCGGGACCTTGTGTAAACACGCCCATTGAAGACAGTGTCAATCAACAGCCCAGATTAGAGCTCAGGCTATTAGTCAAGTCAGAAATCCTTCATCTCTCCTTCAACACAACTTCAGCAGAACAGCGCACTAATTGAAGTGCCGGCGGCCTGAACTGACCCGCGCACGATAACTCTGAATTATGACAGATTATCAGAGACACTGGTGATATAAAGCTGAAATAAGTTTGAGATAAAAGTTTTAGCAAGGAAACGAGGCCAAATAGTTCGCTTTCAGAGCCATCACTGCACGGAGGTGGATAACGGAATATTTATGCAAGGACAGACGGGTTTTGGGCTGACGGTGGCACTACAGGAAGCACATCACAGGGTCATCTAAATCAGCTTCTCTGCCTCTTTTTCAACAAGGTCCTCAATGTGAACGCCATATTTCCATCAGGCCTCGGTCGCAGTCAAACAACTTGAGAATGTGTGTGGCTGAATGGGATGATGGATGTCCAAGCAGGACGAACAGGAAGCATCCTGAGAGATGTCCCCAGCAAACATTTTATATTGAATGACTACTGTTTCAAAAAAGACATCCTGTTATGGTTGAGAAGTAGTTTTTAAATGATAGTTGGGTCAACATCCAGGACGTTACCTGGACGTCCGCTGGATGCCCTTCCTGAGCGCTCTATCAAGGGGAAGGAATCCATCAATCAAGCTTAATTTACACAGTTCAAAGTGCTTTACAGATAACAAGCAGTGACAGTCACACTGCCAACATGCCCACATATTGAAGTGTGTTAATCAGAATTTGTGTTTTTTATGCTCTTATAAATTACAAACTAAAGGAGATAAAAATCAAAAACTATGTCCAAATGCGGATGGAATTCAGAACCCTGAAATTTCGGCTGCATCTTCTAACCCATTGAGCTAATGAAGTACTAGACTGGAGAAACACAGAGTGGTTGTCATGTAACTGTCTGATCATTAACAAATGAAAATCAAAGACACATGCACTTGCTTTTGTCATAACAATAATATGAACAGTATTTCCTGGTTTGCAAGAGACGGCCTAAAAAGCAAACAATGTCCCTTCCAGCCGTTTGCCTCATAACACCTTTCCAGTTTTTAACCGTCCAACCACAACCATTTTTTTCCCCCAGAATGTCACCATCTGACCGAATTTCAAGTCAGATCCTGATGTGAGCAGATTATCCCACTCACTTGCTTGCAATTACACCTTTAACACATGCCGAGGGCACAGCATTTAGTGCTTTGTGCTAAATGTTAATGTCAGCATGCGATCATTCAAACAGTGACAATGCTACCATGCCGAGGTTTGGCACACATATGGTCCATCATGCTGTTAGGTTGTGGTCCAATACCCGTCAAAGCAGTATGCTAAAAACACCAGCGTGTCGTACCACATCTGAGCTTGTTTTGCAGCATGTAAAACATTTTCTGCCCATTCTGACCCACATCCCCTGCGCACTGGAATATATGTCACATATGTCATTGCATCTCTCTTGAGTAACAAACTTGAGACACTGAGAGCTCACAGTCAGGTGATTTACACTACAGGCTGTGACGGATATATGAACAAGACAGTCAAAGTTAAAGGCACAACATTATGAGGAAGTACCAAGTCCCAGTTGTATAAATACTGCAGGCAACAGTGTGTGCTTTTCAATGGCGGCTGTATTATGTACTGACAGAAAAAAGATAAAATATGCGATCTGGAGCGTGGGGCAAGTAGCAATAACTAGCATTAGCGAGGGCTGATGGAAATGTCATTACTTGTGCTGGAAGGTATTTGGTCATAAATCAAAGTATTCCTTATCAAATCTGCATATTCACAATCACAGCAATCATACTCATCTGCATCGGTATATCTGCCGCACCTGGAACAAAACCGAGACAGCGTGATTTGTGTTTAAAGCATCTGGTGTGTGTGCAGTGTATGAAATCTGACTGACTGACTGACTGATCCACACTGCCAGAGACCAGGTGTTTGTTTAAGAGTGCCAGGAGTTTCCTCTCTTTGGAGCCTGGCAGCCATGGAAAAAACAGACTGATTGAATAAATTACCATTCAGTGCCTTTGTAGAGCAGTCATGGTTGTCTGTGATGCTAAAGGAACATAAAGCCTAAAGCTTGGAACATGCTTGTTTTTTTCCCTGAGTCGGATGTGTGAGAAAGAGTTTTCATGAAGAAGAAGGGTGATGTCATCTGACAAAAGAGATGATTTTCTTATCTTGTCACACATCACATCCACCAGAGTTTATAGAACCTGCATGCTTGTATTTTCTTGGGTAATCCCCCTCGGTGAGAGTTACGCTGCTTTAAAACCCTTATGTTTGTTTCAGTTGTTTAATCTGACCGCTCGATTAGATGGAGTGAATGTTGTACTTTAAAATCATGCCGGTGGTTGTAGAGAAGACTGCCTGTTGCTTGTATTGGAATACCAACCTGTGGGTGTTTGGTAGGAAGAGCAAAACATGCGTGCATCAGGAAGCCGCTGCGTGCATGATGTCATCGCACAAACCACAACCACAAAACCATATTGATTTTCATTGGAAGCAACGATGACCTGGGAACGTAAACTACCACCATGTAATGAAGACACACATAAATAGCACACATACAATCACACACACAGCGCAGCACAAGGGGCTAAAAGTGCACATGTGATTTCTATTGTGCCTAAGAGTTCTGTTTTACAGATCCTTTTTCGCTTGTGAATCCACAGCTGGTCCTTGGCTGTATTTCTGCAGAAAGTGAAATCACCCATTTTATGTATTTATAGGTCACACTCCTGCGACACCGGTGAATGCAGCCTCTCTCTGTGGAGATTTTTACTGTGTAACCCGATGATTTGTATCCAATAACACTTTGAGATCTTTCTTAATAGCTTCATCTCAGACAGAAACACTGTGTGAAGGTGACTGAACTATGGGATCTGACATGGAAACAGGAACGCAGTTGTCCTTTAGTTTGGTACTTATTGTTGATTTAAAAGTCACTATCAGGCTTTCTGATTACAGTAGCTATTAATCTGTCCACCTCTTTGGTCCAGACTAACATCTCAACCTTTGGTGAGTAATTGTGAAATGTGGTGAGGCAAAAAAAAGAAAAAAATATACCATTAAAGTCACAAAGTAACCTACCAGGAATTTGTGGTTGCACATGTGTGATAGGCCTTTGCTATGGCCTTGCCAGATGACATTCGTCCAGCATGAAGTTGAGCCAGTTGCTGGGCGGCACAGTGGGAGGGTGTTTGCCTGACAGGACGTGGGTCTGAACCAAGTGGCAACCTCTGCGGCTGAAGAATGAAGCCAATGTAGAAGTGCAGTTCCTTAAATGGCCACTTGAGGCTGACTCCAAATGCAAATCAATCCCCATCGGCCCCCATGTTAAAATGCTCAACTTTGGAACAGAAATAAACATAGACTTCCAGACAAATGAATGAGTCAAAGTCATGATGTCTGAGCTAGGTTCTTAGTAACTCAATGAAGTCTCTTATTAGGTTTTCTGAGGGCCTTCCAGGAGGTTATTTTACATGTTCTTGGACAAACATGCTTTTACTCCAGTAGTTGTCATTAGAAGCTGAAACAATTCGAATTTTAACAAAGTCTCTTTTTTTGGTGATGACAGAAAACACTTCACCGCCCGTCGTCGTAGCTTGGTTTCATCTGTGTCCATAAAACTCTGTTCTAATGTAATTAGTCCAACTTTCTAGTGGTAATCCTTAATGCTGAACAACGGCCACGGTATTCCCTTCTCTCTGTCCTCTGATGTCACTAAAAATTCAGAGTTCCCTGATGCCAATGTACAGCCTCACAGAGCAGCTCACATGGCTCGTCGTCACATGTATTAATCCTAGCAATGTCAAAAAGGGGAAGCCAGGTTTCCAACCATATGTAGAACAAATTTCATGTAAATAAATTGGCCAGAGAAAATGCATTCTATCCACCAGTGTGTGACTATCACGAGGTGGTTGATCGAGATGAACAGCTGATAGTGCTAAATCTTTAATCATGTACTATTAAACTACAGAAGCAGTCTGACTCACTGCATGTGGATTGCTGATATAAACCTGCCATTGGCTGCGTTTTTCACTCGACTTTCTCCTTTTCCACTGTCTGCGAGTTTCTGTTTTCAGAGTTTTCACAAGATTTGGCAGTAAGGAGCCCTGCTATTTAATTTTCAGTGAATTAGCAGTGCTCATCTTCATGCATGAAATTGTTCCTGTAGAACATTTCTCCCCTGTAGCAGAATGACCATTACTGTTCTGCAGAATGGTCTGGCTATGCAAGACAACTACAAAGGAAGAGGACAAAGAAAATGTGATGGAAATATGTTCATAAATTACATCACATTGCTTTTATTGATAACTTTTCCATCTCAGCTGAGTGTAAAAACATTTTTCCAGTGTGTGGTTTTTGTCATATTTTTGCAGTTCACAGTCTGATTTTTATGTGCAAATTAAAAGTTGTGCATCAAAGCAGGTGGATCCAGCAGCACTCTGGGTCTCCAGTTCCACACATTCCTGAATGCTGCATTGGCCAGTTGAAGGTTAAGTGTCTTGCTCAAGAGTGCCTCATCAGCAGTCATTGACAGAGGGGAGAGAGTTACTCATTGGGTTTCAGCAGCCAAATTTCCCCTGCCAGAGTGGATTACAGTGCCAGCCTGAAACAGCTCCTCAGTGCAGCACTGCTGGCATGCGACCATGTACATTCATACACAAACACTGACATTCCTGAGCCTCTGGAGGTTCCTCTCTCCTGCTCTACACGCTGAACTGGGATATATGATCCACCGCCTATTAAACAGAGCTTACTTGTAATTAAGCCTCCCAGATGGGTTTTGCTTGAGGTTCGCTGTAAGCCTCCCTCTCTGTCTGTCTCCCTAAAAGTGATGAGTGAAGAGTAATAGGTTTCATAATGTGCCACAGAAAAATGACAGACTGTTGAAAAACGAGAGGTGGCCGTGACAGCATGCGCTCTGAAAATTCAAGTAAACCAAACACTTGCGATCGTCGTTGTCCTGAACTTACCCCTCCAGTCGCCACGTGTGTGAGACACTGTGAAGGGCTACAAGTGAAAGTACACCTCTGAAATGATTCTGCAGAGTGCTATAATTATATCAGTGTTTGTACAATAAAGACTATAAGGGGAAGTGTGTGGTTAGAAATCTCTTCTCTCATTGTTTATCCGTACATGTCAGTGTGCAGACAGGATCTGCAAAGGCAGAAGCATTATGTAATAAAACTCGGAACGAGATGAAGGCCTTATTCTGTCTTATTGCTGCCTTATGTTTGACATTACAAAAGTGATTCTGCATGGTCTCCTCGTTTAACACTAAACAAAAGCCTGACGACATGCAACATGAAGACGGAACAGCGTGAATACGATGTAGCATGCGGTGTAGCGCAGCTGTTCAGGGCGACAGGAAGCCAGGTGTCCAGCAGGGGAGCAGTCCAGGATCCTGACGGCTCCCTCTGATGCATGTGTAGGCCTCCGACACCTCGCTGTGGACCTAACGGCTTTTACAGAAACATCTGGCAGGCGACAGGTCTTTTCTTGCCAATTAGTGTTCCTCTGCTCTCTGCTTCGTTCCCATGCAGCAGCAGCACACACACACACACACACTCTCAGTCTATGCTCTCAACCTGCCGACTCCTGCCAGGTTGGACACACAGGGAAGCAAAAACATGAAAAGAAACCAATTTAAAAGGGCTAATCTACCCATTTTTAAACATGAAGTTTATTTTTACAGTCTCCAGCTGGACTTGCTTCGAGTGTGTGGAAGCAATCACGAAACACGGAGCGATGGGGAGAGTGAGGAGGGAGAGAAATTATGTTCACAGATTTGAATGTCGCTAAGCCTCGAGGATAAACTGCAGAAATTTATAAAAGCCCAATTGAAATGATCGGCCTGCCTGGGCAATTGCCTCCAAATGGATGTCGCATTTTGTCTTTATTTTCTAAAGAGCCAGAGTGAGTGGGGGTAGTCACTTGACAAAAATAGAAACATTGGGTTTGTGAGACCGGGCAACGTGCCGATCATTAGCCCTCAAAGCCACTTCAAAGAGCGCTGGTGTGTTGATCGCTTGGTGGAGAAATACAAGGAAAGGCTCTGTTCATTTTAATGTCTGTGTGTCCGTTTGTTTTCATTTATCAGGCCTGTAAAGTGTTGTCTCACGAACATGTGCCTGGAATTATCTGGCTGTGCTGTACGCATTTATACATTTTAATGGTGTTGTTGCTCGGGCAATAATGTTTTCATTGTAGTGTCGTGTGTCTTTAGTTGTGTTGAGAATCAGTGGACACAAAGATTTTGCCTGAGATTTACACTTATGGTCGACCATCATTCTTTGACCATTCTGACTTTTAAAAAAGCATTAAATTAATGATGCAGAAGCCCTGTAAAGTCACCACTAGTTTAAGCCAAATTTATCTGGTCATATAGGCTTGTTTTATACGGGGTCCACCCAAGGAGGGACAATAACAAATACCTTAAAAATTCTAACAATTATACAGCATTAGAGAAGTCAGAGCAAAATAATTCAGTTATATCTAAAAATTATTACCAAGATACAGTATCAGACATCTTAATTAATCCAGTTGTTGCTCTCAGTCTCCTCTCTGGACGCTACAAGTGGCTGCTCTGTCCTTCAGTGTCCAGAGAGCAAGAAAATAAGACAAACTACAACTCAGGGGCTTGCTACAGCTTTTGAACTGTCAGCTGCTGGTGTGTTTTTAGGTCTATTTAGCTTCAATGTGCAAAGATAGACAAGTGTAATTGTTGACTAACCAACAGACGTATCACTATCATCCTCATCCCAACTGTGTCAGATCGTTTCTCCCATGTTACTCTCCCAGTCTAAAGTGAAAGTGCTTCCGCTGTTTTCAAACGTATTGATGCCAAAATCGATCTACAAAGCCATCAAACTGTCACATAGAATCAATACAATGTATTCTTAACTTCTGTTTTAATGTCTGTAACAGTTGGTAACAGCTTTACTTGTGTAATGTGAAGCATGTTTCCTACCAGCTGAAATTAAAAGTAGCATGACTGTAGTTACCCGTCACATTTGAACACACTGGCTTGTCTCTCTTATCTCTGATGTAAATGCTTAATGCACAGGTTAGTCTGACAGACCTACAGAAATCTGCAAACATCAAAAACAGATGCCATGAGGCCTCAGCGCTCTGTTTTGGGTAACAACAAATTTGCCATGGGTCATGTAATAAGTGCTGTGAATGGGTATATTTTAAACCCCCAAAATGATCTTTTTCATAGGTTGTATTCCAAATTTCCTCCTTTTTTTGTTTTTGCTTCAAGTACGTACTACAGCTATCCCTACAAAGTACATACTGCTTCATGCTGTATGCGAACAACTGGGACATACTACTTTGCCAGAATAATGTGCCTTAAACTTTGACTGTCATAGTCTGTAGTGCGAAATGATTTGTCATCTGGTTGTGCACTGTCAGCGGCTCAAACTTTATACCTGTGCATGAAACAGCGATGCATGTGTATTGTGGGTCAGAATGGGTCAAAGTACTTCAAACTCCAACCAGATGTAATAGGACATCCTGGTATTTTAACATACTACATTTGACATACTGTGTACGGGAACATAGTAAATCTCTTTCTAGCATACTATATCGTGTGATACTACGGATATTGGAACATATTGGATCTGTGGTTTTAGTTAGTCTTCTTTTCCCGACAAGTCCCTTTCGTCATGCGTTGCTTGTGTTTTGACTTCTGTCCTTTGTTTCTGTTTCCCTCCTCTTTTAAATGCCTTCATTAGTTTCACCTTTGTCTAGTGAGTCACTTGACTCCAAGTCCTCTGAGTATAAATAGTCTTGCCTTTCCTTTGTCATGTGCCAGTTCATTCCTGTTCTTATTCTGTGTCCATGGACTCTCAGGTTTGTATTTTTGAATTTTTAGTGTTTTGAATGTCTTTACTTAACTTTTGGACTTTCAGTTCTTATTTCACCTGGATCACCATCCACTCTTTGTTTGCTCCCCTACCATCCTGTTCATCACCTTTTGCTTAAAATTTCTTTTGTTACTTTCATCTGTTTGGATCCACAAAAATTTGTGACAAGTGTAAGTTACAAAATCACATGAAACTAAGTGAAAAAATAATGGACTGACACGTGACATTAACCTCAGTCTGCTGGGTGAAATTCTTGGGACTTTCTAGCTTCTTTATGAGGCTCTTTCAAATTGAATAAACTCAAATCTGTCCGTGGCTGTTGAGGATTAACATAGGTAACACCAACATCAAAGTACATCTTGTACATATCTCTGAGACCCCATGGGGTGCGGCGTTTCAGCCATTTAGCAAGAATGCAGCAGAAGTAATATTAGCAGAGGCTGGAATAGCAAGTATAAATCAATGGGAAGGTGTAAAATTACCATGATCAATAAACAGTGTACCAACGTGACGATAATTGCTATTTACTAACTCTGCACTCAAACCCCGAATCCCTTGTATTCTGAGTGAAATGCCTCCTTGTACTGACTGCTGCCAAGCAAACATCTCTACTAACAGCACCACTGCTGAGGTGTTTGACAGGCCTAAACCCTGTCTGACCGAGCCAATACCCTTCCTTCGCCCTGCGGATGACTCTCCGCTGCCCTCATCGTTTGACATGTTGCTCCACTGATGGATGTTCGCCGTCTGGACAAGGTGGCCCTGCTCTTTCATCAGCCCCTTGGCAGGCAGGCAGCTGGGTCGAAGGAGTAGAGCGAGCATCCCATGCCTCTTCGTGGAGAGATAAAACAACCGTCCCATGTCACCACGCAGAAGATAAAACAAGGCTCCTCTTCACAGATCATACATCAACATTATACTATCTGACGCCGGGATGCAGCAAAGCATGCTGGGTAGATGCTACACCTAGAAAGATGGATCTCTCTAATGTGAGGAGTAAACACATAAATTATGTAGGGATATATTTAAGCACATGCATGGGAAGTTGCTTTCAATTTAGCTGAGATGTGGCTTTTGATTTACATCCAGAAATTATTTTGAATTTATTTCATAGGACAGCATGCAGGTTGATATTTAAAACAACACACGTGTTATGCATTGTGGATCTTTTAACCTTGGTGAAATTCATTACAGTGCACATGTGTGTGCGACACAGTGACATGTCACTTCCTAAGCTGCCGGGACTGGAGAACCTGACATATATGGCAGCATCTGTTGTCACATCCTTCATCTGGGAATCAAAATGCATCATCTTCACGTCTGTCCCGAGTGCTGCATGCGCATGTCTCTTTAAGATCGACCGTGTGGTGATTTTTCAGGAGACCTTGATGATGTTTTGCAGAGGAGACACAGAGGAATGACTTTAAAGGTCTTCATCTTTCACCTCAGCTTACATGCCACTTTTTCTTTTCTGTCTCTCTTCGCATTTCTTCTCTCAGGGATGTCATAAACACACACACACACGATAGCTCACGCTCACACACAGCCACACCAAGTTTGATCCTTCACCGAGCCGAGCAGTTCCCAGTCGCGGTCTGACAAACACTTGACATCAGAATCTCATTCTATCACTCTTCAGTTCCTCCCTGTGTTCTCAACCTTTCAAACCCGATTATTCCTGATTGTTCTGTTATCCTCAGAACATGCTGGAGCCACCTGTCATCCTTCTTGCCACTTAACTAAATGTGGTTTTCATCTCTCTGACATGGTTTCGATTTCTTCTCTGAGTTGATCTGCCTTCTCCTCTTTCCACCGCTGCGAACAGGATTATGGTGTTCAGATGCCCACTGGCTTGCAGGCGGGGGGGGGGACTGTTTATTTGGAGTACTGGCACTCACACTGTCTCAACAACCTCCCAGTCAAGTGCACCACAAGCTTTAATTACTGGAGTTTAAAATGAGGCTCCATTAAAATGAATGACCTTCATTAAAGCGGTATTAAGGGACAGATGCTTTCGCTGGTAGGCTGAACGTGCAGCGAGAAGAAGGGGGAGAACGGGGAGCACTTGTCCAGACGTACAAGTGCCTGAATAAACAGCTCGGCAGGTTTTTCTTTCTTTTGCCCTCTTTGAACGAAGCCCCACTGCGACTGCCATTGAGATTACAACCACCTGGCTGTGCGTCCTGCTCGCCCCCTACCCCAAACATTTTAATCATGGATGAAATTCATTTATATGTTGCGATAATTGTGCCTAATTGTTTCTTTGAAGGGGAGTGAGGCCTGCAGCATCTGGCTGACATATGGCTCGATGCTTGTGAGAGCGACTTTGTGCCCGGCAGGAAACTGTGGGTCTGATCGGCTCTCCGTCGGCCATTTAGCCAGAACGCCGCGGTCCAAGCCGTGCTTCTGAGGTAATGAAGCCGAGCTGGTGGCTGAGTTGGACGAGTTCTCTTCCTCCACATGTGTTCGAGCCTCATTGAATGTTTCTCTTTTTAGGAATTCAGCAGCGTTCACTTCTTCAGCTGGGCTTCCTCTTTCTGGTTATGCAGTACGTTGCATGTGGCCCACAGACTCACTGATGGTATGTACAAACACACATACTGTACTTTAGTGCATCTGTGCTGTTATGAACACACGAAGATGCATCAATACACCAGACACTGAACTCTTTAAACTGCACATCCTTTGAATTACCTTCATTACGGATGATTCTGCATCCCTCGATTTACATCCAGCGTCAGCAAATTCAAAGTTACGGTTGTAATCGTCGCGTTTTCAGCACTGTTTGACAGGAACACAACGGAAGAGACACTGGTGTTTACAGTGCCGCCAAACAAACTTGTGTCGTGCCAAAAGCAATGTGATTTCATCCTTCACACATTGCGAGTAGTTTTCCACACACCAGCTGAAGTAAAGCTGGTTACCTTACTGTATATAGAGATGGAGCTGTTCAGGCTGTCAACTCCAATTCTTCATTAAGCAGCTCACCGTCGATGCTCAGTCTTGGTTCATTACTTCCTTGCAACAGCTCAAAACGATCCCACTGATTGAAAATGCAGAAAACGATAGAATGATAACAATAGAAGCTGCTAAATGTTTCATTATGTTTAAATCCAGCAGATAAAATGTTGGATTTACAGTAAAAAGTTAGCACAGCTCTGATGCAGTGCTGTGAGAGTCAGTGTTAACAGTGAACAGTCCAGTTACTGGCAGTATCACTGAGTTACATACATGTGTCATTTGAATTTAAACTGAAGGCAGGACTGACGGACTCTGTCGCTCATGCCAAGCTGCAAAGTAACATTTACTCGTCCATGCAAAATAGCTGGGGTCAGAAGCACATTGTGAACTGCTGTGGCTTTTTTCTTCAGCTCAGTATATTCGCCGGCATTTTGCTCAATAAAAAGTTTTTGAAGACAGACAGTAAATCTCTCCAAGCGGATAAGTGTGCCAACCCCAGTTAGAAAACTTGCAAGCTTGGCAGGGTCACTAACAGGACAATAAATTTACACGAAAGACATCTTTGTACCTTCAGTTACTGTCTCAAAAGTCTGCAAACCATTGGTCTTTTGCAGAAGTTATCACTCCAGCAGAGAACATTAAAAGGCTAATAAGATTCAATGTCCACTACTCATGCAGTACTTGGGATGTACTTTGCTTGTTTGTGCATAAATAGTATTAACCAGTAGTTTGACTTAATTAAAACATTAAGGCCTCTAACATTTGTAGTCATACTGATAACCCACAACCAGTCTTTTCCATAACCAAGTGTTTTTGTTGCCTATTGAGCATGTTATTTGCTATATATTTACAGGAACATAATTAATCCTTCCGCCTTTCTGTTTCCATTGTGGCGCAGGATCCGAATCCTTCACCCACAATCTTAGCTTGGAGTTCACCAAACAATGACAAATTGTAGTTACCGCCAATTCTAAAAGCATGTAGGAAATAAACCAAAGGAAGATATGTTTTGTTCGGCAATATTGCAAATTCTTTATTGGTGATGGCGATGTTAGAGAGGATAAGACGAGAACATTGAGAAGCAGAAAAATTGTGCTTGTTTAACGAATCATTTCTCATCATTACTAATCAGCATCGAGATCTGCACAGCAGTATGTCAGGGCTCATCAAAACTGCTTTTTTTCTCCTCTGAAAACGACCCCTCGAGGTTCTACAGGAGAAGTTAAGAAAGGTTCACATTGCCCTACAACGTCTATCAAGTTCAGTGACTTCCCTCACTTTAACCATACATATATACAGCGCCCTCCATAATTATTGGCAGCCCTGGTTAAGATGTGTTCTTTAGCTTCGAGTAAATTCAGTTTTTTTTTTTACATAATATAGGACCACAATGAAAAAAAGGGAAAATTCAACCTTTATTTCAAGTGCATTTATTCAGTGTGAAAAAAAATCCCACATTAAAAAATAATTCTTTTACATCAAATCATGTGTGCCACAATTATTAGCACCCTTGATGTTAATACTTTATACAACCCCCTTTGGCCAACAATTCATTTGAGTTGAGTTGAAGGTTACATTTTTCTACAGTTTTCAGTGTGAGAGTATGCTTCTACAATAAAAACTGAATTTATTTTAAGGCTTTTTACACATCTTAACCAGGGGTGCCAATAATTATGGAGTGCGCTGTACATTGGACATCAAGAAGATTGCACTGAGTCCTAGTTTCTGTCTGCCAATTGGGTTTGCTCTCAACATGCACAGGCATACTCATAAATACACATATCTTCCATGTTTAAAGGATCCATGCATGTATATATGTATGAGTTGCTTGTTTTCACACTTACACATGTCGGCTCCAAAGCACACGTTGTCATTGAAACATGCACACAAACCTGAGCGCAGTCACTCACGTGTAAACACAGCCTTCCTCAAAAATGTCTGAATCTACAAACACAGGTTACTATTGGAAAGATGATTATTTTTCTCTCTCCTGGAGTGATATTCTCGCTCACGCCGAGAGCTCGTCAGTCAGTCAGTCAACCCCCACCGCCTCCAACATCCTCACCTCGTCGCTGAGTGTCGTTGATGCTGACATGTCACATCTGGAAGCTCTTCCCTACATGTGCTGCATAGACATTTCTCTGCTCACTTTCCCTTTCCCAGGAGGCCTGATTGTGAAGCTCCTGTAATGATGTGGAAAACGGAGACTTGAGATCTCTACATAACAGCTCTGGGCTAATGAACGTGTTCTGGACACATTCCTCATCCCTCGTTGTTACCCGATCACTTTCCTCTAAAGGTGAAGAAAAAAGGGAGATCAAAATGGTAGCAAATTGTTGCGAGTCTCAGAGTCTTTAACACCTTGTTTGCTCTGAGAGGTTATTTGTGGAAGGTCAGAGGTGCCATGTGTGATAGCATGCTAGCATCTACTGTAAGCAAAGCATGAAATCTCAAAAATGTTTGTCGGACATTTGTTGGCTTAGCAGGCAGCAACAGAACCACTTTGAGCTCTTGTTTCCTGTGGAAAATCTCTGCTAAGTGTGCCGCTCTGCTACAGACAAGGGTGTTTCCTTGGCAGGAGGAGAGAATGAAATAATCATTAATATGTCTGAAGGGTAAATGATGTCATGCACAGTGAATATATGTTGCCGTAAGGCCATGCGAGACGTTTGCAGAGAGAGTGACACTTTGGGCTATAGTGTTTCACAGGCACAGATACGTTACACACCGGAGCATATGCTGCACACAAACTACTTAGGTGTGCACCCACACACACTCAAACACACATACATGTGCAGTTTGGTCCACTGATGAAGGTTAGGATGATCTGCTTCCAGTTAGGTTGCACACTGTTCCTGGTCGGCGGGTGTACAAAGAGATGGATCCAATTTCAGGACATGCTTTTAATGAAACTCAAACTGAAACACGTTTCTGATTGGAGAACAAAGGCAAAGAATCAAAAGCTGTTGCAGAGGTGACCTGGGCTAAAGCGTGCTCACAGCTCTAAACACCAGCTCTTCACAAAAGGCCAACTCCAAACAAGGCCCCACTGAAGCATCCTGTTCCCGAAACACCACAAGGCAGCTCCGCAAATGAAGCCAGACTTTGTACCTTTGCTATCTAGAATTACAATTTGTTTTGAAAAGTCTGTGACATATAGATAAACTACAATTTAGTTTGCTTATGACTTCCAGAGATGTAAGAGCCAAAAACTGAGGCTACTGAAACCTCAGAAAGCTTTGAAGACAGGCAATGTTTTAAGAATTAGTTGAATGAAAATGAACTGCAGCTTACTCATGAAAAGTTCATATCAAAAGTACCTTTTTCTGATAGGAAACTGTTACCAGATACACACACAAAAATACATTTTGACCCTTTTTAGCACTCTTTGAGATGTAAATAAAACTGTTTAACTGACTATGTTTGAAGCTATAGTTTAGTGTTTTTGGCCCATATTTCTGTATTCTTGTCAAGAGTTGATGAAAAGATTGATACCACTGTCAGGTTCTCAATGGAAAAGATGGATGGCGCCTTCATGTCTGGAAAGTCCAACCACTGTGGAATTGCTAGTTACCCTGCACTTTTTCTCACAGCCAACAGGAGGCGACACATCTGGTTACAAAATGAAGTCAGTTTGTATAAAAGAATATGAGAAATGAACTTCTTCTCTGTTGATTTGTTGCCCACTCTAACATTTTCATCATGACTCTATGGTCTCAGTCCTCAGTTTCAAGTATTTTTT
>NW_007577761.1:278730-334391 GCF_000690725.1 Stegastes partitus
CTCATGTCATTTAGAGGTGCCAGTCAGCAGATGTTGCTATCTTTTCCCTACTGTCCTACTCCTTATGCTAGCTAAGCTAACAGGCTACTAGCTGTAGCTTTGTATCTACCAGTCAGATATAAGAATGCAATCAATCTTCTCAAGCAACGTTTTTCAAGAAAGCCATCAAATACAAGTCAAAACATTTCTTAGAACAGTCTAATGCCACAATTTATGGAAGCACAGCAAGTTAAAGTCATCCTTTGTCCCTCAGCTGAGCTCATGAGACTACATTGAGAGAACAAATCTTGTTTAAACGGTCCGTGTCTGAAGTCCGACCAGGGGGAAGGTCCATTACCTTTCCCACAGAGACTGCTGTGTTTGGTGGTCCACTGCCTCTGAGGCCTCCAAGTTCAAGCCTGCACCTGTGGCTGGTCGCGTCCAGAGGCGGAGAAAGGAAAACAAATACAGTAAATAACTGCCCCTCTGCTTAATGGAGCTGAAGAGTGGCCTCGCTCATTTGCTACAAACAGAAGGTTGGAAACGACCAAGAGCACAATGACTCCCAGACAGTGGTTCACAGCGTGAGCGGACCTCCACTCCTGGTGTGCATGAGTAACCTTGTGATAGTATCAGCTTAAGGTTTGTGGTGAGGAGAAAAAAAAAGGGAAGCTGTGAAAGAATTGGCTGTAAAGGTTTGGTGCAGAGGTTAAATATACGGGCGTCCCACATTTGCCAGGAGAAACAAGCGGAAAGTCCTGCACAAACATCTTTGTGTGCTACTGAGGCACAAAGGCTGAGGGCTGGAGCATCAAAGGCTCATTCAAGGACATGGAGGCAAACTGTCTCAGACCCAAACCGAAACCTGAGAATGTTAAAGAAGTCTTTCTTGATTCGCTATCTGGTTGTTTTCATTTGAAAGAAAGAAAAGCTTTCTGTCCAGTTTGTGAAGTTGTTGTCTTGAAAAGTCAATACTACTGTACCGCATCTGTAGACAAAAGAATGACTCTGTGTGTTATGTGCCGCCTTGACTTTCATTGTAGTGAACAGAAGCCGGATTTCACCACCTCTGACTGTTTCGCTCTGCAGACAGGATTTTATTTATAACAAGGGTGTAATTTATGAGAATCTGAAGGCCCTGACTACTCCATAACCCGGGTCAGACTCACTCATTCTTCAGCATGACAGGGCTGCGCTCCCAGAGTTATGGGATCAAGGCTGATGTCTTGCAGAGCACCGCTCGGGGGAACAGGTATCTGCACTTCCTTATTTTATCAGCTCTCCAACAAGTGAACACGAACAAGGGCCCCTATAAATCATTTGCTTCTGATGACAGCCGAGAGGCAGAAAGGCAGAACACCGTCTGATGTTGTACATGTGTGCCGTCATTTTCTTCTTCTTCAAAGAAATGCAGCATGACAGGCTGAGCTCACATCAAGCCTCTGTGCTGGTGTAGTCCACCTGCAGACTGTGGGCACTGACTTGACTTGCTGTTGTTTGTTAATTGGTTGTTGTAGTAATTAGTGGCCTCCATCCTTACACTAGCAGAAATGTCCAACTGCAGACTTCCTGTCTAGGATACTAGGTGTTTGTGAGTTGAGATAGGAAGACCCTCAGATGTGTTTCAACTCCTTTTGGGTTCCCAAACATGAGCTGACCCCCATTTTTGTGCAGTTTCACTTTTTCATGTATTTAACAAGACTTAACGTGGTAATGTAATGTGTCTGACAGGAAACAAGCTATCTGATTACACTAAGTTCTGCCTCATAGTATGTTGTTTCTGTAGGTGTGAAAGAGATGTGATGCTACATCCAGCCAAGCATTTTGGTTAAATTTCATACCTCTGCTATGATGATAAAGGCAAAAATGTCTAAAAACTAAGCTTGAAAATGAAACAGAAAAACGCAAACTTCTCTTGTGCATGTATTTACAATACTGGAAAAGAACATCCACCGATCAGCTTCAACATTAAAACCATCCATTATCTATACACTGCTTAATCCTCATTTGGGTCGCAGGGGGGCTGGAGTCTATCCCAGCTGACTAAGGGTGAAGGCAGGGGACACCTGGACAGGTCACCAGTCTATCACAGGGCTACACTTAGAGACAGACAACCAAGCACACTCACATTCACACCTACAGACAATTTAGAATCACCAATTAACCTCAACATGTTTTTGGACTGTGTTGGAGGAAGCTGGAGAACCCGGAGAGAACCCACACTGCACGGGGAGAACATGCAAACTCCACGCAGAAAGATCCCAGTGTACTCACCGGGACACAAACTGGCGACCTTCTTGCTGCGAGGCAACAGTGCTATCCACCGATCCACCACTGAGAGATAAAGTAAATAGCACTGATTTAATTAAATAGCACTTGTAAAGGAGCGGAAAGTTGATGTGTTGGAAGCATGAAAGATGGGCAGTGTAAGAATCTGAGCCACTTTGACAAGTTAAGATGAGTAGATGACAGAGCATCTCCAAAACAGCAGGTCTTGTGGTTTGTTTCCAGCGTGCAGCGGTTAGTACCGTCCAAATGTGGTCTGCTGAAGGACAAGCAGGTAATTGACAACAGGGTCATGGGTGTCCAAGGTTCATTGAGGTGTGTTGGGAGGGAAGGTGGCTGATCGCACACAAGAGCGACTGGAGCACAACTGCTAAAAGACCTTAATGGTGGCTGTGATTGAAAGGTGTTTCACAGCTTGATGTGCACAGAGAAGAACAGTCGTCATGTTGACGCCCGTCCACTGCTGCAGTGAAGCAATGGAAGAAGGTTTATTATGTTGACAGCTGGGCTCAGTGTTTAACTGGGAAACATGAACTTCTGGAAGATAACTAACAGTTGCAAGGCCCAAAATTACAAGTACCAGAGGATCTGCTGGTAACATTTTGGGGCCTGATACCAACAGGGCATCTTCAGAGGTCATGAAGAGTCTGGTTTTTATTGTGAAAATGATTTTTATTGTGAGATTGAAAAAGTTCTGTTGATTCCAGTCAGATGAAGCAACACAGATAATTTGTGTCACGTTAAAGATTTTGAGTTCAAGTCACTTCCAGTAAACTAAAACTCATGTTTAAACCTATATCTAGCTGTGGATTGGAGCATTTAAGTAATACTTGTATATACTGAAACTTCCATTCACTCCTTGTGTGATTTCTTGGATTTTTATTCCATCTCTCAGCGTTTCTCCTCACGTCTGGTGGGAACTGACTCTCCTCCATCTGATCGCTGACCGGGGAACCCCACATGTGAGGTCCGCTTATTAGGACCCATTTCAACCCCCATCAGAAGCTATTATCAACCGCCATATGAGGCAATAACAAACTGCCATATGAGCTCTTTTTTAAAATTACATTTCATAACAGCGTCTGCATACATGCACGCACATATCGCACGTGTTTATACGACCTGCCGAGGCAGCTTTTGTTGACGGAGAGCTGCGGCTGAACGGGTGTGGGAGTGAACTGGCCCTTCTTTTATTCCAGAGACCTTGGTTGTCTTTCCACGCTACTGTTTCTGTTGAAGGGAGGAAGAGAGAGAGCGAACAAATGCACGCCGCTTATTCAGTGTGTGAGAGGGGGAGACAGACACGGTCACAGTCAACAAGACAAGAACAACAGATTCATTACATTTGTTTGACCAATAACTTCCTGCAGAAGATAGATGTGTTTTGGCTCCAGCAGCTGTTCACTCTGACAACAGTCGCTCCCCTCGCATGATTTTCCTCTATAGCGAGGGAATTATCATTCAGTGCATGCATGTATGTGTGTGTGTGCGTGTGCATGTGTGTGTGTGTGTGGTCTGGGTGGCTAATTCACAGGACCCAGACAGAAGCCCCCCGATCCCACCTCACACTTTTCTGAAGGGCTGCAGACACTGGAGGCCTTTTCTCCGTGAAGTTAGCGTCCTTGTGCGCGCATGTTTGACTGTGTGCGCATGTGTGTGTGTGTGTGTGTGTTTCACTGTTCAATGGACCGAAACCTAAATCAGCACATGAAAGGTGTGTATCTCAGTGTTGCTTCTCCTGCTGCTCTGAAGGGAAACAGACCCTCACTGAGGTATACGGTTTCTCCGAGCTCACACACAGGACTCCATTTCAAACATGGTGCAAAATTCAAAACAGAAATGTGGCATAAGAGGGGGGGACAATAAGGCCAATGTTATGTCACTAGTTAAATTTAATCCCACAGATTGCTCACTGCTGTTCCTCATATATCAATTTTGCATGATTTTAAAAAAGACGTATTAAAATGCGCTTTCTTTTTTCTTCTTTCTTCTAGCTCATTGATGGTTCATATTAACTTCAAAAGGTTTTAAGAAGAGTTTGCTAATTAAATTTCGCTGTTTGAGTCTATTCAGGGTAAGTCCTCCTTTCTATGTGTGTGTCCTTGCTGTCATTAGCCCCTGTTCTGCAGCCCAGCAGGACTTATTTGTGTTGAGCTATGTGTTTAACACAGGTCTCCCAAAACGCCAAAAGATTATAGGGGCTGAGACAATAACAGCACAGGGGAGGGGGGGAGGATGAGCAACAGTCTGACCAAAGAGAAAAGAGAAGAATTATGGCTCATCTCTCGTCACGTTTGCGCAAATGTTTTGGCTAGACCGCTTGAGTCTTCTCTGTCATCGCTAATCACCTAACAATAAATCCCTGAGCAGCTCTCGGTAGGGAAGGAGAGAACCAGAAAGACGAGTCGGACTGCAGGAGGAGGCCGTTTTTCACGCAGCATTTTCAAATATTCACAGACAAATGAAAAGAATGGCTTGAATTTGGTTCCTGGCAGCTCATCATACACATTTTCTCCCTCGTGGGTTAACGATGAACCTCGCGAAAGGTCGATGTCTTATTGGATTTTCTGTTTTCTTGCGTGTTTTCTGCCAAGTTGAATTTCTGCTTCGGCAGCTGAACTTGAGCACAGCGTCGGAATATGTGAGATTACACATATTGGTATCTGCTGCGCTGCTACTGTACGATGTGCGGCCGCGAAACAGACACGAGACACCCATCAGCGAAGTGAAGACAGCGCTGTGGTCCTAATGAGGCCGAGGAGTGACGGCACACAGCAACAATGTGCTGACAGAACTGACCAACGCTGAAGCTCCAGAGGTGGACCAGCGCACTGACTGATGTCTTTAACTGTCAGAATGAGCTCCATAACATCCTACAAGCACCTTTCATCTCCCGCGTTTCCTCACAGTTACAAAAAGTCAGCATTCTTGTTTATTGGAATTAGCAGCTCCACTTGGCGTGTAGACCGAGCCATTCTTGTGGGGTTTAACCTTCCAAAGAGGACAAAACTGGGAAAAAGGAGACAATTCTCCATCATTCCTCTGCAGTGTTTCCTGGCCAGCGTTTTCCCTCGGTGTATTGTCGAGTTCTCGTCTTTCTCATGAGCCCGTGTCCAAAGGCACCATTGTGCTGCAGCGCTTCAACAAATGTGGTTCCATTTCCTGCAGGCTGTTTAAACATAAACAACCGCGGCATTCTGTTTCCCCAGCAGTTATTCTGATTTTTTTTTAAAGGGGGGGAAACGATTTAATGCAAAATGACAGGATAAGTTTGAGTCATGATAATATTATTCAAATCAGTATAGAGGGATTTGCTCGGCCACTTGAGGGCAGCAGAAACCAGCTGTCATAACAAAAAACTGACATATCAACTTATTCCCTTCGCCGCCGTTGACTGTTTATGCGTTTTGCAGACATGCAGCAACATGAACATGAATTCTGAGTTTCCGGCCACCTTTTGAACATCAGTCAAATATTACGTCAGGTATCAGCTCCGGTCTGCAACAACATTCAAGGGACATATTTGTCTCCTTAGCATTTAAATGTTTCACCGTGTTTGTGACAGTAGTGGAAGAAGTCTTCAGGTCCTTTACTTAAGTAGAGGCGTTAATACAGCGAAGCAAAATGCTCGACTACAGGTTCTGCATGAAAAATCCTACTCAAGTAAAAATACACAAGTATTGGCAGCAAAATGTAGCGAAGCAGAAATGACTGGTTTGGTCTCTGTAACTGATATGTTATTACATCTGCAATCATTAGATAATGAATAGTGAATCATCAGTGTATCAGAAGCATGTAGTCGCTGCAGGTGGAACTAATTTGAACTATTTTATGTACAATTTTATATACACGGACAGTAGATAAATCTGAGTGCTCATCACATGATTAATGGGGCAGAAATGAATAAAAATTAACATCTGTTACACAAATCTGTTTTCAGTTTTCTTCTAATCTTTAATTTGCCCTGAGATATTGGATCATTGGAGCATTTTTTATTTTTTTTAAATTGAACTACGTGAAAGGGGAAAAATTACTGCTTTTTGTAAAAAGCCAAAAAAAGTTTGGATCTGTGTTGTATTTTAAAAACTTGTTTATTATCCATTGTGTAAAATCATAATTTTAAAACAACTTTTAACTAAAGCTGTTGATTTAATGTAGTGGAGTAAAAAGTAGAATATTTCCATTTAAAATGAAGTGAAGTGGAAGCGAAAAATAGCATAAAATTCAAGAAAATTACAGAGAACAAGTACCTCAAAGATCTATTTGAGTAGAGTACTTGACTAAACGTGCTTAGTTACTTTCCACCTGTGGTTCATCAGTTAATTGGTAATTATGTCTGTCATTAGTGTGGTGCCGGAGAGGTAATATACATTAGATTTGAAAGAGCAGTTTTCCACTGAGAGCAGCGGAGTGAATCAAAACAGTAAAGTTGTAGACAGCAAATTCAAAACTATTAGTTTATAGACACTAAAATGCGCCATACTGCAGAACTAGGTGGTAGTTCTGTGTTTGTCACTGCGACAAACTCTTTCACACAGTCATTCGATCCGCTGTTAATATAAAAATATTTATTACAGCAAATTTAAAATTGAAGTACTTAAATAGTGACTTGCATGACTAAAAATAATGGTCAAGTTTTGAGTTGTCTCATGCAGCGAGCGTGGTGGGGTGGGGAGTTGCTGTGCACTTTTTCATGATAGTTTCTCTCCCCATTTCCTCCTAATGAAATAATCCCTGTCTACATGGCCTGATGCACCACTTTTTTTTTCTTTTTTTTTTAGCCTCAAGTGCAGTCTGAAGATTAAATTAAGAACATCTTGTAAATCACCAAGCAGGACAGGAATACTGTGAGTATAGTGTGTGTGTGTGTGTGTGTGTGTGTGTGTGTGTGTGTTTTTCGACTGAAGCCCTGTGGCCTTTCTTGTGTCAGGCGTTTGACCTTTTGCTGGTTTTCAGTGTCAAGGCTTTTAGGTACCCAGGAGCCACAGTCTGTTTCCATGGAAATGTGGCTTTAAGGGAATGTCCATCACTGCTGAGAGGGTGACCCAGAATACCCAAACACGCCCTGCCCAGTTGTATTAAAATTCCTGCGCATGGCACTCTACGCTGGGCACACATTCCACTTCAGGCTGGCTAGCGGAGGGGAGGCGCTACCTGTTGCTACGAGACACCGGCCAAACACAGGGGTCAGACAAGCGTGTCCGTGTCATTCCTAACGTGACGGCGGTTTGCCATAAACCCGGGCCGGCGTGCTAATGATACTCCTGCGCAGTGGGCGGGGCTGGCGTTCGGCTCTGTGGACGCTGGTCGGAGCCCAGTCTGGCCCACACTCACAAACGGGGAGGCAACACAGGAAACTGGGGCTTCCAGTAAAAACATGTAATTAGAAACACATTGACTGGGAGCTTTGGCATGATACACCCATCAGGAAGGGAGAGACACATGCAGGCAGGGATGCACACACAAAAAAAATAAAGCGATTGAAGTGGAGGACAAGATCACTGGGTCACTGGGAAAGTCCCACGAGAAAACCGAAAGTTGCGAGACTGAGATGGAAAAAGCGGAGACATGGATGGTGACAAGCTTTAGAGAGCGGAGCGATAATCAAAAGCAGGGAAATCTCAACACACAGTCCGACCTGTCAGCCACTCCAGTTTGATATGTGGCAGACGATAATATTCCACTGTAGCAAATCTCTCCTACTACTACTGTTTACAAGTCGCAATATAAATGCCACTGTATTTGAGAGTGCGTCAGTATGGCCTGGAGGCCTCAACCACTAAAGAGCAGGCGGCGGGTAGCACGAGCTCAGTGGGCAGCGTGGGCCTCAGCCAGGCCGGGTTATTCAGGCCGCGCCCTGCACAGCCATGCGGTGAACCGAACTCCAGAGAGGGCAGGTTAACGTGATCAGAGAGCGAATCCTGACAGGAGCCCCGGGGGCACACGACACAGTTTTTGATTTCTACGCCGTGAGCAACGGAGCCGAAACGTAATCTAACATGAACACCAGTAATTAGTTAATTGTTGAACAAACAGCGCACGCTCAAAGACGCGAAGACAGACATACTGTAATAGTTATGTGTTTTAAGGAAGCCAAAACCGCACACGGCAAGATTTATTGAGTTTGAACGGCAGCCCGTATGATGAGAATAACTCGCAGCTCTCCCCACTTCAGTCCGCCGCTCGTGAGATTCTCACAGAGTTAAATCCTGAGATACCGGAGAGGCTGTGCAACGGACCGACGTGAGAAAGAGTCCCCCGCATCCACAGAGAGAAACCATCAGAGGCGCTCTTTAGTGTGTGGCTTTACAGATCAGGCGAGTGGTGACTGTGGCCTCAGCAAGAAAAAAAAAAAAAAAAAAAAAAAAAAAGCCTTAATTAGCCTTCGCTCCCTGCAGACTGCCAACCTAAGAATAGGGGTTAGATTAACAACGAGAACTGAACGCTTTTAATCAACTCTTAAAGCCTTCCCCCCCACCCCCCTCGTGTCAACAGTTCACAAACACATAATTAGACAGAGTGGAGGAAATGGATGTTTGGTAGGTGATGAGGTTTTATACATTTCAAAATACAAAAGTGTGAAGTGACAATTCACATCCACCAGATGCAGAGTAAACAGCTGGAAAATGGGTATAATTGAAAAAGGGGGCAGTGAATGAGGAGGCAAATGGAAGTGGATGGAAAACAGGACAGAACTGCGCTTCTATTCAAACTCTGTGTTGAACTATGATTAATAAGGAACAAAGTACTCACATACTGTAAGGCGCAACAGCCTCGGGGCTTTCATATGAAAACATAACGAATCATTACAAAAGTCAATAGAAACAGTACTTTTTGTCACCGGTTTGGGACACATTCGTCCGCAAATTTGTGGCACAGAAACAGTAACATGATTTAAGACCCACTGGTTTTCATACAACAGGTCGTGGGAAAGGAATAGCTGAGTCAGTTCATCTTGAGCTAATGATGGAGATATCCAACAAATCCTACTTAAAAACAGAACGACAACATGTAAAACTTTTAAGTCTATTTAAAACAGACTAAGACAAAAGACAGCATGTTTATACTGTGTGGCGATCATGTAAACTTATATTTGCGAGCTGTTTCAGATTTTGTGGCAGGCTTCGTTATTGTTTTCAGAACTCCATCTTCTGTTCAGCAACACTGTAATACATGTGTAGTAGAACAGAACAATTCCTCTAAACATGATTCGACTCCCAAAAGAACAGGTGTAATACGTAACAGACTGGTGTAAACATGTACAAAGTGTGCAGGTACATCTACAAAAAGTGCACTGAAAGGTCTTTGGTCGCAGGTTTTCTTCAACACTTGGCAACTGGCCACAAATGTACAGTAAGGTACTCAGACCACAGTGGAGGAGGTCTGGCTGTTTGTGACAGTCTGTACAGTAACACTGGTTAGACGTCTGAGAGACTGGAAGTAAATGTCGGACATCTCTGTGAGCAGACACAGCGGCTCCGGAGGCAGATCAAACATATCTGGGATTGTGTTTGTTCAAATATCCAGAACATTATAAGAACAGTATGACCAAAACAACAAAAAAATACAAATGTACAGTCTATGTTTCAATTTTAATATACTTGCCTTAATGTTTTCCATATTCTACATGCATGTATTGTTAATAGCAGTATTTCTGCTATCTATCCATCTGCGTATACAGTATGGATGTAGACTGGCAGCACGAAGCACTGACTTTATCTGAGGGATCAGATCTCATTTTCAGCCAGTGCTTCCATAATTGGCTCTAGCTCTCGGTTTCCCCGTGGACATTCTCCATATGCACTTTGAGGTAGTCGTTCCTGGTGAACTTCTTATGGCACAGCTGGCACTCTGCCATGGGCCGGTTGGGGTTGTGCGTCAGCTTGTGTCTGCTGAGCATCTTCTTCAAGCTGAATGACAAGTCGCACACCTACGAAACACAACAAAGTTTTCATAGTTATATTTATAGCAAATAAACACACTTTCTCTTATTTCATCTTGCATCTTGTTTGCTACATTTTTCTGCTCACTGTAGAGTTTAGGCTTATCCCATGCACAGCTAAAGATGCAGACTTGGAGACAGAAATCCCCCTTTTTTCCCACTAGTAGCGGGAGGGAACGCACACAACTTAACATCCATCTTAAATGAGCCATTTTACACTGTACAAATGACTCCACGGCCCTCTATCAATCAGGATAATCCGCCATTGGCTGCAGTTTAACATGCAGCTCCGAGAATCACAGCATGCGTCCTCCTCGCTCCATCTGCGAAGAACTTCAGCGCGATGAATTACATTCAGAAAATCCCACAGACAGCTTACATCTGTGGCAGAAGAGCAGGAGCTATGAATGAAAGCAGCGGAACGATCATACGATACCACATCAATAGTGCTTCAGGTGGACACTTGCATTGATGTGCTATCATGTTGTTGTTGTATATGGCTCCAACCATCTACAAATCAGATCTGGTGTCAGCAAAATATTTTCAATTTCACAAAGTGAAACAGTGACAGGAGCTGATGAGAGAGGGGCCTCCGTGTCTCATCGTAACCCAGATGTTACTGGATGCTTCGACAACATTTTAATGCTGTTATGACAGACGCTGCGTCCACAGGCCCTCCAGCTCGTCTGGAAAATGTTCCTGGAACCGTGCGACCCTTTTGTCTAACTCGAAATCCACCCTGAAATAAAATCCACATGTTATTTCTATTATCTCTAATAGTTTAGCGTCGAATTATTTAGACGAAAACGTCTCTTCCAAAGCTGGGAAAAACAATCCAGATGAATGTTGGATGTCGCTGGAAGACGCTTTCCAGTGATGCTTCACTGACGATGAATGAGATGCTGATTCTGTTGACTAAAAGGACGGCTATAGACGATATAGGCGCTTTTACTGGTTTAGAACTCAAGACGACACCGAGGATTGGTGCTTACTGGGGTGTTAAAGCTCAAATGACACTTGAGAATCCAGAGTCTGATGTTTTTAGATTTTTATCCAGGATTAAGAGATATTTGGGTTGCAGGGTTACGAGCTACGAGCATTGACCGTGACTGAACTGTCCAGAATAAAGGTTTTTAAAGTCTGACACTGTGGATCCCCCCCTCATCAAAATTAGGACGACTGTGCCTCAACCAGTTTACCTCTCCGAACCTTAAATCCACCAGCAGGTTTAAAATGGATGTCAACCGCCAAAATTCTACCATTTATCAGAGTCAGAAACTGGGAAAACAGAAAAACTATGAGTATTCTGATGGTCCTTGAATGACTCATCTGTGATGTGTCGCTGCTTTGGAAAAATTAACTAAATCTAAGCTTAAAAATCAGGATATGTCATCAAAACCACATTATTCCACAAGTACGCCAAAAATTAAACAGTTTCAACCAGATTCTTTAAAAACAAAAATTCTGTTCTCCTTGTCACAACCGTGACAGAACTAGTGACTCAGCTGTTGCCAACACCCACATGACAAAACTTTTGAGTCTTTTTGGCTGAACTGGGCTAAATGCTTGGAGCAGATAGGAGACAAGTATGGAAACAAAAAAAAAAAATGTACACAGTAAAATATGTATGATACCTGGAGCCACCATTTTTCCCCCCAGTATTAGTTTCTAGCATTTTTCCATTACTGCAAAATAAACAGTTAAAGAAATTCAACCATCATTTTTTTTTAAACTGTTGTACTGCACAGAAAACATTTTTGAGTTCTCTCTACTTGCAGCAATGTCTATGTTGTGCCCGGTGCAGGACTTTATATTACAGTGATAAATGAGCTCACAGTGAGTAGAAATGTGTCAAAAACAAAACAAGGCCCAAACAGTACTTGAGAAACAGAGTGTTAAGAAGTATGAGCTTAGAGCATCGTCTTTGTTTGAGATGTCCAGAACAACAATTTTCAAATTCTGAAACTGTGTGAACCCGCTTACTGAAATCACGGCAATAGCACCTTCTTAAAAAGTTTTAAATTAAGAGAAAATTTAGTTTTTTTTGAATGTCTGCAGGTTTTTAACACAGGACAAGAGTGCTTTTATTTTGTAATTGTGAAATAATTTAAATTAGTTTTAGATCCAGTGAGTTATCTGTAGACTACAACTTGGACTCTTATATACTTTCTTGTTACATTTTTCAAACTGGTGCCAACAAAAGTATGCTGAATTAGCTATGAGCAGCTCCCATCTGCAATGCACCCGTAGATAACCAAACAACTATCGTTGAAATGCTTTGATACTAAGGCAAACTTAAAAACGTGACAATTCTCAGGCGGGTTCTGCAACCACAAGGTGCATCTTTGTTTCTATGATTACAAAGTGGATTTATGTACCTTTATTCATGATGGACATTTGAGGTTATGACGTCCTTGGAAAGTGTAAGTCACACTGAATCTAAAAATATGCATATCATGTCTGTGTGTTCAGATTTGAATGTTGTGACTCAGAGAAGAAGTAGCTTACATTCACGACTGCATCTCTCCCTTCACCCCCGTGTCCCACCCCGCTGTCCCCCGTTCAACTCCTTTATGCTCCCCTGGAGAGTTTGAAAATCTCTGCTCTACAATAATCCAAAAGACATCATGTTAATTCTGTTTGAAAGGTGTCTCACATCCTAGAATGCTTTGCAGTGGCTTGTAGCGACTGATCCTTGCGCTTTATATTCATCCGTCACATCAAAAAGTTTTGTGAGTTAGACAGAATTTCATAAGATTTCAATTTTCCCAAGAAACAGTTGTGGCTTTCTAAATAAAAAACAGAAAATATAGAATCAATGGCATCATGTTTCCAATTTCCACAAATGCAGATAAAACGCAGCGTTAAAAGTTTGTTCCAAACACTGACAACAAATTCTGTCGCGTGTTCCCACCCCGATCTCTGAGAATAATTATTACCCCTGCAGTATTATAAGCAGAGGGTAATTTCTCCCTCTGATCCTCTCAATGTGTTTACGTGAGATCAGCCCAGTCGGCCTCTCCAGAGAAGCAAGATCACTATCTGCCTCAAACTGAGCCCCAACTCTTCCACACATCTGGCCTCGTGCCAGAGCGCCATCACATCTACACACACAGATGAAAACAAGTAAGAGTCAAGAGGTTCAGAGGTGCGGCAGACACTCACATCACATTGGAAAGGTTTCTCTCCCGTGTGGGTCCGCATGTGTTCGTCCAGTCCTCTTTTCTGGCTGAAGGCCTTGTTGCACTCGCTGCATTTATACGGCTTCTCCTGCAGCAACACACACACATCGCATTTAAAGAGGGCACTTTATCTGTCAGTGTGCAGCAGAACAATGCATAAAACAATAATTCCCCAGTTTTGGTCACATATGGACAAAACCTGCAGGAAAAAAAAAAACCCTGTAATGACACACATATGTGCATGCACACACGCAGAGAAAAACAAACACAGCATACTGGAAAACACAAGAAGATGTGGAAATATCCCTGTAAAACACACACACACACATTCGCTTTCACACACTGATGCCCTCTCACTTCACACCCCAGCGTTCTCCCTGGGAGTTCACGAAGATATGAAATGAAAGATTGTACAGCCCCTGCAGTAGGGAGGAAATGACCGGCATAGGGGCCATCAAAAACACATGGATTCCTCAAAAGAGCAAGAAAAACACGGAACAGAAAATCCCTTTGAACGTGTATCAGTACGTCGGCACAGTGGGGCTGTAGAATATCACTCCTCTGTCTCCACACCTCATCAGTTTACCAAAGAACATTTCCTCTGTGCCTTTTGGAGGCTTGTCTCAGTGTCAGTCAAAGCAGCTATCGCGCTGTGGGTGTGTTTTCTCAAAAAAAAAGTATGCTTGCGTGCATGTGTGTGTGTGTTGAATAGAGTGGACAGTAGGCGTGTGCGGCCCACTCTGAGGGGAAACAGTGGTGACACCTAAAAGGCTTGAGGAGAAATGAGAAGCATGGAGATAGGGAGCGGCTGAGTTCCCAGTGTCACCCTTTGGGAAGCTGTTTTTGACAAATCTGGCTGATAGCAGAGGCTCTACCCATTTAAAGCTTAGTTGTCATGGGAACGGGGTGAATGCAGGAAGTAAGGGTCCTGGGAAAAGTGCTATCATGTGGGCGGGGCAAGGAGTGCCCAGTGACACAGGATACAAAAGGAGGTAAAGATCAGGTTCAGTGCATGAGCGGCTTTAAGTATGCAACTGTTTGTGTATGTGTGACAGAATGAAGGCGGACAATGGAAATAAAGCTGTGTGTGTGTGAGAGAGAGAGAAACCCGCCTCAAGGAAACAGACTCCATCCTGATCAGTGTAATGCAAATTTCCACTTAAGTCCTTAGCTTTAACAGGGATCACGTCTTTTTCCATTAGGGCAGGACGGCTGTTGTATGAAAGAAAGAAAACTATGAAGGGTCAAGGCTCAAAGGTCCTGAAACACATGGATGGACTTAGGTGATGTGATGTACCCAGAATGCATCACTGTGACCCTGGTAACATCGAACATCTGTACCTGGTGACCTTCAGTCTTCAGCAGCTGTTCAGCCGCTGACCTCTGACCTGACCTTTCCTCTCAATCTGACCACTCTCTACAAAGAGCATGTCTATAAATGCGATGGAGCCTTGTTTGCTTACTCCAGCAGAGCCGATCTTCTCGTATGACACGTTAAATATGCAGGTATTTGTAAAGCAGCATGCTAACAGGAAGTCGTTGTGCTCTGTTAGGCTTCGGGCAGCAGCTAGAGATCACCAAACATTATAGGAGGCTTGAATGTTTTTCAGAGGAGCTCGCAGCATGACTCTAGGCAGTGTCTGTCTGTCTGTCGATTGATTGGCTTTTCCTGCGCTTTGGTCCAGAGTCAAATATCTCAGCAGCTACTGAATGTTATTTTGTGTTGCCATTAGTGCTCCCCAGAGGGATTCCTTGACTTTTCTTCTAGTGCCATGATGAGATTGTAATATTTGTCCACAGTGAAATGTCTCAACAACTAAACGTTTGGTTCAGGCTTTCACTTCCCCCTTTGTGGATTCTCTGACCTTTCATCAGATCAAAATATTTGCTTGTCTGATTCTTTGGATTATGACCAAAATTCTTGCAAAACTGATTACATTCCCATCAACCTCAGTTTCACTTTGGGTTTTGTGGTAATTAGCAAAGGTTAGCATGATAACATGCTAAACAACAATGGAGACTCCCCAACCCCTTTGTTCTCTTCACAAAATAGAGTGCTGAAGGGACAAGTGAATGGATTTGACACCATGTATTTTGTGGATAAAAGGAAAATCTTTGGTGCAAAATGCAACTGGGTTACAACAGCACAACAAACCCGAATCAGTATTTGCTGTCATCTGTATTAAGTACCATGGAACAATAGTTTCACATAGTGGTTTAGAATTGAACTACATGAGCTGTGATTGAAATTATTTTGACTAATTACATGTGAATATGTAAACACAGAGTTTTCAAGTGGCCTAGATCTGTAATTTCCAACTTTTGTTGTCAGACATTACCCCAAGAAGCCTGTCAGATGAGCTTCAGTGCCCCTTTATCAAAACACCAGTTATGTTTTAACTGAATCTATATGATTTGACATTAATAACTGTATAAAGTCGATTTCGTTTCAATATTTTTTCATACAGTTCAGCAGTCATTGTTTAGGTTGGTTTAGTGAAGTTCCCTTTTATAATGCAGATGGACTTGGGACATTTTAGAAGTTTTTTTTTTTCCATGAAATAATCTCACCCTGCCTTAAAATGGTTGAGATGTAATTTAGTAACAGCTGACTTACAACTCTGCTCAAATACTGTAAAACTGCTGTGTGCAACCTATGGCAAGTTGTAACGTTAGAGTAATTCAGCCATACATTTTCAAAACGGAAACCCAGACATATGGTACTCTAGTATCCTGCACGTTGACAGGATTGGTTCCTTTGTTTTATTATTATGTTTAAGTCTGGTATAGACAGACCTATCTCCATATTGTGGGAGAATGGTCTGGCTGCACCTCATCATCATTCTGCTACAAGGTTAAAAAAATAAAAATAAATAAAAATGCATTACTGCAAACAAATAACCGTCACCTTGGCCAATGTTGAGCCCAGGATGCAGCAACGGTGCCCCAGGGGGTCAGCAATGTCATTAAAATGGCTAATTCAGCAGGAAGAATCAAGCAGGCCTCCTTTGCACATCCAAATCTTCATCAAAGATTGGCATTTTCAGTTTGTATGTTGATACTCAGAGGTTGTTGTTGTGTCCCATAGTCGAGGGGATTTTAAAACCGATTACATGCAGATAGTGGAAATCTGTGTGAAATAGCAGGCTTATACTCAAAGTCTGCATCCAGTGAGTTTTGGCCAACTCTTTAGACTTTTTTGCTTTGTGCTACTTATTTTTAATGTATTCTCAATCCTTTGCAACAGTTACAGCCGACTCAGCTGCCGGCTTTGTCATTTTTAATAAAATTGTAATTTCAGTTTTTTGGCAAATTAGTTGAGTCAGTCTTTCCATGTACTCATCTGAATCTGCAGAAGTACCCCCTAATTACTGCTGATTGGGAATCATTGACCTATAGCCCAAAACTCTTGCCCAAGAATAGAAGACAATATGACGACAAAAACAAATGTTTTTGCAATCATAGAACATAGAGGCACATCCTTTTACAGCAATATTATTAAAACATTCTTTAATATCCAAAATGTCAGCAGCCCGTATCTGCATCAAATGTGTTCCATTTGGTTTTGGTGATGATGTGGTTTGCGGTATAAACAAATTCCAGTCGCATCCATCTCAAATCGTCTGTACATTAACAGTGAGCTGCAGCTCTTTCAGCCAAATGACATTAGTTTTTCTCAACAGTGACTTCATCTGGCTCTGCTGTTTGTAACTGTTCAGCCCATATTTCAGAGTGCTCTGAGCAAAGGCAGGTCTGGGAACATTAGGAACAAAACATCAGTCAGTTTAATCAGCACCACACTAGAAAATTATACCTGCCTGTTTCTACTGAGACACGCCAACCTGTGCAGGATACCTCCATTATCAAGACACTGTAAGAGCAGAACACAGTGCTCTGGACAGCATTAAAAGAGAACAAATCTTACAAATTAACCATGTTGACAGGCCCAGACTGTCATAGTCAAAGCTGTAGAAACTGATGATGGAAATCTATGACAAAATACGCATTAAGACTCATTCGTCAATAGTGACACCAACACACAGATGCTCACTGAGAGCTCATGGAAAGTGTCGCTTTGGCGAAGAACTTGAATTCGTTGAAAAGTGACGCAGAGAAATGAGCTGCTCAGGAAATGACTTCACGGCATCCAGTACCTTTTCCTTTCTCCACCCCGAACCCTGGCCCACTTTACATTTACATATTCTGACTATGAATATTCAGCATCCTCGTGAAGTTTGCAGTGCAGTTTATAAAGAAGTGAAACTCTGACTGTGAGAGGCCAACATAGTTTAAGTGCAACCAAGTCTTTTGTGTCGGTAGGCAGTGCTGGAGGACCTCTGAAAGAACCTGCAAGTGTATGAATTACCTCATAATTAAATTTGTAGGGAGTGTCACGTATGTTAGACACAGAGGAGCCACGACTTTTTTCACACGGCAAAGTGTGTGAAAGTTTATGCATGTGCACTCTGCAATTCAGACAATGGCTAAACAAAAAAACCTGAAGCGTAGCACTCGATAGGGTATGATTAAAATCAGTGGGACACCTGGGAGTGAGTTGGCATCTCTTTCACTCTTTCTCTGTCTCCACCTATTCAGTGTCTTATCATTTTGTATCTAGTCTGTCTACATGATGCAAGGAGCTCACATATCCATAAAGTACACATTGTGCATGCTGCTCTACTTAATTTTTGAGGTCAAAAAGAATTTGATAAGGGCCAACTGTTGGTCTATTTAATAATATCGGCCATTGAAAGAGCTAAAAAGATGTGTTCAGACAGTTATTGTCAGTTATTGTTATCGTAATTCAATACACAAGCAAAAACTAATGCAGACAACTCAAGTTTGAGCAGTAACAGCCTGTTTTTGAATCTAACAAACATGGATCAAAATCAGGTTGCACTCAGTTTGTATTCTGGACTATGGTAACACACTGAAAGCCGTAAAGTGTAAGTGTTTTTAGGCAGCACATATTTTGAGTTGTCGAAGCAGGAAAAGCAAGGTAATGTAGTTTTAGGACCCTGAAACTGAAGCAGCAAAACAGAACTCATCAATCTTTAACTATGTTGTTTACACCTATCATTATGTTTCTGTGACATGGAAAAATGTCCTCTGGTTATTTAGTGATGCTTCATCACTTCAGTATATATAATAATGCAAAGAAAAGGCAGACTTACTGTCTCTTGGTTGCACGCCTCCACCAACTAGTATCTCCCTATATATGTACGTATAGTCATAAAGTTTTGATGTGAAAAGTGTTAAGTGTGTGTAAGTCTGGAAAACAAATCTGATTCTGTCACTGCCATGAGTAGAAAATGCTTCAAATATGGATGTTGGTGGAAAAAAGCTACAAATTCTCAGGATTTTTCACAAATATGTTTAACACACACAAAGAACATCTATACAATCATCACAGTTTCAAGGTGGACACACAAGATAAGTGTCAGCAGTTAAGTACTGACCAAATGGGAAACATGGTCCCAATACCATATTAGATATTTGTGCACAATTTTATCATAATTAGCCTGTGAATTAAAGTGACTTTGCTGTCCCTTGTCCTTGCATTGTCCTGGAGCAGCAACTCCCCAGATTAAAGCCCCCCTCTCCTTTTTTCTGTGATTGCTTCAAACAGTTGAGTCTTTGTGGACAATAATATAAGACTTTATAGCACACAGTTATGGCCCAAAATGGGAGTTACCCCCTTGTTTCCAGGCGCGGCCTTTTTGAGAACTTTTTGAAGTACCCTCCTATACTTATATTTTATAGTAGGGAAGCCTACTAACAATGGAAGCACAGTTTATTGTACCATAAATGGCTGTGGTTGGATAAATTGTCATCACACTTGGAAAGATGTTTCAATGCTGAAATCACAAATAAACTGTCTTGTCTATGGGTGAACTTTTTTTTTCAAATACAAAACAGCATCTTCTCTTGAGCTATTTTGAACAATGGTCGCCCTAATAAGCAAAACTGCCACTATTTTTAGTCCATGCACAAGTAACATATAATGGAAACCAAAGTATATCGACATGCAACGGTGTAATCTTAGGTTGAAGTAGTTTTCAACCAGTGTATATAGGCAACAACTGAAGTTCTAAAGTCCAGATATGACTTTTTGTGTAAGTGAGCTACCTCAAGTTTTTCAGTGACCCCAATAGTGATACATTTTTTGAGTTAGGGCAAAAAATGTGTGAGGTTACAGTGACCTCTCACCACCAAAATCTAATCAATTCTTTGTGGAGTCCAAGTGAACATTTGTTCCAAATTTGCAGAAATTTCCTCTTTGTATTCAAGAGATATCACGTTCCTGAAAATGTGACAGCAGGAGAACATAACGCCTCTGGCTACGGCTGTCACCAGTGCGGAGGCATAAAAGCCCATTACAAATGAATCTTGAATTTTGAATTCTACTCTGCACATCCAAACCATTCATATTCATCCCATCAAGATGAGCTAATAAAAGTAGGATTGCACTAAATGATCTGATAAACTGTCATATGAAAGAAAACTGTCGCGTATGGACAGAGTAGAATGATGTTTAGCAACTATTGAGAATACAAAATAATTGATATACAGGCATTATTAACTCAGGGAGAAAGGAGAAAACTTACCCGAGTGTGTGTGCGGATGTGCATCTTCAGGCCATCGTTCTTGCTGAACGCTTTGTCACAGTAAGGGCACTGGTATGGGCGCTCACCTGGGAAATGGAAATCATTAGTGTGCATGAGACATCATTCATGCATGAACCAGATACTGTTTACATTTCTTACAAGATCAGATGTGAATCCATCTTTCCAGACTTTAAGCTCTGTGCTTGTGGTCCAATCACATTTTTCCAGACTAATCAGGCTCCCATGAGGGACTACTGGGAGCTACAGTATATTTTGTGTGTTAGTCAGTGATAGACGGTGATAGATAGAGGGTTCATCCATGGGCGTGGGCTTCATCTGAATATTTGGGGGAGATATATTAAGTAAGGAGTGGGGGGTTCCCCCAATGGGAAATTTTGTGCATCAAACACTTAATTTCCTGTATTCTAGTAATTTTTAATGCACAAATTTGTGCCTTTTCTGCATCAATTTATGGTGAAATTGTCTTTATTTATGTGAAGAAAAACATCAAATTCAGGCAACACGTGACAATTAAACATATATTTGAAAACATGTATGGATCCAATTACATTCTCCATAATAGATTCAGTGGCTGAATGCACTCATAATTCACAATTTGAGAGTAAAAAAGATGCAGCGCTGAAGATAAATACCTGCCCCTGACAGTGGTGTTGTTGTATTTATGACTAAAGTCATACTAGTTTTTCAAAATAAAAGTCTTCTGTTTCTTTCATATTTTTATTCATTAGGGACAATTGCATATGTTCTAAATATTTGAGATATCTGCTGCGTACCTCATGAAACCTACACCTATGGGTTAATCCAATTAGCTGCCAAATATTTTTTTGAAAGAGCTGCCCTTTTCCAAACAACTTCAAAGCATGACTTCTTAGATGGTTCTGTGTAAAAAAAAAAAAAAAAAAAAACTTGTGACATGTCAGGTGATTATACTGTACTAAACAGGTGCAAACTACTTTTGAAATATACCTTTAAATGTGTGAAATAGCACAGAAATGTGTGGATCCCCCACAAAAAACAATCCTCAAAGAACATGCATATTGCACACATCACACTACTTCCCTCCCATCCTGTAAATAGTCTTTTTGACCGAACACCTTGACCTGGCTACTGGTGGAGCAAATGTCATTCACTCTGAGCTGTTCATGTCTGATGCACACCAACTTCCCACTGCAGTGGAGCAGCTTGTGTTGGCTTCACTTCATGGCTCGCTATCTGAGCCCCGACTGGCCAACAGTTTAGGAGCACATCAGAGGCAATGTGGCTTCTCCCGTTTGGATCAAAAGCAAATACAGCCAAACTTGTACAGATCCTATCTGAGCACGCAGTGCCGATGACAAAGGGAAAGCGACAGGCTGTCAGTCAAACGGTCCACTGACACATGGATCTGTTTACCATGTGCTGATTCACGGGCCAGATAAGAGCCCCGCAGTTGATTACTAATCTACAGAAAGGATGTGAGGTAACCTATAGAACTATGCTGAAATTAAATATTCAGAAAGGAAAATACAGTACTGATATGAAAAAATCTGGCTTCAATAATTACTTATTTTATTTCATACTCTTCACTCAAACTGGAGATTTAATTCACTCCTGTGTCCAGAAAACTGAAAATACATCTGGGATCATACTAATCTACATTTTCTTAAGTCTCCCTCCTCATAAAACTCTCTGCTGAATTTCTATATCTGCCTTCAAGTGTACACGCTACAATTTAATGAAGTGCTGCCAAAAATAGATACCTACAGCTACACATTTGTTGGTTCATTCCTTCAGTACAACAATCTAATTTCTTATCCGCTTCACAGTAACGTAATCTCCCTTCAGTGACTAAGTGTTGAACAGGCAAGCAAGTAATTTTATTGATGGGGGAGATGTTTTGCCCCTTTAAGTAATAAGGTTAATTAGCTGTGTTTCCTTGGGATTCAAAATGCAAAGATGCTTATTAAATCAGAAAATCCATCGAGGGAATACATGAGAAGAGTAATATTATCCCACTGCTATAAACACGACTGAATTGGAGGAGTGTTTCTCACATCAAGTCCTAATCGAGTTAAACAGTCAAGATGTGAACCTTTGACTGAGGTGTACAGTCAGTATTTAAAGGCCATTTTTATGTAATTTTATCAACACTCTGAATCACCACAGGGTTTGAAAAGTATGTCACTATTTATTGCCAGAAACGGTAAAAACTGATTTTCAACTTTACAATGGTCCTTGAACTACTCATCTGTGATGTCTCATTCCACCAGGAAACCCAATCTAAGCCTAAAGTGGTGATATTTCATTCGAGTCACTTTATTCTAAATTTTTTTATTTAATATTTTGCCAAAATAAAAAATTAGCATAAACCAGATTTTGTAAAAAACAAGAAATGCTGAACTCCTCAGCGCAACCATAAAGCCATTAATGACTGTGACCAACAGTCCAAGGATAAACATTCTGCGACTTTTCAGCTGAAGTGCAGGCAGTACACAGCAGATAAAAGACATGTAAGAGAACTAATCTAAAAAGTAGTAAAAACCATGTGGAGTCACCATTTTTTCCAGTATTGGTGAAACATGTGGGCACTTAGAAATATACTGCATATGTTAATTACAGATTTTTTTGAATTTGTGTACATTGAGTTATCAAAGAAATAAGGCTGCTAAGTGTGCTGCTTCCATTTTTACACTGCAGTAGAAAAATGAGCCCACAGTGAGTAAATATATGGCAGCACCAAAAAAAGCCCAGAATCTGCTTGAGGTTGTGAGAGTTAAGTTGCACAAACAAATATTTAAGGGCACTGATCTTAACACTTCATCTTCACGTTACATGAAGCCTGCAACTTCCTATGTCGACATCACGTGGCAGATAAACACGTCAGGTTCAAAACCCACCATAAACCCCCCACAAGAGGGCTTCAGAGGAGCACAAGGAGGAGCACTGTGACACCAAGTGATAAAACGTGTAACCTCAGCTCGGTGCGGAAAGGGTTAACGTGACATATGTGGGCTGATTACACATACAGAAACATGTGCATGAGGGCAGCTCAGCGATCTGTCCCAAAATCCCCGTCTGTGCAACCTCAGCCTCTAGGAGGCCTTTTGTTGACAAACAGGAAAATCTGAATCCCAGATGTGTTTTGAGACAGAGGCGAGCAAATCCTATGTCTTATGTAGCATGTGCGGTATCGGGTTAAGGCCCAGTGTTAGCCTTGGGGAGTCCTGGGGAAGGCATTAGTGCGCTAATAGCACCGGAGCACAGTGTGCTAGTGTACTCTGTGGCTTGAATCACATCCCTCCCAGGAGCTGGCTATTGTCAGTTAATACACAGTACAGACAACCACACCCTGCTAACACTGAGACTCACAATAAGTGTACAGCAATTCGCCTACTTAACCTGCACACTCTTTGGTTTCCAACATGTGTCTCATTAAGAAAACGCAAACAGAGAAGATGATGGTGTTCAATATTCTAAAAGTGATAATCATCAATATGGTCACATCTATTCAAAAATCACACTCAAAACTACTTTGTTAACCAGTCATGGCATTTAAGCAGACCTGGAATCAAACCAGAGCTACTCAGTCCCTTAGCAAAACAGGAAATAAACAAATGCTACTTGGAAACTTAAGTAGTAACGTTCTTGCAACTTTGCTCTCTGTTATTCGTGCGAGGGGCTTGGTGTCTGTTCTGCTGAGTGTTACTGTAACTAGAAACCCTCCACTTATTCTCCAGATTGAGCCAGATTGTTTGGGGATTATGAGGGGTGGCTGCAGCACTGAGCCAGGGCTTTATGTGTGTGGAGATGGTAACTGATTTAGCATGTGCTGAAACAGTACACCATCTCTTTGACCCTGGGTGTCTCCCCCGCCCCCTGCTGTGGCCCTCACACTCCTTGTCTGCTAATCGATCCGTTTGGCACCCCTTGTGTGTTGTATATGTGTGTGCATACGGCCGTGTGTCTGGTTAGCAGATGGCCGGGTTTGTCGTTTTTGCCTGCCGCACAGCGTTCGTGTTACGGAGAGCGCTTTGTAGCTTCGGGGCTCCGGTCTGAAAGACATTAGTGCTGTCCATCAGAAATTAATTCCCGGCTTCCTCCAGTTCAGGCAGACAGTGGCCCTCCACTGTCCTTCTCTCCGCCCTGCGCCACATGCCGACAGGGGCCACAGAGGTAATGCAATACCAGTGTGTTAAAGATGATAAGAGATTGCCTTTGATGAGCAATAGGAACGCAGAACAACTTTTACACTTGACCTTTCCATTATAGCCAGGGTCTCAGTAGATTTCTCCACTTCCTCAAACAATTGGCTTAAAGTCGCCCGTGTGAAGGCATCTCAATCAGACGACTCCGTGCCCGAGTCCTGCCACACATGCTGCAGATCTGAACCTGACACGTGTCTCAAAACCAAATCCACAACTCAAATTAAGCACCTCAGCAACCAAATAGAGTTCAGGCCGCGACGGTGAGACCCCATTTATCATAGAGACAGACAATAATTCACTACATGGTGATTTTGCTTTACATGATTGTAACCATGACCACACTGAAGACAAACAAAGTCATCTGTACGTAAATAGGTTCAGTGATTTCAGAGTTCTGCCAGATGTCAGTCTGGGGGCAGCTGTTCTGTCGTAAGATCACTTAGAGCTCCGACGTGTAGCTTTATTAAACATCAAAATGTGGCCGTTGAAAGCTATAATCGGCATAACAAATGACGTTGTGATCAAGACAATTATTCTCCTCGTGCAATGCCGGCGGTGCGGCTGGTGTGGGTTAACAACATTAAGTATTGCATTGTGTATTGTTTAATATCATTTGTTGTCTCACTGAGAAACCCGTACTTGCTAAAAGAACAGATGTCTTCTTGCCTAAGGTTCACATGGCAATGATTTACTGATGTTATGATGCTACATGTAGCACAACTGCAACACAAGCCTTCAATTCATTGACGCAAAGTCGGAGCAAATGTTAGCGAGCCACTCCTCCATCTACATCTGAGCAAAAGCAGGCACTGGGAGTTTGGCTGTTTATAACACAATGTATGCTTTGATAATAATGGTTACCTGGTGGCCTGGATCTGCGAGACCTCTGCCTTTTTAGCTTGTCAATGTGGGTGTAAACCTTGAACTTTATATAACAACGAGAAACAAAAGCAATGTTACAATAAGTAACTTAGCAGAGTTCATCAAGTTGAAAATGTGATGGTTCTCTGTCGTTCATGCGTAAGTTTATTTTCTGTCAACGTGCCTTTTATGCAGCGCTGTGGTGTCCAGGTCAACTGTTTAGTCAATATACTCTCATCTGACTGCATTTTTATTGGTCAGATAATCACAGTTTTCTAAGATCATAAAGAGAAGATTAGATTAGATTAGATTAGATTAGATGAAATGCAGCGGCCACTTCAGGAGACAACGAAAGTGAACGTTTTGAGTGTCTTGCCTATCCTGGACATTCATTCTGCAAAACTTGTGGCTGGGTGACTTTGCTGGGCGTCTGGACAGTGAACGGTGCTGGAATTGTGGCGATCGGTTGTGATCTGGACATACTACACCAACACGGAGTCCGATCGGAGACTACGCCAGCAGTTACCCGAGAGAGAAGGAAGCGTAAACGGTGCAGACGTAAACAAAGGAGGAGGAAGAGAGCCAGGATCCATGTTAGGCTAAAGGCCTCCAGACTAGCTGGACTCCTACTCTCCAATGTCCGCCCCCTCGACAACAAGCTGGATGAACTGTGTTTGCTGAGAGAAATCCGCATAGAGTGGAAAGACTTCTGTGTGGACGACATTATTCCAGGCGGACGGACAGACAGCTCGCACTGGGCAGCATCTGTGGCTTCACCATCATCATACCATCGTGTGTGTCTTTGTGTCCCTGAAGACCTAGCAGGACCTGAAGAGGTTCGCCATGTTCAACGTGATGCTGTGCATGGACACAGCGGCCAATTCAGGAGATAGCGAGAGTGAATGTCTAGTGCAGGGGTCTCCAATCCTGGTCCTTGAGGGCCACAGTCCTGCATGTTTTAGATGTTTCTCTCTTCCAACACCCCTGATTCAAATGATCAGCTCATCATCAAGCTCTGCAGAAGCCTGATAACGATCCTGATCATTTGAATCAGGTGTGTTGGAAGAAGGAAACATCTAAAACATACAGGATCGTGGCTCTGGAGGACCAGGATTGGAGACCCCTGGTTTAGTGTGTCGCTTATCCCAGATGTGCATTCCGCAGAACTTACTAATTAAATGATTCTGAAGAAATGCTCTCTCATCTTGCCTGTACTACTGTGTATGTACAGCAAAATGACAACAGACTTGATTTGATTTGAGAAGAGTGCTGCATCTACAGGCTTCCAGGATTAACCCATTATTTTTGGCAGCAGGAAGAGCACACTGTGGTTGTGGAATAAGTAAGATCGACCTGTGAACACTTCTGCATTTTCAAAACATTGACCTGGTCCCATCTGATTGGGGACTGCTGGCTCTAACTTATTTACTCGTAATCGACTCCAAACTAATTCACAGTCCCTCAAAGGAGTCTTTGGTTTTGCTGCATTTTGTTCAAACAGATGGCCCAAGCGTTGAGTGTAAACTTTGCAAACAGCAGTTTCACAGCTCAACAACCAACATGGCAGATAATCTAAAAACAGCAGCTTGTCTGTGTTGTTTTCCTCAATAGTTCTCGTGCTGGGATCATACGCTGATATCATCTGTTTTCAAAAATCACATGAATATGGGCTGCTGGTCAGCTCCGAACCTGTTATCATTTTAAATATCCAGGTTAGAATGATTTAATGTAGTGCACATACTAGCTTTTTATGTTTATCTATAATTCATTTAGGCTAATAAGGCCAGCCTGCGATAAATGGATTTGGATGAAGACTTGGAATGACTTCACTTGAGCAGGATTTTATTTTGGTTGACTGCAGCTACTTTTATATAAACAGTTTGATTCAGACATGGCAGGATCTTTATGGAGAAAGTCACTGTGGCACCAAGCAGCAGTGATTCAGCAGTAAGGTGAAAAGTTTAATAGTTAGTGATAGATTATAAAACTTATTTTGCAATTAAAGCTTTAATTTATTATCATCATGAGCGCGGGAAGCTGGATCTCATTTTTGAATGAATCATTTAATATTTTCCCGTCAATTGGATCATTTATTAGACACAAATTTCTGCAAGATGATACGTACATTGTGTGACATCTGGATACAATGATCTTCTCTCGACTGTCTCTTTGTGTATTTAACTTTGTTCTGCTGTAGCATCTATATTAACTTGAGGGCATTCAATTCAGATTTCTGCTGTGTTAGGACTTACGTATTGATTTCATCCCAATCATAACTGGTAAAACATTGTGTGTAGATGAATCCCATCACAGACTGCTGTTTGAAGTTGTTGTTTATTTATATCTGTTTATTTATCATGTTTCTGCTTGTTTTATTGTTTTATTTATCACTTTTATTTATTGCCTATGAGAATGATTATGAACAGTGAGCTCAAATTTAGAGCAAATGGTCCTTTTTCAAGTTTTCAACATGTGCAAGTACATTGTAGACCCGCTGTACTGACTGCATGGGAAGCTTATTTTTTTAAGGGTTAAAATGCACACACCACTTTGTTGTAGTGCGGCTCATGGGCTCACACTGATCGCTGCTGCCAACATGACATGTCCTATGATGTCAGTATGACAGCAAGTTGCTGGGTTCTGTCAGCGTTTCCCTTGGCACAAATAATTTTCATGACCCCACTCCGGTTGTTCACCACATCATGGCACACATGGTGGGAAAATCTGCTCTCACTGAGCTGTGATGTGGACAAGAACATATTTGCTCCATCTTGGGGCCAAAAAGAATAATTTAGAAAATGATAGAAACATCCATCATGACTACCGAGTTCCACGACATCCAGCTTTTTGACAGCTCCGATTTTTATGGCTTGTCGGTGATCTCATAAAGGCTGCTTTCTGAGAAGACGCCTGCCTCTGTGGCACTACGGCTAATTTGCCTGAGCTCAACATGATGTTCTAACCAAATTAGATTGAAACGAAATCCAAGCCAAATATACAGAACACGTCGTCCCAACTCCTCAGTGCTCTCAGGTTGATTTTTCTTTCAAATTTTTTCTTTAATCTATTTCACACTTTACTCCCATTACTTGCCCATTTCTCTCTGAAAGCTCTGACGGTAAAATGATAGGGGAAGGGAAATCTCCAAGGAATCCTTACAAAGTCCTCTGTGTTTAACAGGTAAATAATCAATGCTGACTTGTTCCTGTGAAGCAGGAAGACAAACAAGATCAAGCTTTCCTGTCGGCCATCCAGAGAAGCTGCAGATTTAAAGGCTTCTACCTCAGCTGGTGGCCTTCTTTAAGAGATCACTCACTGAAAAACAAGACATCCTTTAGGATTTTTCTTACATTAACAGGCCTATTTTATGATACGGGCTATTTTATTACCCGATCTGCATACCTACATGATCTGTCTGAGAAGAAGATGATTCTTGTCGCTCAGGGAACGACTCACACTGTTCAACCAGAGCTTATTTTTTCCCCCCTCACACAAAAAACACAACAAACAAAACAAAAAAAAGCCCAAGTCTATAGAATGAGGGGACAGATTTACAGCCAGTCAGGGTCAAGGGTCATCCGGCTGGATGCTTTCTTGGAGTGGTCTTTTCTCTCTTTGCTCCTTTCTTTCTTTGAGGTGTCCCCTCGGCTCCCACCCCTCCCCCAGCATTCCTCTCTTTTGTTTATTCTATATAAATACAATCAGACTGGGCCGCGGACCACACTGGTATACATTCCCTCTTTCTGTTGGTTTGTCCTTCACACATACACATGTACGCAAACACACACATACGCAGCCCGCGCACACACGGATACAAAGGGAGCTGTTGACAGAGTGTGGTAGCCTTGTCAATGGAAAAAATATACACGTTTTGACACACTAATCTTACACAACAGCTGGAGAGAAGGTTTCATAAATACTGCTGAAATCATTTATAGTTTGAGACATGCTGTGAGATCCGAAAGTATAAAAAGGACGGAGCGTTAACGAAGCTGATTGATGATTTAAGCACTGAAGGTATTAGATAGCAAACTACACTCGCGTACAGCAGGTGAGTCGGAAGCTGCAGGACAACAAAGACAAGAAAGGAAAGATGAAGTTAAAGTGAGGAAAAGAAGAAGATAGCCGGCAGTGGGCAGAGAAACAGAGAAAAAGAAAAAGACAGACTGAGGCCAAGAAGTGTGTGTGTGGCCGTGCCAGGTCTCTGCACCAGTCTGTTGGTAAGGAAACGCACAGGAATGTGTGGCTTTCCAGTTTAAGGCAGTTTAATGAACATCCAGGGCTCTATTTTTGTGGCTGCACCGAGGCTGGCACAAGCAGCGCTACAACATGTTGCAATTTTCTAACATTAAAATGTTGATTCTCGTGGATGGATCTGTGCACGGTGCACGGTGTGAAAGTGGAAGAAGAGGTGTATTCAGATAAGATTCTGGATTAGGTGTTATTTGGGGTGTTTGGGTTCATCGATATTGTGCCAGGAACAGACAAAGACCAGATCTGTTTCTGAAGTAACAGTTCTAAATTTAGTCTATACACTTATTTGGGAAGACTGATACCAGTTTGAAGTCTGTTTACTAAATATAAAGCTACAGTGAGCAGTTGATTAGCTTAGCATATTAACATTTCATTTGCTTATTTTGTACAAAAAATCAAGTGAAAAAACAACAACATGGTGATTTTACAGGTAGTTATGGGCTGAACACCTTCTTGGAAGAGAGATATAACATGTTCAGTCAATAAGCTTTGCATTTGCTAGCAGATGGATTTTGTCACTTTTTAGATAGAGCCAGGTTAGCTGTTTCTCTGTGGTTCTGATCTTTATGCTAAGCCACACTAACCAGCTGCTGGCTGTTGCGTCATATTTCAGAAGTGCAACTTTTTCTTTGACCATGCCAAATATAACGTGTGACTGCCAGGCATAATAATCTTGAATAACAGCACCAAGCTCTTTAAATCAACACTAAGCACATTTAAAACCAAATAATAAGGGGGGCTGCAACTAATTCATTGATGAGGTAGTTTGATTTATAACATGTCAGAAAATGGTAAAAAAAATAAAAATTAAAAAAATTAAAATTAAAAATTGGTTACAGGACATCACAACCCAAAAGATTTTCACTTTTCTGTCACAGAGACGGAATGAAACAGAAAATTATTAAATTATTTATGAAGCTAGAATCAGAGATTTTTTACTCATCTCAATTTATTATTGCAGCTCTATCATACATAAAGTAAAAACTAAATTTAAATGTGACTAAAGCTCAAACTAGCCCATTTGTACTGATCTAAAGACTGTAGTGTGAAAGCTTTATAGACATCTGCTGGTATGACACTCCACATCTTTACCCTGAAGCTGCAGGTGACGTAAGGTCCATTTAACAAGGCATTGACCTGTGAAGGACCACTGACCTGTGTGGCTGCGGATGTGGACCCTTAGCGTGCCGTTGCTGGCAAACTTTTGTCCACAGTACGGGCAGATCTTCTCCTTCTCCCCCGTGTGCGTCTGGAAGAGAAATGATAAAAACGGACATATGGTGGATGTTAAGGAAAACATTTGTAACTTCTTTCCTGCATTAGTAAACTGTGATCCACTGTGATAGCTGGATTTATATCAGATACTCATCAGAATATTATCAGAAACTTAAACTTTTTCATACAGTATCCTCAAACAATCCTAATTTGATTTTGGTGCAACCTGAGAATCTACATTCCACTTTAAATGTCATGTTCGTAACTGAACTATGCGATTGGGTCAAGAATAAACAAGATTTCAGCCTCCATAATGCACCACTAGCTAGAGGTAGACGCAGTGAATGGAGATGCACATGTTCACATGACAGTGGACTCTGTGAGCTGCCCTGAAGTCAGGATCAAAGAACACAGACGATGCAGATTTGCCAGGGTCCAAAAGCCCAAGAGGCCTAAAGGCCAGGGTGCACGTATGCATTCATCTCCTCCTCCTCCTCCTCCTCCCTCTTCCTCCTCTCCCTTCACCTCCCAGCAGTCCACGGTGTTGAGCTCCGTGGACGCATGAGGAATACACATGCAAAGAGGGAAGTGGAACATGTGGAAAGAGTGTACAATCTCTTCCATCCCGCCTCCCCCATTTCCACTGTGCTCCTTCTTGCTTTTCCTTGTTGAAAAGTGCGCTCTGAATTCCTCCTCCTCCCGGTCTGTTGTAAATTCCCGAGAATAATCGTGAGTATGAAAGGCTCAAACTCAGAGCGACAGTTTCAACAGCAGTACAACAATACAGGAACACCTCCTCTCCGGGCCCCCATCCTTTCCTCCATCACCCCACTGTGTCCCTCTGACACCTCGGGTGTTTCGTTACAAAGGCTCCATCCACACACACACACACACACACACGCACACACACATGCACAGACACACACACGCTAACACACACACACATGCTCACACACATGCGCATTAACCAACACACACTCACACACAATCATGCAGAAATAAATCCACTTATACAAACACGTGCGTCCCAGATGGATCAATGTTGCATTATTTAGTATGTTGTTTGTACAACAGAGAAAACATCACTGGTCCTCTACCTCCATAAACAGACAGGCAGTGGGAACGCTTCCTATTTCACATGGGAATTCAGATTAGTGTGGAATCTGATGGGAGTTGTATGTAATTATCAAAAGTTTTTTTCTATCAATAATTTGTATGTGTGCAGCTACTCAAAAAGCAACCCAGCAATTTTCATTCATATGTGCATTCTTCCAGCCCGGCGCTGACAGAGGTGAGGCTACCTTCTACAATGTGCAAAACATACAATACATGCACATACATGCTGACACACACACATACACACCCTCTCATATAACACAAATCCAGGCTCACTGAGGAGAAAGCATTTACTGTAACACAAGAGCGCTCCACGAATAACTCTGGCCTGATATGTGCAGCGTTGCTGTTCATTTACACAACCAACTGCTGCAGCACATATCCGCACATATGACTCACACATTTACGGATCTGTTCTGTTTTGGCTCCAGCACAAAAGGAAATAAATGTGATTGCATAGCAGCAAGTCATTCAGTGTCATCTGCAAAGTTTAAATCGTATTTACTTCTTTTAAAACTTGTTTAAAATCCTGATTCAGGTGAAATGATTTGCGACGTGCTGAACAAAGTGTTGCCTTTTTCCTATTGCAGCCACTAAATGCACCCTCAAAGGTCTCTAAAATGCTCAGTTGACCAAAGAAGAAACCAAAGCCTGTTGCTTTTTTCATCATATTACTGAATTTCTGATATGTATTTTTTTTAATAAAATGAGACTTGAAGCAGGAGTAATAACTAAGCTGGGCTGAACTGCAAGAGGAGCAGGAGGAGGCAGGTATGGAAACAAAAAAACAAATATGAGCAGTAAAATATCTACAATAGATAGAGTCTCCACTTTTCCCAGGATCGGTGACACCAGTTGGCACTTGGAAAAATGTTGTACACATTGATTCCATGTTGATTATTTATCATTATTTATGGTATTATATATGTGTCACTGCAAAAGAACATTTTTGAGTTTGTTCAACTTCTAGTCATGGTTGTGCTGTTTCCATAGAGGATTTTACAATGCAGTGAACAATGAGCCCACAGTGATTAAAAATGTGACAGGAGCAAAAAACGCTCAGAAACCTCTTAGGGTTCAGAAGGTTAGAAACAGAGGTAAACTCGTACAGTGATTATTAGAAACCTATGATGTTGAAAAGATACTTATCCTTCAAAATTCACTGTTGAATCAGAAATGCTGCACCGAGCTCCATTTAGAACATGGCTGTGATAATTATTTGTGATTGTTCAAGGCGCCAAGTTTGCTCAGACAAACATTTGCAGACTGCACATTAAGTAAGATTTCAACAACAGTGTGGCCAAAAGCTGGGCTACTCTACACATGTAAACACAGGCAGTGAGTTGTCCTCTCCTCTGCAACCTGACTTTGATCAAGGCCAGATCTCTCAGCAGCCTCCAGACACTGTAAGCAGTGAGACGGTTCAACATGCCTGTCTTCAGCCCTACTGTTCTGAGACAACCTCCAAGACATTTTCTTTTGCTGTGTGCCAAGAAGCTGTTTGGTTTCAATCTTGATCCATAACCGCACCGGACGTTGTCAGGTTTAGGGCTCATAATCTGCAGCGAGATCTGTTTGGGGTTTTGAAACCCTGCGGAGCTAATGGACTAACTGCCATTTCTAATCAACACAGGAATTGATTTTAAAGCCTTCATGGGCAGCAACGGTCAAGACGGATGTCTCCGGCAGGTTTGATCGTCCAAGTCTTTCACGAGACAAGGAGCAGGGCTGGTTGTGAAACAATGGAAATGTTTTGGTGAAGTACATGGTTAGGCAGTCACTTCTTTACTTGTAAATTTAGTTTGATGGCGGAAGATTGATGATGGAAAATCAGATGTAAACTGTAATTTAGTGAAATCCTATTACTTTTGCCTTTCACTCGAAATGCGGTCTAAACTTAGCTACTATGTGAGGACAATTTTGCAATGTTTCATAAGGGATTTTCTGACTGTTACATTTGAACTCTGTGCATTTCGAATAAACACAACCCCAATTTTGTCAATTCCAGGACAAAGTAACAGCCCCAGCAGACATGCAATCACCAGGTGTGATTGAGGCTGTCTGGCTCGAGCTCTTTTCGCTTACCTTCTTGTGGCTCTTGAGGACAGACGGGGTGACAAAGGCCTTCTCACACAGGTCGCACTTGTACTTCTTGTGGCCGTCGTGCACCACCTGGATGTGGACGTTGAGCGTGTCCTTCCTCTTGAAGGTAGCGTCACACTGGTCACACTTGAATGTCCTCTCACCTGTTGCAAGGGTGGACGGAGCACTTGTAAGAGCCATTTCCAGTTAGCTATTGTTGTGCTTCTAAACACACAGTCATCACGCACAGCAAGAGGGGACCCAATTTCACCGGGGCGATTGTGTGGGCAGAAAACTACAAAGGGAGGGTGTTTCATTGCACAGACAAACCCCAAACAATGCTCTTTAGAACGGTCTGGTTCTGTTTTTTTAACAAAAGCCGTTTTTATTGTCTATCTGTAGCCAAACACATCCCACGGGAAACAGTAAAACAAACTGCTCCGCCATATGTTTGGTCTGAGTTTCAAGCGGTTCTGCTTTATTGTTTTTTTTTTGTACAGTGCACAAAAAAACAGGCCTGATTTTATTAATCATTCCACTGCGCAGCACTAAAACGTCAGACAGCACTCAGACAGTTATGTCGGGGCACAGTCTCAGCTGTTCGCAGAATGAGGCCTGATGTTTTCCTTCACGCCTCCGCACAACAGCCTCTATTGTTGAAGGGGAGATGTTTCCATTATATGGAGATCATTCAATTTCCACAGAGCAGTTTAGATGGAGGGAGCAAGTGGTTACAAGCTTGTGCTCATTTTCCGATTACCAAAGCCGATGATGGTCAGCTTAATAAAGTGGAACACTAGTGGAAGCTGAGGTTCCCCTTGTTTCTAATCACGCTGAAACACTCGCTTGATAATAATTAATGTCAATGACACCCTCAATACACGGAGCAGAGCCTCAGTTTGATATTAAACCAACATGTTCAGACAATAACTTATACACACACAAACACAGGGTCTAAACACAACTGACCCAACAAAAAAGTGCTTAAATCAGCTCTGACCTTAACTCCACTCACTGCATAACTTTAAAAAATTATCAAAAAAACAACAACAAAAAACTTTGCAACCTCTAGTTCTTCAACTCTGTATAATACAACAAAGTCTGATGTAGCCTCCTGATGACAAAACATGGCCCAGTTTAGTTGCTCCAAAGCAGTTAATGGAAACAACAACCTCATTTGTATTTTCTTTTCTGCAATATGTTTCAAAAGTTCTCTTCAAATTCGCTTGGCATTTATAGGGACACATGACTGGTGCCATTCCCTGGCCAGAGAAAAATAAAGCATGACACAGAATCTGCCACACTTACGCCACAGAAAGCTGTTTTTAAGTGGAGGACTTTAGAAAGAATGCCCTGAAGTAGATAAAGGTGGAAGACCCTGGTGATCCCAAGCTGCATCCAGCCCAAAGATATGACAAGTCCGAACCACTGTGCCAAAATTAAAAGGTAAATAAGTGGAGTGCTAGAAATAATAATAATACATTTGAAAATGAAGAACTTTACAGTGGGTGATTTTTATTTTTTTTTAAAATTACATGCTGTAATTGAAATTATATTACAGTTTAAAGGTATTCATAATTAGATCATGGCTCTGAGAGACTGGTGGGTGCCATCATAGGACAATCCCTGGTCCAAAAACATTTTTTCATGACCCACCTCATCTCTAGTGACGCGCCACTTCTTTGCTCATTTTTGGATTAGCCAAGAGTTACAAGGAGTCAGTCACTGTCAAGCTGGAGACAGCGGCTGTTCACAAAACATATGGATGACCTCATGGAGGGTTGGTCCATCTTTATATCGGGGCAAGGAAAGGAGGAATACCCACCTCTGATTAAAGGCCTATAATTTTTTTTTTTTCAATAAATGCCATCACATAGATAAGTCCCAGACACTATTTCAGCACTGATTTTACAAGGTTAAGAATGATTTAAAGCAGTAGATGGCATGTTGAGCCATTTTCAATGCATAAAATGTAAATGTAAAAAAAAAAAAATGTGTCAAAATGTAAAAACTAACATGTCTTTCATCAAAGCAGTCATAAGTTTAAATACATGACAAAGACTAACAAGATTAACAAATTTTATGAAAAACTATTCTAACTTGCTCTTTTTTTGGCACATTTTTCACAACAGTTTCATAACTGTGAGGATTCTCCTTCACTTTCTCAGCAGCCTGAAGGTCTAAATGCAGGTCACTTTGCAAGGACTATCGTCATTGTAACACCTGACAGTGTAACGTCACCACTTGTATAATATTCTCTTACCTATTTCTGTCAGTCATGGGTTTTTTTTTTTGGCATCCGACTTGATGTTAAACCTGCTTTATTTCTATCACCGCACAGTGAGAAGAGAATATTTAGGACAAAATATTACTCGTGTTTCAGATCACCTTATAGAACTTCAGGCACAGTTACATTTGTCAGGTTTTCTCAGCTGATTGAGACAGCCAGACATGAAAACCTTGCAGGGAGAGTTCGTTCTTTAACTCCTCGTCCATGTTTTTGTGAATGAAACTTGAACCCAAATAGAGCAGCACAGGCTGATTTGTATAGAAATTGTAATTTCAAAAGTCACAAATTTCACAAACTCATAAAAAATAGGTTGAAAAAAAGCTTGTGTCAAGAAAGTGAGGCGAGTCCCACTTAGAACACATGTACAAACAAACCTCACAGAAAAAACTCAGTAGTTTAGAATAAGAAAATAAAAATGAGTTTCATCAGAAAATCCAACAACAGCTGTGCTTCATTTTCTCACTGTGAGCCACTTGCTGGAGAGCTCAAGTGGTTCTCTGACTTTAACCCGTAAAGGCAGACAAATTTATTCAGCGGCATGTCTAGTCTCTCACCTGCGGTACAGTGAAATCACACACTCGATCCTCTAGTCCCACATACTGTCTAGAACTTGATACATAATACAAGTCCTGGTATTATGTTGCCTGCCGCCCAAGACAGCGGCAGGAAATGCCTTGAGCTTACAATCTCTATGTTATCTGGCTCAATTGGAGGACCAGCGCTGCATCCTGCCAAGGTTCAGTGGCAGCTCAACTGTCCAGGGAGAACGTTTCTGTCAGAGTCGGCCAGGGACGAGCAGACAATCAGAAAACCAATGTCTTAGCAAGGAGACGTTTGATGGGGCTGTGACATCTGTTGCTAATGGAAATGTCTACAGGGATAAGGATGAGATGACAGCTAATAAAAATGTATCGCCTGTAAAACTCACTGGGCTGGTTTAAAGGTTACCATTCTAGATCAAAGTACAGGGAGAAAACCATTCACACCAAGGAACTGGGTTCATCTTGTTACTGCACTTCAACTAAAAATGATCAGAATAACATAATTTGGTGTGCTGCCCATAAATTCAAGTTTAAATATCAAAATAAACCTATCTTCCATACCAAAACAAAGAGCGAGACGAAGCAAAATTATCCTTGATGTATTTTTTTTCTTAAAAATATTTTATACATCAGAGAAGCTTTAAAAACGACTTAAAGTCGGTGTAAGGGGAAAACATGCATCTAAACACGAAATATATATATATGTGTGTGTCAGACAGTAATTGACAGTTCAGGACATTTTGGGTCGGTCAGAGATCATGCCTCGATGACACACTGGAACCATACTTTGCATAACCTACTAACATTACAAAAACTAGATGACATTTACATCAACAGATGTCTTGCTCCATCATGAGTTACTGCACCTACTATGGCCCACAGTTTGCTAGCTAACTATATCTCCATCCAGCAAATGCAGATTCCCTGGATGCCAGAATATGCAAAACGACTCAGTCTCCCTATTTCAATTTCCAAAGAATGCTAAAATGAAGAAGAGGTGGATTCACAGATAATCCCTAACTGGTGAATGAGGCCAGACAGTCTACTTCTCTCCTTATCCTTGGTGGTGCCACTCTCAGGAATAAATGTCCCCCAAATCCTTAGTTTACTGAAGTAAGTAATGTAGTTCACAGACACTGAAAAGGGCTGAAAATGTTCAATTTTTAGAGTGTATGTTTGTGTCTAACCTAAATGCAGGTCTGTTTTCACTGTTAGTACAGTTCATTTGAGATATTGTGAAAGATGTGAATCATTATTCACAATACTGTTTTGTTTTGTTTTGTTTTATTTGAATTCAATGTTGTATATATAAGGTGATTTTTTTAAATCATCTAAATCTTACTGGGTGGTTATTAACAAAGTTTGGCTGTAATGTGACAAACTCAAACTCAGTCAAACACATATTGAATACTACTTTACACTGACTTTAATGTGTGGCTGCATAACTTTTGAGAAAAGACGTAACACTTTCTTCCTTGCAAGTGATCAGTGTAATTCGGAGGCAATTTAATCAATCATTACCCAGTTAATTTAACATGTACATTTCCAGCACCGTGTTTGTATTCTGAGAGTGTGTGGGCAAATTTTTTGCATGATTTAGAGTTTAAAAACTTAAATCTGCACTTTAAGCATCGACTGCTTCTGTCTGAAACACATTATTTTAGCCTTTATCTCTTTAAAGCCCCCATACTCAAAAAATCTTTCTATTCTGAGTTGGCCAAACCCTTTGCAGACTTCAGCTGGGAAATGGAAAAAAAAAGAAAAACAACAGCTGGATTTCACTTACTTTCCTTACTCTTCTCCTCAAGGTGTCAAATTCTCAAATACATATGTGACACATGGGAGTGTAGAAAGCCAGCAACCCACTGAACAACCTTAGCAACAAAGATTAATAATGGACAAATGTTTTGTGGGCGAGCATGACAGACGTGACATCAGTTCGACAGGGCAGTACAGGTAGCATCGCAAAGTGTTCAGAACATTTTCTATAAGTTCACCTTGAGTTGTAGAACATGAACGTCATAACGGTGTATAAATGAAAAGAAAACTGATGTGTCTCTTTAACTTCATTGTGCGAAGGCTTCCAAGAACACACTTGTGTTCATACTTACTATTGTGGATGAGAAGGTGACGCTGCAGAGAGAACGGGGTGCGGAACAGCGCCTTGCACTCCTCGCACTGGAAAGGCCTTTCCTCAGAGTGTGTCTGCAGAGAGAACATCAGCATGTCTGTAACATGGACGCGTCTTAAAACTGATGTGAGAGGATTGTGAATGAGGCTCCGCAGCCAATTTGGTTTGTTGACTTGATGAAGACAAGCAGCTTGAGGGGTTTTAAGTTCAAAGTGCTTCTGTTTTTCTGACTCCCCCCTTCTGCACCCGTCTGTCTCCCCCTCCGCCCATCTATCTGAGTGACAACTCAATCCCAAAAGTAAACAAGCGGGGGAACCTCGGGGGTGAAGAGGACCAGAGACCCCACAGATAACAGCCACCAACGAGACCCTGATTGATTACAGCCTCACTAATATCAGCTTTGAATCGACTCTGCCGCTCAACTGACATCTCCATCGTGGATTACTATGACGCCATTCGCTTACCTTCTTGTGATTCTTGTAGACGTTGCGGTGAGCGAACTCTTTCCCACACAGCTTGCATTTGTACGGTTTGTCCTCACTGTGGATGATCTTGTGAGCCGTCACCTGGTCCAAACGCTTGAACGATCGACTGCAGATCTCACAGGTGTACGGTCGCTTCTCTAATCAGTCGGAGAACAGCAGAGATTCTTTTCAACAAACAAAGACGACGCATGAAGTAAAGAAGTCATCAATTTACTGCAGCTTTCTCTTACCTGAGTGTGTGATCATGTGGCGTTTGAGCTGATTGGTAGAGATGAACTTTTTGTCGCAGGCGTGGCATTCAAATATTTCATGTACCTACGACACAAAAGCCAAAGTAAGTTTTGGTCTTGCTGATTATTTTAAAAACTCAAGTGTAAAGGGCCTGTAAAGGTTCAAGGATCACGGCCCGTGATGGTCAACTCCAGCTAAATCTTGTCCGTTTTCATTAGACTGATGTCCACAGACAGAAAAGTAATTAAAGTGATGAAAAGTTTCAATCCCCTTTCTGCTTCGGAGCATAGTTCCAATAATTGCACATTCAATAGTTCCCCGGCGTACAGCTGCAAAAGCATATGCTAATGCAACTCAGCTCCTCTTGTCACAGCTGCTTCTGTAAAAGCTTGTTCAGCTAAATGATGATAATGGCAGTTTTAAGCTGCTTTGGAGCTAAATTGTCATTATGGAAAGTTTGATTGCTCTTCTGCAAGAATAATACGTAATGCCCCAATGGCTTTGATTGAAGCTATAAGAACATGCCAGATATTTTTGTCAGAAATGTGACATATTTAAAATAACACTTAGTAGGAATCAATTCTTCTGCACATCTTCATCGGATTTTTACTCAAAAAAAAGACGTTTATCAAAAACTGATGTGATGCTGACCTAAATTTACAGACACGTTCTGCCTTTCTGATCTCTATTTTATAGCAGACAATAGTGTGTGATTAGAAAATGCTTCATGAGCCACATAGTAGTAAAACTGGCACACTGACACATTAGGAGGCCACATAGGAATATCACGTACTCCTATTTTAAAGGCCACAGGAGATCTGAAACTGGAGAACACTGACTCAGACAGGTGAAGTAGGTTAAATGATTCACTGCACAACTATGTCACAACTTCCAGGTGACTTTAAATGTTGGACACTTGGTGATAAATAAGCTGACAGGGATGGATTAATGTCTGCTGATTAATCTGGATGATACATGTTGACAGCAGAAAATTGAATTTCACAATTAGCAGCTGGGAGAATTAATGAACGAAAGTTAGTTAATGAGTGAAAACCAATAAGACAAATGGTTTGAGACAACTTCAACACCAACATCATCAAAAGAGCTTTCCTGACCTGAAGCCTGACATAGCTAATAGAAAAATAAAACTGAATCCACAGGGTCAAAGTGTAATGGTTAATGGAAAATACACGCATAAAAAATAAATGGATACCATAAGACAGAGAGCAGCTCATATTTTCAGCCAAATCAACTGACAGCTCTCTGAGTCACCTGAATGGGACTGGTACATTGATACATGGAGGTGTCAATGCAGGGGCTCCACCAGAACAAAGTAGTTTTATCCAGCAAAAAAGTTGAAACAGGCTCAGCTTGTGCTGCAATGCAGTTCTATCAGCGTCATCAAGGCAGTTACAAACATTCAAAGGCACATTGCTGCTGATTTAAGACATGACTACTTCACTTCCAGGCATGTACCCCTTTACGTTCATTTGATGGCATCTGAATGTGTCAGTTTCATGTCTGAATAAACGTCGGGGTCACTTTTCCGTAAAAGATGCAAAGATTCGACCAAGTTGACTAATCTAACTCAGTCAGATCTAGTAATCACTAGTATCTAGGATCACTTTTCACACGGCACAAGTCTAGACAGCAGGGAGTCGTATTAACAGTTACGCACGCACAAGATGATGACAAATCGACGTAGCGTCTGAGGTGTACTGTGGCTCTGACACTGTAATATGTGTGTCTGAATGAAGCCGTGAGGAACAACAATGTAAATATATGTCCGAATAACAAATTGCTGTCACTTTAAGAGCTCAAAGAAATTAGAAATGCTACATATCCCAAGTCTGAACATGAACACTGTTTACATTAACATTTACAAAAGGACATAATGTCACATTTCTGATGCAGGTAGTAAATAAACATTAGTCACGGACTGTAAACACAACATACACTGATCAGCATCATTAAAACCACTGACAGGTGACGTGTGTACCACTGATCAACTTGTTACAAATCAATGTTCTGCTGGAAAATCTTGGGCTCTGTGACTCATGTGGATGTTACTTTGGCACAACCACTAACCTAAACAGTGCTGGAGGCCAAATACATCCTACGCATGGCAGCAGCCTCCCCCATAGCTCGAGAAACACAACAGAAAGCCCAAGGTGCTGACCCAGCCAATGAACTTGTCAGATCCCAATCTGATCGAGCACAACAGGATGCAACAGAATAAGCCAGATCCAAGGAGGCCCCACCCAGTAACCATCCATCCATTATCTATACACCGCTTAATCCTCACTAGGGTAGTGGGGGGCTGGAGCCTATCCCAGCTGACTTAGGGCAAAGGCAGGGGACACCCTGGACAGGTCACCAGTCTATCGCAGGGCCACACTTAGAGACAGACAACCAAGCACACTCACATTCACACCTACAGACAACATGCAAACTCCACGCAGAAAGATCCCGGTGCCCCCACCGGGACGCAAACTGGCGACCTAGCTGCGAGGCAACAGTGGTAACCAACTGCGCCACCTTGCAGCCCACCCAGTAACCAACAGAACCCAAAGGATCCACTGCCAATGTCCCAGTGTCAGACACCACAGGAGACCATCAGAGGCCCCCTGTCCATGGTTCAAAGCTGTTTTAGCATCACAAGAGGGAGCTACATAATTTTTTACAATAAGGTTTTAATGTTGTTGTGAATAATGTGATTGGAAAGCTACAATTTGCAGCCCGGTAGTGTGATACTGCACTAAATATAGTCATTAAAACACAGAATAATACCTTCTACATTCAGAAAAATAATGCATCGCTGCTTCTAACAGCAAACAAGCACATTAGCCTCAACGAAGCTGAACAAAGGTGAACTCAGACTTTCGAATCTGCTAGTGTCAGCTGACGACTGTGTGAGTGTTTGAGCTTCAGCAGAAAGAAACGGCAGCTGCAACAAATTGTTGTTTTGTAACACGGATGCCGTTTTCTACTGTTTACCTCGTGATCGTCATAGCAAAAAGTTGAATCACCAGTTGTACATGTCAGTTGCATTAATTATAATTATTCAATGCAGTTTATTTAATAGCATGTAATTGCAAAGGAATTAAATCTGCGAATGGAAGACTCATTAGCCTACTTTCTGTGCAAAAGAGGAATGTAGCGTAGAAAGAAGTTACCAATCATCAAGTGTTTACAACAGCAAAAGTATCGACTGAGAAAGGGATGATATGCACAGTAACACAACAAATATTTATCTGTAAGCAAATATCGCAGAATTGTTTTCAGAAATATGTGTTCCAATCTGTAATCCATCAATACGAGGGAGAATCCTGACGCCAAGGTTTAAACCTCGTTGTCTGCCAGTAGAGCCTCTTAAATTTCACGAGACCTGTGGGATGAGCATGTGAAAAAGAAACCTTCGCTCTGCTCTGTGTCACCCAGAATAAATTTGCAAGAACTTGATCATAAAAAGGGGAATAAGTGAACTCAGAGGAGACAAATGCCAGATTAGGAGGTTAGACTGGGTTATAGAAACAGTGGAGTGTGATGGATATGACTGTACGGCGAGCAACAGCACTAAAGAGACATCAGTGTAAAAATGGATCATGCAAAACTGCGTGAGCTCTGTAAATCCTCGCAGATCCGATGCAAAGTATCTGGTTGGGATGAACTGAGCTGTAAAGCAGATGTGGGAGAATCTCACCTTTCTGTGTTCTTGCAGATTCAAAGACGAGGAGCATTTTCTGTTGCATATGGTGCATGTCAGTTTCCGTCGTGCACTCCCTATAAAAAAAATAAAACAAACAAACTGGATTACAAATTCCCATGTACGGGACTGATAACACTGAGCAACAATTTTATGACACATCATTATGCAGTGGAAGGGAACGCGCCAAATGTTTTGCTCTCTTAATCATAGGCCCAGTGCTCCCACCATTTCAGGACCAGCGACACCCTCCCTTTATCCTCATCTGAATTACATGACCCACATCTGTTGCGTCTGATCCACTTCCCCCCTCGCCCACACACACACACACACACACACACTCCTTGTCCCGACCACATTAGGAAAAAAAAACATAAAGGCCCAGATCTCAGCTGCACCAGCCTCTCAGATAAACGTCTTTATCGCGGGTTGATACTTGATTCACGTGTAAAGGCTGCACAGATCCCCGCTGCCCTACATCCCATCATAAATAGCTATGCAAGTCCAATTATCTGAAAGAGTGAGCTGCCCCAGAACACACAGGTCAGCAATTATGGAGCGCAAGTAATTAGAGATGTGTCTCAACATTGCAGGGATTTTAACTGATCGAGGTCACGCACCGTTACTACGGCTCCTTGAGTGCTGAGGCTGCTAATGGACAATTATCTTCATAACTCGACGTCTGTGCATTTGAATATGTGCACAACGGAGAGAGAGCGAGAGGAAGGGAGCATCGCAGAGAAATACAATGAAAAGAAAAAGAGAACCTGCATGAACGTTTCCTTTGTGCTTCTTCAGAGCATCCTTGCTCTTGAATCTTTTGCCACAGCTCTCTGCTTTACATATGAACCTGGCATCTCCTTTGCAGGCTTCCTTATGCTGCTCAAAACTGGAACAGGAAAAAGGTTTGTGAGTTACAGACTAAAGGTACAACTGTGTGCCTTTAGGAAACAAATCCCAGCTGTCATTGGGCACGTATTGTGTGTATGTTGGGACAGTGTGTGTTACCTGGATTCTGAGCCGAAGGTGTTGTGGCAGAGGGAGCACTGGTGAGCTTTAGAGTCACCTGATGGATCCAGTGACTCAGAACAATGCAAAACACTGAGAAAGGATTCAAAATGAAAACAAATTAGACACGAAGAAGGAAATGAACCACACCAGGATGATGAGTCATTTGAATAATTCCTAATTTAAGCTTCATAACATTAGCTACCAATTTGTACATAGAAACAAACGTCCATCCATCTATTATCTATACACTGCTTAATCCTCATTAGGGTCACGGGGGGCTGGAGTCTATCCCAGCTGACTTAGGGCGAAGGCAGAGGACACCTGGACAGGTCACCAGTCTATCACAGGGCTACACTTACAGACAGACAACCAAGCACACTCATATTCACACCTACGGACAATTTAGAATCACCAATTAACCTCAACATGTTTGTGGACCTTGTGGGAGGAAGCCGGAGAACCCGGAGAGAACCCACGCTGCACGGGCGACCTTCTTGCTGCAAGGCAACAGTGCTACCAACTGCGCCATCTTGCAGCCCTAGAAACAAGCATATATCATATATTTTGGGAAAATTTAAATTACTAATGAAACTTAATTAAAAATAGTTAGGGAAGTATATTTTCGGGACATTTACACATTCGTTTTCTTATAGACCTTTTAGATTAAAAGATTGATAACACTCAAGTCTTAACAGTATAAAGCTGCAGTTAGTTGGCCTAGATTAGCATTAACTGTCTGTACCTCAAGCAGTTTCTGCTTTTTTTATTGTGTCACAGTTGCTCTTTTGTCACTGCAATATAAAGTCCTGCACCTCCATGGAAACAGCACAACCACAGATAGAAGTAGAGCGAAAGTAAAAGTGTGCTTTGTGCAGTATGACATAGCTATAGTGCCACATAACATAAAAAATGAAAATCAAAGGTGAATTTCTTTAAGTAGTTCACAAAAATGTAAAAAAAAAAAAAAATACTAGAATCAACATTTTTCAAAGTGCTCCAAATAGTATAGATATATCAACTATTTACATTTTTAAGTAGTTTCCTCACTTGTTTCGGCTCTGCTCTGTGTAAACACAGCCTGCAGTTCAGCCAAAAAGTCAAAAAATATTTATGTGACTGCTTGTCACAGCTTCGTCACTCGTGGCCTTTCAGTTGTGCCAACGAGGGCAGAATTTTTTGGTTGTTACATAACCTTGTTAGAGCAAACAATTTAACTGTTTGTCTGTTTTCAGATTTTGTGCTAAACTTTGCTAATCTATCTGGATGCTGCATCCAGCTTAATTTTAAACATACACATCTTGCCAAGCCAGAAGGTGTATTTCCCAACTATAACATTTTTTTTTTTTTTGCTTTAGGCAACCATAGCAGGTTCCTCATTCTGATTTTATTAGTACATTTGTTTTGTACCAGAAGCAAACGAATGAGTACCTAACATGTAATCTGAGATGGGCTGAGCTAATACTTTTTAGATTTATCATTGGCTTGTGAAGTGTTACTGGAGAGAAGTTGAACGTTAAATGAAATTTAACCAGTTAAGCGATGAAACAGTGAACCCACTGGCGCTGCAGGGCCTGTTTGATGGGGAACTTCTTGCCACAGTTCCTGCATTTGAACTCCTTCTCCTCTGTGCTGGGCCTCTGGTGCAGACTCTGGAGGTGGGCGGCCAGGATCTCCTCGCTGGGAAAACTGCTCTCACACAGCAAGCAGGGGTGGTCCTCTTTCTTTATTACCAGTTCTGGTGAGATGTTATATATAGTAAATAATGCTGTAGAAATCTAAGGAGCAAATGTAATTTCTTTGAGGTTTGTTTCATGTGTGTGCCATACATTGGCTACTTAAAATTGGGAAAAAATAGGAAAAAGAACAAGGGCATTCCATTTTACCCATTTCTACAAGATGTTTGGCATCTTTACTGTTCTCATCGTCATCTTTAATGTCTTCTTCCTCTTCCTCCTCCTCCTCTTCCATATCGCTGTCCAGGTAGCCTATCAGGAGCTCCGTGTCTGTCTCGATGTCATCCACAGCCAGGTAGAAGATGTTTTCTCCATCCTAACAAACAAAAACATGCGTTTTGTCGCACGTTAATAACGATGACATGGAGATTTGGCAGAACATGACTCGACATATGTGAGAGGAATGCAAAGACAAAACACTCCAGCCGGTTTCTAAATCAGTTTTAACCTTTTATGGTAAAGCACACTGAGAAACTACTGAGGCTGGCTGAGATTTGAACTCATTACGCCGAGACAACAGTCTGTTAAAGGCCTGATTGAGGCCGCGGGTCAAAGGCTCAAACCCTTAAAAATGTTGTCATTAACTTCGCTGTCCTTAAAGGTCATGTTAATAAAATCAAACCGTCGTTTTGTTTTAACTATGGGATTCTAAATATACATAAATAATGATTAGGCAGAGGAAAGCTACACAATAAATGTCACTGTTGATGAAACGCAGAGATTTAACGCACATGCATGACCTTTAAACGACCAATCACTCCGGGCATTCTGAGTATTAATGGCAGGAACTTGGCCCCGAGACCTGAAATGTTCGTCCTGTCTTCCTTCCATGTCTATTTTTCTTCCCCCACGAATGCTTTTTTATCTTTTGCGCTGAAGAGCAAGAGGTGAAATGTCCCTGATTCCCTGAGTTCATAAGTGTGTGTGAAAGTGCGTTTGTATGCTGTAAGCGGTTGTGTTTTTAAAATTCTTCAGATTTTTATTTTCTCGTAGGGCCTGACTACTGTTGTTGACACATTATTTGTCAATATAATAACTTCTAAAAAAAAAGATTCTTGGAGTCTTTTGGAAATAACAAATTGAGAAAAGGAATTTAGTGGCTGCGATCTCAACAATATTCCCTCAGCAAAATCTCAAAAATCTTAACGAGAAAAACAGAAGAGAAATAAATACGCTTCTCTTCCTATCCAAACATACATCAAACTTATAATAGCTTACAATAGCTTAGACATTTGGTTACAAAGACACTTTAAGCATTTTGAAGTGTCTTCTTTTGCCATGTAATAAACAATTGGCATTATCTGACATGCAATTTTCTCCAGGAGAAATTTACTTACCCTTACATCGTAAACCTATTTTAATTACAAAAACAATTACAATTCTTGAACTGCCTTTTAGTTCATTGTATCCACTGTGTTCACTCTCTACTGTTGGGGTTAATTGGTGATTCTAAATTGTCCATAGGTGTGAATATGAGTGTGCTTGGTTGTCTGTCTCTAAGTGTGGCCCTGTGATAGACTGGTGACCTGTCCAGGGTGTCCCCTGCCTTCACCCTGACTCCGCTGGGATAGACTCCAGCCCCCCCGCAACCCTAGTGAGGATTAAGCGGTGTATAGATGATGGATGGATCTTCAATTTTTTTTCTTTTTTCTATATTTGCACCAACCCACCAGAACAAATTCCTCATATTGCGTAAACAATGCCTGGCAATAAACCTGGTTCTGAATAGAATAGAATAGAATAGAATAGAATAGAATAGAATAGAATAGAATAGAATGCAGTTTCAGCTCCATAGGTTGTTAAATCTGGCAGAAATTTATGGATCCTAAAGAGAAAAACAGAAGAGAAATAAATACGCTTCTCTTCCTATCCAAACATACATCAAACTTACATTCATTTATAAGAGCTCACAAAAGCTTAGACATTTGATTACAAAGAGACTTTCACCATTTGAAGTGTTTTCTTTTGCCATGTAATGAACAATTGGCATTATCTGAAATGTAATTTTCTTAAAGAGAAATTTACTTACCCTTACATCGTAAACCTATTTTAATTATAAAAACAATCACAATTCTTGAGCTGCCTTTTACTTCATTGTATCCACTGTGTTCACTCTCTACTGTTACTTAACTCACATAGTGATTTGGGATGTTTTCTTGACCTACACGACTAGAAATTGGACATTTTCCATCTGGCTCTGAAGTTTTTCCAAGCCAAAAAGAGATTTCTTTATTTGTTGAGTCTAAAATTGAAAGAATCTGAAACATATTCTGCCTGTTTAAGTTCAAAGCTCTGTATTTGTCCATCCTGACAGATGCCTGTAATATTTATCATTTTCTTTCTTTGAGGTAAGTCTGAGGGATTTATTGTCCACTGAGTGGAAATGTACCTGAATGGCTGCCAAGTTCTTCTGCTCTTGCGAAGGCGCCTGATGGACAAACCGCAGCCAGTTGGCATGGCGAGGATTACTCGCATCCAGAATATACAGCACATCTCCTTTACTGCCACGGACCTGAAAAAGAAAACAGAAGCTGTATGAGTCGTCAGAAGTGTACAACTGTTTCTTCCTTCTTGTTCTCTTGTTGCTTTGATGGTTTATGTATTGGCCTAACATATGAACACCGACTCACGTGTACAGCTCTGTACTTGACAATGTGGCAGCTACAGATAACTACATCGCAGCATTTGTTTTACCATCAGAGGCTTCTTCTTGCAATAAGAGGAGAGTCAGCCAGTTGATCGGCAACGTAATTAAATGTCCTCTTTGTCTCTATACCTACAAGCAGCTGTGTCATGTGATAAAGATTGTGATTTGTACTGAAATGCAATATAAATTCCAACAAGACGACGTATGGTGTTACTCTGTTAGTTACTACTTAAGTAAAAGTACAGAACAACAAAATGTGCTTGAAGACTCATTCCAGAGTAAAATGTCTCTTGTAGCTGGAATCTAATTCTAGATATCAGTTTTAGATTACTAATTCCATGTGTCATCTGTTGTAGCTGAGGAAAGATCCAGTTAGTTTAACCCTATTCAGGACTTTTGGGGTCTTTTGGACGCCAGGCCATTTGGTTTAGATGACAGGTTTTATTTTTGAAGATTTTTGAAGATTTTTGTTTTAAATATAAAAAGAGGGACATTTGTCTTGCATTTAGAACCACAAATACATCAACTTATCAGGAAATTTATTTAACATAGTATAAATGTCTATAATGAATACCAACAAATATTTTGCACATATTCTTTCTTGGGGTCCAATGGACCCCCAAAGACCTTCTACGTACGGCAACATGAAAGTCCTGAACAGAGTTAATGTACCTTTTATACAGTTAGTTTAGCACAGTGGTTCCCAAGCTCGAGCCGGGGGCCCTCTGAAGGTTCACAAGACATATCTGAAGGGTCCAGCAGTTATTTTTGGGACAGAAAGGAACACAAAGCAGAGTTCTACTCCACAACTTAGTGTGTATTTTCTAGACTTAATCTCATGGGCATTCTATATCAAGTCAAACAAGGGTTTTCACCTCAAATGTTTTATTTTGACATTTTCCCTGTTGAAAGTATTATATTTATGATGGAAAAATCCCCAAAATTAGAGATTTGGAAATACAGAATGGCCGTCAAAGTAAAAATGTTGCTTAAATTACAGAGCAATTTTAGGGTTGTCATAAAGCTCGCTGTAAATGGTACATCTTTGATAATTGAGACATGTAAGGACTATGTGTACAAGTGTGTGCTTGCTCAAATGGAATTCATGGGTAACTTTTAATGTGTTTCTCTGTTTAAAGTCTGTAAGGCCTTCACCATATTATGTGAAGTACTTTGAGATGACATATGTTGTAAATTGATGCTATACAAATAGAATAGAATAGAATAGAATAGAATAGAACAGAATAGAACAGAATAATTCAATTGCTAATGTTTTTCACTCTTATTTTATGTATTTTATTTTTATATTTATATTCGTATTTGCATCTTCAATTTTGGGCTGCAAGGTGGAGCAGTGGTTAGCACTGTTGCCTCGCTGCAAGAAAGTTGCCGGTTCGCATCCCAGTGAGGACACCCGGGATCTTTCTGTGTGGAATTTGCATGTTCTCCCCGTGCAGCGTGGGTTCTCTCTGGGTTCTCCGGCTTCCTCCCACATGGTCTAAAAACATGTTGGGGTTAACTGGTGATTCTAAATTGAATTGAATGTGAGTGTGCTTGGTTGTCTGTCTCTAAGTGTAGCCCTGTGATAGACTGGTGACCTGTCCAGGGTGTCCCCTGCCTTCGTTCTAAGTCGGCTGGGATCGACTCTGATTCTGATTCTGATTCTGAATAGAATAGAATAGAATAGAATAGAATAGAATTCAGCCACACTTGACACAATGTTATTCAGTTTGTGTCAGAAACAGCTACTCAGAAATGGAACAAAAACACACTGTGAACATTTTTAATGTTTTATCCCAAAATGTTAAAGCATCCACTGCTCAAAAAGTACAAAAATATCCCAACAATATTCGTTCTCTTAATTTATAGCATATTTGGTATTTATCCTTGCACGTTCAGCTCAGTAGGTTGTTTAATCTGGCAGAAACGGGCCCATAAAGATGACTCAGGGATGAAAGTGTCACATTTTATGACTGCCTACGTCCTCATACACGCTTGTTTTACAGCAGGAAGACAAATATTACTCCAACATCTTTAATACTTACTGAACAATGGATGTTTAAAATTTGCAGGAAAGCCTTTTACAGTGTTTTTTTCATGCCAAACTCAACTTGTAAACCTTTCTATTCCAGAAAGCAAATCTGTATTTACACAGCTACACACTGACTTTTTTCTGTAAGTGGTCAAAGGAAAGAAATGGACAAAAACACTGATTTAATCTTGAACAGTGTGCTGTATTTTATAAGCTCAATATTTGTTTTTAATGTAAAAGCTTAATCTCAAAAGTAACTAGAGCTGCAATGATTAATCGATTAGATGTCAGCTGGTGTTAATTGGTAACTATTTTGATAATCGATTAATTGGTTACAGTAATTTTTTTTTTTTTTTTTTTTTTTGGAGTGCTCTGATTGAAAACTGAACTTTATGTTGTGGACAAAACAAGACATTAAAAGACATCATACGGGTTTTTGAGAAACAACATTTCCTGACATTTTAAAGATCAAACAACTAATTGATTAATTGAGAAAATAATCAACATATTAATCAGCAATGAAAAATATCTGAGTTGCAGCCCTGCTAGCTGTCAGATAATGTAATCTAGTGAAAGAAAGAAAGAAAGAAAGAAAGAAAGAAAGAAAGAAAGAAAGAAAGAAAGAAAGAAAGAAAGAAAGAAAGAAAGAAAGAAAAGAAAGAAAGTATTTCACTCAATGAAATTGTGGATTGGAAGTAGAAAGTAGCATAAAAATAGAAATACTCGAGTACTTGCATACAGTACCTCTGTTTAAAAGAACATCTTACATATTTGATTCAGCTTTTAGAGTTGTGATGCTGCCATGATGGGAGGAATTCTCAACTAAAAGCTGCTAAAAGTTCAATCTAAATGACCTCTGCCAGAACTGATTCAAAAGTCAACACCTGGATTCAGTAATATTTAAATATTTGTGCACTAAAATGTGTCAAAATAAATAATGCCGGACGTGTGTGCATTCACCTCCCACATCAGCCTGGTGTCCGAGCTTTCATCCAGCTCACTGGGAAGCTTTTTCTCACCTGCGAAGGGGCCAAACTTTTCTCCCTTTAAAACAAACACAGGGATCACTTGTCAAACAGTCAGCCAAAATGAAATGTATTAAAACACAGTGCATGCTTATAGATGTCCAGTCAAAATCACAATTGAAACATTGCAATTTCAGATATGCCAGGTGTGGCCAATGCTATATTTTAATTTAACGTACTTTGAGATGACTGAAACTTTCAGAGGTTGTTTATGTTTGCCCGTTGATCAATGCGTACGACTTGGTTCAGGCATTCACCCTGAGGTTTGATTGATATAAGCCTGGGCTTGTTATTTAATCATAGGGCTGCACACTATATCATTTCAGTGTCAACATTGCGATGTGCACGTTCAACGTTCATAATAGTCACATTAGTGATAATAGTCGCAGTGCAATACAAAGTACGGTGAATTAACCCAAACACATCATGTTACAACAGGTTTTGCTGAGTGATACAAAAAGAAAACTTGCACTATTCTCGTTTTCCAAAACTGATCCACAAGAGAAATCTGTCTGAATGAACACAATTTACTCTGATTTAAGGGTTCTTAGATACATGGAGTTTTTACATTATATACATTAAATACACGTGGAGTTTGTTTGCTCTGAAATGGCAGTCAAGTGGCTTATGGTTGCAGTGTTATTGTACGTTTGAAAAGCAAATGGCTTCGACTTGCTGTAGCTTCAGATGCAACTAAGGATATCTACAGTATCATTTCATCTGGTCAAAACTGTAATTCAAGATATCTGTAACTACAGACAAGAGTTGCAGATATCTACAACATCATCCTGACTACTTAAAACTTCATTTAAGCTGCATAAAAAGGACAATGTAGATATCTTGAATTGAGGAACAACTAGTCAGAATTAAACTGCAGTATCTGAATCTGGAATTCAAACTAGTCAGAATTCACCTGCAGGTATTTACAATTCACATTCTAGATACTTGCTGGCAATATCTGCAGGTGATATCTGTAATTACAAACCCCATAGACATGAATGATAACAATGATGTTATGACATTTGTCCATCGTTTGTTGCCATCGTTTTTTTGGTTTTCTTTTTTTTTGTTTTGGAAGAATTGAATTATGGACATCCGCGGTGCATATCCATCCAGCTATTAAGCAAGTGTTGAGTGTTTAAATGACGTGCCGTAGTTATGACTAGTCACACTGTATTTACAGATATTCTGCATTAGAGTTTTGATTAGGTGAAATGATTTTGCACATATCTGTAGTCAGAAGGGAAGCTGCCAACAACAAGTTTAGCACCATGTCAAAGCAGCCTGAGGCCAAATGTCTAGTAGATTTCGACTACAAAACGAAGATCTCACTGTCCAAAATTCCTCGGTGAGAAGCTCTTTCTGTTTCACATTTTTCTAACATTTCATCTACAATGACTTCTGCAATTAGTGTTCTAATCCTCTGCTGGACCAATACCCAATAGGAAGTTTTACATTAACAGCATTATGCACAACAGTTCACACTGGTTATGATAACACTTTACACATCTGTAACTATTATTCTGACTAATCAAAACTGAATTAGAGATGTCTGTCATTCTGTCTCGTCCAAGTTAAGTAACAGACATACGGTTTAGCGCACTGTGCAAAGGGGGCGCTTCAGAGCACAGGGCAAAATAGGCAAATTTTCAAAATTTCTAAGTCAACTACCAACTGCTCCCCAAAGATGTCTTGTTTCTATTGGCTTATGGCAAAACACTCTGCAGGTAACCGTTGTTGTGCCGCACAAGCCACTAAAATAAATAAATCGGTTTCAGAGAGTCAATGCTGTGGTTGAGTTCTGTGTCAAAAGGGCCATTTCTATGACTACTAATCAATCTGTAACTTTAACTTCTGCTATAAAAAGTCAAAACAGCTCGCAAAAAGCCAACTCTGCCTCTGACTTGCTGTAGTACCTGACATAACTACAGATAACTGCAACGTCAACCATAACTTAATTTTGACTCGTCATCATTTCTAGTTCACGATATCTGTTGTTCTGATAAATTTAAGGTATCTAAACGCACGATGCCGATAGTTTCAGTTGAGGATTATTAAAGTCTTCTTCTTGAACTCGAATTATGTCTAGTCTGAATTGAACTCTAAGTATCTGAAAGTGGAATCACAATTAGTCATAATTCAGCTGCAAATATCTAAATTACAGAAAAATGTCATCCCAACCTGTAACATAAAATTAGACCAAGAAATACTGAAGCAGGTTCATCATTTCAAATATTTCGGTTCATGGATGACATCAGATGGGAGGCGTGACAGATATCAGATGTAGAGTAGCAATGGCAAGAACAGCATTTATGAAAGTGAAAAATATACTGACAAATAAGAAAATAGCAACTCGCGTCTGTATAAGAACTCTCAGCTGTTACATTCTACCAGTTCTGATGTACGGATGTGAATCTTGGAACATAAATAATAAAATGTCAAACAAAATCACTGCAGCAGAGATGTGGTTTGACAGACGCATGCATATCTTATAGGGACAGAATAAGCAATGAAGATGTTTTAAAATTACTAAACACATATTATACGCTAATAAACCAAACTAGGACACATCATAAGGAAAGAGACCCTGGAACATATTGTCACAACTGGAGAAATTAACGGGAAGAGAGGATGAGGCAGACAAAGAATGAAAATGATAGACGGACTGACATCATGGCTACACACGGAACAGGCAACAGTCACAATTCAAAAAGCTGGAGACAAATGATCGCCTACGCTGAATGGCATTGCACTTGATTGATTGATTTGAATTACAAATATACTGTAGATATAGTACAGAGAAACCATCATTTGTCCTGCAGGAACATCCATGTGGAGATCTGACTTGTTATTTCTGACTAAAATATCTTTTTTTTTTTTTTGTTACCGTCTGGTTACTTCAGGTTGGACAGGTTTGCCTTACAGGCCTCCTGTTGGATGTGACATGTGAACCAGTCCTGTACATCTGTGACCTCCAGATCAGGGGGCGTGGTCACACTGTGTTCCTCATGTTGCATTCATGTTCATCCTCAAGCACATTTCCAAGACAATACATCCCTGCTGACACACAAACGCACCAGCACCATTTCACAGCTCCACGCCTCCTCTACACATCTGGCTACAAACTATGTTCGGGGGAGGAAATGGGTTCAGTTTTGCAAAACGGAGAGTTCAAATGTGGATGAAATGTGAATGCAGACCTACGAGCTGAGCCTGAGAAGTGGAGCCTGAGTTACTGTAGCTACGTGGCACTTCACGTCAGAGCAGCCTCGGTTCAGCGAGCCTGCTCTGACAGCAACAGTAAGGAATGTGTAAGTAAAACGAGGCTACACCGCCGACAATCTCCTTCTAAAAGTCACACAAAAGCGTTTCCAGCGTGTAAACTCGGTTACAAAGTCGGCCGCAGTGAGAAACAACAAACCTTTTTCACTCGCCTCGCCGTGTAAAGACCGATTCCATCCTGGACCTTGGACGATTTCAGGGAAAATCTGTCTGGCACGTACATACCCAACATTGTCATCACTCGGAAACGTTTCCCGCAGTGACTTTTCTATCGGATATGTCAGCGGAGGTGGACAGGCATGGTCAGTGGGGAATTTGGAGCAGATAGTTTCTTCGAGAAGCGGTCCAGGTTGAACTTCTGTGTGTCCTGCTGCAGGAAGGCAAAGCGGCGTCCTGATTGGTCCAAAGTTTGTAACCAGAAGCTACCTTTACTGTCGCTCATTGAGCTCCACAAACACTGCAGCAGCTGCTCACACTGCTTCCATCCGAGGACACTTTACAGGAGAGACAATAAGAGACACCAACTCTGAGGTGTTACTGAAGAGAAGTTTATTATTTTTAAATATATATACACAGTGCTTAACACATTTGTTAAACCCCCACCCGATGTGAGTTACATGCCACAGCTTCCTTAAATTAATAGCATTGCTGATTACCAAAATCATTTATGTTTCTGTAATGGTTAGTTACCAGTATGTAGAAGCTCTTTAACCCAAATGGTGTTTTTATTGCTAAAATATAATTATCATTGTTATCCATGAATTTTAAAAATGTACTGTTTTACAAATAACTGAAAAAATAGTAAAGCACATTATA
>NW_007577761.1:334635-406447 GCF_000690725.1 Stegastes partitus
GATAGATAGATAGATAGATAGATAGATAGATAGATAGATAGATAGATAGATAGATAGATAGATAGATAGTCAATATGAAGAAATTCTCTTTTCCCCCATTTCCCCTATTTTAAACCAGCTATGGGATATGAAAAATAGCGTGCAATGGTTTCTATACATCTGCATAATTTAACCTAAAGAAGCAAATCAGTCTAACTAGAAACTGAATCACAGCATTTGAGTTTGTATTGCTCAGCTCGAATAACTGAAATAAAAAATGTAATTTGAGTCATATAATTTGAATCCGTATTTTTTATATATGTCACAAGCCATTTTGTACACTATATTTTTTACATTAAAAAGTTTTGCGTACTGCATATATATTGGTATATTTTGCACATTGCATTTAAAAAATATTCTTATTACCATGCTTTCATTTCTCAGTAGGTCTTAGCACTTTTGTGAAGAGTTTTTATGCCAAAACTGTTTTATGTTAAGTGTTAGATGTGGGTTCTTATCTGTGATTGTTGCTGCTGTATCAAAGCAAAGAATCAATAATGTTTCTTTCTGTCTATCTAAGGAACAACTTAGGACTTAACTGCTAGTTAACCACTAGTTAATGAGTAACTCCATACAAGTGTTGCAGAGTAGCTTGTTATTTGTGTATAAGATTAACTTTAGGTTCAATGTTTGATGTTGCGCTTAGTTTATCTGCAACATAAATGTTGCATAATGCATACACATTACATAATAAAAAAATCTCTAAACGGTTTGAATCATAATGAGAGACTAACTTTACAATTAGTGTACCACTGCTCATAAAATTCCTGACATAAAAATTGCATCAAATTAACAGGGATGTTTAGAATTCAAGCTAGCAAGCTCATGCTAAAGCAAGCTAATATAGCATAAAGCTATTATCTCAACATAAAGTCAACTAGTTAGCCTTTTTAACAGATAATAACAGCACCTTTCTTATACTGTAACTATTATGTTACTGCTAACTATTATGGTACTGTATTAGATATGGTGAATACAATGTATCAGTGATACACATGGAGGGCGTCTTAGCCCATATTAGAGGAGGCCTGTTCCCCAAAATGTTAGACTGTTACACTTATGCATGTTACAAAAAAAATACAAAAAAGTATTTGCTATTTTTTGTTTCATAGATTAACCCCTTGAAAGACTCTCAAAATTGTGTGGGTATATTATTAGCCTACCTCTCTAACAATTTGTAACGCTTGTAATTAAGTTTGTTTTCTATATATATGAGGTACAGCTGCTTGGTAACACTTTACAATATGGTGCACAAATTTTGAGTAGTTACCAGCGAACACATGAGGAATAAATTGCTAGTTGACCAACGAGGCTAACAGGTCCCATATTACCTAATAATATTATATTATTATTAGTGAATGACTATCTGTGAATCAATCATGCAAACCCTGTTCATGGATAAAATTGATGAACTCCCAACCAGTCAATGAACATAATACATTTAGGAAAGACTCATTCATTATTTATCATTTAAAGATTAGTTATTTTATCATGTGCATTTCAAGTCGTGATAAATAACAATGAGTAAGGATTCCCTCATAACTTCATCTTTATTTTATGATGAATTTGTATGCCTTCAAGCAAAGTGGGGCATCTTACATAATGCTCTACTTTGCTTGAGGGGAAACAAGGAGAGTAAAGAGGTCAGTGTGATTCACAGATATTCATTAACTTAACAATGATAATGATACATTAATATTGTGTTTTCCACTGTGACTGTTTGTAATTCATCATTGTCTATTATGTAGTCCTATATAATCTATAGATTTTTCAGGACTTAGTAACAATTCTCTGACCATCAATTCATCCATCACTATTTCTTTGTTAAATATTCATTGCCAATCCGTACCTACTATATAAAATTTTATTAGGAGTTATGAGGAGTTACTCATTAGCTAATGGTTAACTAACACACTCATTTATTCTGCAGGTAACTACTGAAAATGTCTGTCCCTTGTTGCAAAGTGTTACTAAAGAACCTTGTACCTTTATTATCCCAGATTTTTGGTTGCTTTTAATTGTTTGTGAAGCGCTTTGTAACATTGTTTCAAAAAGTACTATATAAATACACTCACCGGCCACTTTATTAGGTACACCTTGCTAGTACCGGGTTGGACCCCCTTTTGCCTTCAGAACTGCCTTAATCCTTCGTGGCATAGATTCAACAAGGTACTGGAAACATTCCTCAGAGATTTCGCTCCATATTGACATGATAACAACACGCAGTTGCTGCAGATTTGTCGGCTGCACATCCATGATGCAAATCTCCCGTTCCACCACTTCCCAAAGGTGCTCTATTGGATTGAGATCTGGTGACTGTGGAGGCCATTGGAGTACAGTGAACTCATTGTCATGTTCAAGAAACTAGTCTGAGATGCGCTGCTGGAAGTAGCCATCAGAAGATTGGTACACTGTGGTCATTAAGGGATGGACATGGTCAGCAACAACACTCAGGTAGGCTGTGGCGTTGACACAATGCTCAATTGGTACTAAGGGGCCCAAAGTGTGCCAAGAAAATATCCCCCACACCATTACACCACCACACCACCACCAGCCTGAACCGTTGATACAAGGCAGGATGGATCCATGCTTTCATGTTGTTGACGCCAAATTCTGACCCTACCATCCAAATGTCGCAGCAGAAATGGAGACTCATCAGACCAGGCAATGTTCTTCCAATTTTCTATTGTCCAATTTTGGTGAGCCTGGGTGAATTATAGCCTCAGTTTCCTGTTCTTAGCTGACAGGAGTGGCACCCGGTGTGGTCTTCTGCTGCTGTAGCCCATCCGCCTCAAGGTTCGACGTGTTGTGCGTTCAGAGATGCTATTCTGCATACCTCAGTTGTAACGAGTGGTTATTTGAGTTACTGTTGCCTTTCTATCAACTCCAACCAGTCTGGCCATTCTCCTCTGACCTCTGGCATCAACAAGGCATTTGCGCCCACAGAACTGCCGCTCACTGGATATTTTCTCTTTTTCGGACTATTCTCTGTAAACCCTAGAGATGGTTGTGTGTGAAAATCCCAGTAGATCAGCAGTTTCTGAAATACTCAGACCAGCCCGTCTGGCACCAACAACCATGCCATGTTCAAAGTCACTTAAATCACCTTTCTTCCCCATTCTGATGCTCAGTTTGAACTGCAGCAGATCGTCTTGACCATGTCTACATGCCTAAATGTATTGAGTTGCTGCCATGTGATTGGCTGATTAGAAATTTGCGTTAACGAGCAGTTGGACAGGTGTACCTAATAAAGTGGCAGGTTAGTGCAAATCTTAATTTTATTATTGTTGTTGTTGTTGTTGTTGTTTTATGCACCTTAATACTTTCTGAAATTTTAGTGGGTTGAGGTGGATAAAGTTTCAATATGGTAATTTAGTCTTTAGTTCTTTACATAAAATCTTCATCTTTAAATGAACTCTGTCACATAGAAAAGAGAGGAGTTAAAACATACAATATCCCTCATCAAAAAGACAGAGTGGAAGTACAAAGCAGCAGAAAACGAAAAGCAATATGCAAGTATCTCATAAGTGTACTTGAACAAATGTGCATATTTGCAGTCCTCTAATGGATTCACAAATGTTCACAGGATAACAAGAGTTTATTCAGAATGGGCTGGCTAAATGAGACCATCAAAAGTGTCGTTGGAGAAGCTGTTAAATTTGTTTTCATTGGTGGAAATGATACAGTGACATTTTTATATTATGTTTTCCCATTCTGTATTTACTGTATGACAAAGTGGTTTAGAATGGGTTGAAATATACAGAGATTAAACTTCTTCAAACAAAAAGGTGCCACTTTAGGAGCCACTGATAAGCTACAGCAGTATGAAAATTACTAAATAATATAGAGGGCAGTTATTCCCACTGTGACACATCTGCGTGTTGCTGTAAAATCTCCATTAGAGAAGCTCTAATGCAGTTTACAGGTCGAGTGTAGAAAATGGATGTACCCGTGTGATCACCATTGCAAACGCCGACCCATTAATACTTGCATTTTATTACACAGGAAATTGTTGCACTACACCAAACGCATGCATTTCACACAGCTCGACACAGCAAAACACTTGCCATCAATTTCCTCATTCACCATTATCCTCAGAATATTGTGATGTTCTGTGTGTTTTGGCCCAAATGTATCTGTTCTGTAATTCAGAAACCGCACTGAACCAACAAACAGTAGAGCAGAGGTCTGACAGACCCTGTCAGCCTGAAACAGTCCACTCAGCAGGCCAGAAACCACAATTTACCAACAATTGGAGGCGGCTGGGACAGATGGTTCATCTGGCCTGAGGCCGGATGCTCAACAACCCTCAGGATGACACATAAATCACGACTTAACGGCAAATAAAAACCAGGAAATAGGTGGTGTCGTTCCAGTAAAGATGACGACTACCTTGTTGATTATTTTGTTAATGCTTTTGTTAAAACCTTTGTTCATTGCTAATATAATTAAACAATTAAAGTATGTTTTGCCTGTTTAATTCATGTCTTCTCTACTCCATGTCATGATGAGATCATATTTCGGTTCTTTTTGTCAGATTTAAAATGTCTTATTTTTGAGGGTTAAAGGTAAAGTTTGTGATTTCAAAGAGACATTGTCGATATTTAGCTAGTTTGCTTATTTAGATAGTTGCCATGTGTCAGATTAAAAACAAATTCATGGTTTCCACATGACTCATGAAGACTTTGAAAGCAGACTGCGGATGTGCGTGCAGTTCTGTTCATGTTACTAATAGGTTCAGTCTGCTATAGTGAAGTTGTATTCCCCCTTATATCAAATATAAAAACAACCGGGGGATCCCATGGATGGATCTGAAAGGCTGTGACTTACTGTATTTAGAGGACGCAGCAGCTGGTTCCATATTGGACTTGAGCAGTTACATATTGTCACATATGTTATTACTCCTGAGGTGTCCAGAGCACAGTGGGCAGACATGGAGATTTCAGAACTTCCTTCTGTTGGGGCACCACTGATGGAGACCATGTACACATTGAGACACCGCCAATGTCTGCAGCAGCTACTTCAATTACAACTCCTTTAATTATGAATTTTAAAGGTGTGGATGACAGAGAGTCCCTTCTCGCCGTGGTCACAAATTTTAGCTGCACATGGACTTCTGCAAAGGGGTCCATACAGACCGTTGTAGACTTTGCAGATGATTAAATTTGTCAAAAGCTTTTTCTCCCTAACTAGCCTCCTTTTCCCAGGGTTCTGTGCATGAGCATAAACATGGATAAGTTTCCCATTTATAGAGCCAGGGTTGTGTATGAACCCTAGAGTATCTTTTTTCAGCACACACAGAAAGGACAGCAAGGCGAACATGAGAAGACATCAGATGAATCTTACAAAATCGAATCAGAATTGTTGACTTCACCTTTAACACTCGACCAGAACATGGGCTGTTCTGTTTCTTTACCTACAACATACACTTTTTTCCAGTAGAATCAGCGCTCCTGTGCTACTCAAGCACCAGTTTAAAATGTGCATAACCTCAAAAATGATCATTTAAAATTGACTCAAAGTTAAAAAAAAAAAAAAGAAAAAAAACTACACATTTCAAAAGTAATCATCATTTCCGCAGGCTGGGAAGATGGAGTTCAAACTAGATTGTTTCAAAAGAGACGCATGACATTTCAAATTAAAAGTGTTTAAGTAATGCCAGATGATGTTTTTTTTTTTCACTGACAGACTGTTAACTCTAAACACTCGGAGATGGATGTGGCTTCACAGAAACCGCAGCTTATGAAGATGCTGGTGTGAAAAAGTTGAAGCTATCAGGCCACAAACAGACTTCACAATATCTCCATTATGTCCTTTTTTTATCTGCCCTCACCTTGATTTGTTGACTTTCACCCTGCAGAGAGAGATTAGCATCATCTCTAATCACTGACTGTTTGTGTACATTCTGTTTAAGAACACCTCTTCAGCAAACGTCTCCCCTCTTTAATCAGCAGTGTGTCAGTGTTCTGTTGGTTTTGTTTACTGTGTTTATAACTTGTGTTTATGCCAGCGGCTTCCTGTTGTGTTGTGGCTCCATGCCCAACTGCTCCATGATTGGTCCAAATGACGAGCGTTGGTTGACAATTACAGCAAAGACTGAATCATGATGTACATGTTTACATCGGAGTCAGTGAGCTGCTGTACTCGAGTGTCTCCGCTGCTATTTTTAAAGGGTTTATGCTTCAGAATGGAGGTAAACACATCCTTCAAGAGGGATTTTTCCTCCCAGGCAACTATTGTATTTGAGATGCTGTCATCAATGCCCCGGAGTCATATTCCTGGTGTATTTCAGAGAGTTAAGCCACAGGAGAGGGTTACACTTGGGTGACAAGCCTGATCACGGCACTGAGAGGGTCTTTGTGTGCGTCCGCCCCACCCATGTCCTTCGTGGTCCATTTCTGTCTCCCCTGACCCTTCTGTCAGTGCCTTGGCCTGTCGGGGCAGGACGATTAAATGTCATGACCCCTTTTCTCCTCTGTGCCCTCTGAGGACCCTCCAACCCATTAACTTTCACTCAGCTTTCACTAAGATTCCTGGGTTATCCCCACCAGCTCTGATCTCCAACACCTGCACAGCAGACACACAGAGACACACAGAGAAGTCTTCTCTTAAAGCAGGGCACTCATGGCAAGATGAGATGATAATCCAGATTAGGTCATTTTAAGATCACAGAGGATCTGTGCTGGTCTGGACAGATCCTTTTTGGGTGTTGAGACTTGAGCTTGAATTTAGGCAAACTGGGCGTCCAATGTTTAATTAGGACAATCTGAACATCTTGTACATTGAGCTGGAATCTGATTAAGTCAGCCCTTAAATGTTTGATACAAAATATTTTGCATTTTTCCAGAATCAAAGTCCCACTTCAGTCGTTGATTAAACCCCTAAAACTAATTATAAAAACATATCATATCATATTTCAAAGTTCTTTTTTTCATTAATATAATCCCCTCCTGCCTTAAAGTGGCTTATATGTAATTCTTCACTATTGCATCCTCTTGAATGTGCAGGTTATGAAGTTGCCACCTTTCTCTCCACTCACCCTTCTGCTCATTGCTGCAGCTCGAGCACACCAGCTTACTAACAATTTTGTTTAAACACTGTAAAACTTCTCAAAGCAACACAATGGCAACTAACCACAAAATGATCCTGAAGACAAATAAATTCAACAAAAAGTCCCACCATGCAAGTTGACAGGATTAGTTTCTTAAGGTTTGTTTCATATGAAACCCAAGAAATCTGAATCTGTAGTTTTGAGACATCGATACACTAAAGTTTCAAGGTGGTGTTAAATACTGCTTTTGCCAATTAGGTTTCTTCGAGAATCTAAAAAAACACCATATTGAAATGTTAACAAGGTAAAAACACTGGATTTTTAACTAGAGAGCCTTTAAAACAATGCATAGTGGTGCCTAGAGCTAAATGCTAATGCTAATGTCATTGGTGATACAAGGATAAAAAATTCCTTTTCTTGGTCTTGGTTTAGTGTGTTGTCATGTTCGTATTAGCGAATGAGAACATACCATAAGTAAAGCAGAGATGAAGGCGTGCATCATTAGTTTAACAGGTATTTGCTCCTGTTGTAGCATTTTTCCTTGAAGATTCTTTTTTTTTACACTTTTACCTTTAGTTCAGTCTTGAAAGACAAAACATGTAGGAGAAACATCTGCAGTCTAGAAAGACAAAACATGTAGGAGAAACATCTGCAGTAAAGGCCCATCCAGCTGAAAATCCCAATCACTTGGCTGTCGGGTCGCCTCTCCTACAGTAATGTGACCAAAGTTATTACAGTTCATCCTGAGGGGGACATGAATGTCCAATCAGTCCATTATTTTTCTTCCAGATACTTTACTCACACAAAAAAATGTGAACTTCATGGTGGCCCTGGAATCAGCAGATTTCAAACCTTTAGGATTCATCCTCTGAGCACCATCAATGTCTGTGCAGGATTTAATGCTTATGCAACCAGCCCAGTGAAAAAAATTTAGTTGAAAAGACAGTGATCACCAATGAAAAGACGTTCAGAACAGACTCAAAAATGAACGTTTTCATGATGTGAAGATGCTGATTTAGGAGTCCACATTTAGACCACATTTCACTGCTACTTGCAAGCATTTCCATCCTCTTAAATCTGAGCAGGCATCATACTGACCTTGCTATTACTAACCCACATTCTATGCTATTGAGCTAACCAGCTGTTGCCGAGTTAAATACATGCCACAGTGTTGTACTGCTTATGTTGGAAGGGCAGGAGGCATGTTCTATCTTTGGAGTAGTCGAAGCTGTAACCCTTGCAGCAGTAAGCAAAGTTTCTTATTTTGCATTAATGTGTACAAATTCTCCCATTATGATGTAAGCTTCTTTTTGGCAGTGCACAGCCCATGTAGTTCTTTATTTATAACATTTTATATTAAATGTGTTGTCATTGTGTCTTTGTGTAGACTAGATTTCATCCTGTCAATGCAGAATGTATTCTTTTTTTTAGCCTATAGTTGAACAAATGATCAAAATTATTAAACACATCTGTGTTTTGTGACTTGTTGATGCGTTTTAGCTGGTTGAAAAGAGGGTGACAAAAGGTCTTAGACATCCAGACTAAATATTATTCAGTTTTCAACTAGAAATTAGTGCTGAAATCCCAGTTGGTGCTGACTGGGTGTATTATAACCTGGACAGCGGTGGACCAAACAACTAAGCAGGCCTTTCACACACACGGACAAAACAAAGCAATACGTGCAGACAGCGATGCATGAAAGACTTACAAATCTGCCATTTAATTATTTTTCTTTAACCAAACCGAAACATTTGAATGATCAGCCCCACAGGATCAAGACTTTGAACGTGAGCGTACCCAGCCCTGGAACGGAGCCACTCAGTGGCTGAGCTGCCAGTGTAGTCTCTGAGGGCCAAAAGCTACAGAAACCACATTTAGGACATGCTGAAGGAAAGGATTGCACTGAAATAAATACTTTCAGAGTTTCTTTTTTTCTAAGTAAATATTTTCACTGGGGGAAAACCTCAGTTTGGCAAACATACAAATGGTTCCATACAAGATTTTCCAAATGGATGTGTGCATTTTTCTGAAATCTCCTAAACCTGATACTGTAGATTGAGGGGCCAGACCACCTTTTGTTTCATGTTTCACAAACCCCCGCAGTCCTTCACCACAACTCCCTATTTCAAGGCTGTCGCTGAATAGCCAGCAAACCATTTCCTGAAGCTCCGAGGTCACTGGATAAATGATGTTTTCATTTGACAACCCCAGGTCGCCACTGAAGGAGGGTCTTCAGAGGGAGCCTTTTGAAATTACAGTACTGATGAAGCGTGAGAAATTACAGGCACTTAGAAGCGATTTCATGAGCACAAGAGAGCAGGGGGGACCACCCCTATGCAGCTCGGTGCAAGAGGGAGCGATGGCAGCGAGTACACACACACATACATGTGCACACAGCTAATACATCCACAAATCTACATCCACAAACAAACAGAAATCTCATTCAAGTGCTGACATATCAGCACCAGACTTCCTCCTCCAATATGTGGCATCCAATTTGATTAGAATACTGACCTTACAGTAAAATATACAGCAGAATTCAGTGAAAGTCATATTCAGGAGCCAGCAGTTTTTTTCACTGCTTGAGTTATCCATTTGGAGATCGTCTGGGACGAGCAATGCCCAAGGGCCACTGGTCCCTCTCCACCCTTCCTGGGAATGGGCTGTGGGTCGGGATGGGTTTGGAGGGAAGCCTCAGATTTTTTTGCCTGGCTCTCTGCTAAATCAGAGCTATGTAGAGCTGGTTTGGACCTGAGCCTCAGTAATGATCTATCCCTGGAGCCGCTGAAGTGGAATCATTTTCATCACGATCCTCTCCTCTTTACTTTCCTGCCGGGGCTCCCTCTCTGTGTGCATGTGTAAAATTTCAAAGCTTCATAATTTCATTTCTCACTGTTTACTTTGGAGATTTCTGAGACACTGCACCAGTGTGAAGCCGAATCATTTAATTTAACCAACCCTCTAGTATAGTACCGACCCCATAGATGGCAGGAGCCCTTCATTCAGACCTTTTTACACACAAACAGTGTTTCCCAGCTTTCCTCCACCACAGAAGTTACCCTCAAAGCCCTCCCAGTGTGTCCGTCTGTTTGCTGTCTGTCTCTGTTTGGATTCTGTTCGAGCCTCTGCTCTCTTTTCTCGATCTCTGTCCAAAAGTGTCACTCAGCCCTAAGTCGAGCAGCAAGTGCATTCACGCACACATACACAAAACACGCTCACAAATGCCAACTCCTAAAACCCTCATAAAGAGAAGAGGGTGGTGGTGGGACTTCTGCTACAAATTAACTGCTGCAAGTCAATGAGGCACGTCTGTGACATTACATAGTTTCTGTAACATTTCTTCATTTTTTTTCTCCCCTCCAGTGCTCCATATTGACTTTAATATATGAATAATGTTTCAATATTTTGGAAAACTCCCTTTCTGTTTGTTGTCCTTGTTGAGAGTTAGGTGACAAAAACAACACCGCTCTCATATCTGCCAGTTAACCACACAGCTAAAGCCAAGAGACGAGTTTGTAGCCCATAAGGACTGTAAGCAGGGAGAAACAACTAAAATGTGAAACAACAAGCTTAAACACACATAATAAAACAAGACAGCATGGTCAGTGGCAAGTTTTAGAGGTGTAGATGGAAAAAAACAGCAATGTAAACTATAGATAAATAAACAAAGCTAGCAGATAACTGAACCATACTGCACTGTTACCATAGACTGTATACAAAAAATGCATGTAGCCACAATGACCCATTGATTTGTGGAATACTATTTTGAAGTCTCAAGTTTGAAATTTGGCCATCATTATCTTTTGAAACCAGATGTAACAAGTAAGGAATGAATCTGACTGAGAACTCAAGGACACTACACACAGGCAGTCCTTCCTTAACACATTGCCTAATTTATTGTCTATTTTCCTCTTAACAGAAAAGTAATTTCCTGAGAAACACAGTTCTGTATTTAAAAAATTTGAAGCAAGCAACTCAGATCATAAACTCATTCACTGAGGTAATATATATCAAGTAAGAAGTAGTGTCATTTTCTCATAGACTTCTGTACAATTCTTCTTCTTTTTGCAACCAGAAGGGTCGCCCCCCGCTGGTCAGGAGAAACAATGCAGGTTCTAGTTCAGACGAGGTCGCTTCGTCCATCATTTGTATGCAGTCTATGATCATTACAAGGACCTTGGGGCCAGTTTACCTCATTAGAATGTAGCTATTATAATGTTCTGAATTACACCTGTACTTTTTGTGCTAATAACTGAAGTGAAAAATAAGGTATAGCTTAATATTTAATAGACATGGTGTCAATCTTGTAAATTAATTCTACAAGAAAGCAAATAAGCTTATTTCCCCAAATGTTAGACTATAGTTTAATAATGACATTATTCATGAATTATGCTAAATGACAAGAATTGCAATAACAAGATAGCAAAACAGTGAGGCAAACCACTTAGCTTAGCTTAGAGAGAAGACTGGAAGCAGAATGGTAACAACACCCACCTGTAAGGATCTCTAAAGTTCACTCATTACAGTCTTTATCTTGTTTGTCACATTTGTACAACAACTGAAGAACAAGTAAGTCAAAAAACTGACTTTTAGACCAATTAAACAACAGCAGCATTTGAGCACAATAGCTACTGTGCAGCACTATTTGTGCTATGCTAAGCTAACTTTCTGTTAGCTGACTGCCTTTAAAAAAAAAACACACACACACACACACACACACACACACACACACACACACACACACACACAGCTGTGTAATATCTTGTAGATCCACTCATGCCACCAAAAAGGTTCAGACCCTTTGGGGGTATAAATGTCCTGAGGTGCCTTTCACTGGGATGTTGGTAGTGGATCCTTTGGGTTCTGTGGGTTCAGACATAAGACCTTTTTGGATTGTTTTTGTTCCAGTGCATCCTGTAAATGCTCGATCAGATTGGGATCTAGGGAGTTTGTAGACTGGGTCAGTGTCTTGGCCTCTTTGTCTGGTTCTTAAGCAGTTTTTGGAATGGGACACACAGTCCTGCTGTGTGGGGTCACTGCCATCTGGGAGTACCACTGCAAACCAGCAGGGGGGTGTGCTTGGACTGTAACAATGTTTAGTTGTTAGTACATGTCAAAGCAACAGCCACAGCAGAACATTGAATTTTCAGTGGTTTTAAAGTTGTGGCCAGGCAATGTAGATCTTCTCATCTAATTTTCAGCAAGAAAGCCACTAAGCATGTCTCTTAAAATGCTTGCAATTTATCTAAAAGATTTCTAAGATACTTTTGAGCTCAGACATCTAGCTCTCTGTGGTGGAGGGTGTATATTTGTGCAAACTGTCTAAACACCACTTAGATGTTCTGACATATTAAGTTAGTCAGCCACAGCATTGACAGCCTTGGTTCAGTTGGGGTGTTATAAACAATTTCTTTTTATTTCGATCGATCTAAATCTAATCTGGTGCCAAATAGAAGGAATCAAACCAGGAGTCTGAGCGGGCTCTTCCGTGCACTGCTGTGATTATTCCACCACTTACCGAAGGCCTGCATGTCTGTCTCCACTCCTCGCCCTGCTCCATGTACGCACATATATACAAAACTCGTACATCAAAGCCCTGCACTCATTTCCACGCGAAAGATAAACACAGGGAGCCCTGCAGATGGTTAGCACTCAGATAGAGGTTTCTCTGTGTGTTCATGTTTGCATGAGTGTTTATGAGGGGATCTCCTGAAGCATGTTGGAAAAACAGAAGTATCTGTACATTTCTTTCCATCCCACACCTCTGGAGTTGACCAGAGAGCAGGAGGTTCTTTAACGCTTCACAGGAGATATTATTCACACGTGTAGCAGAGTATGTGAGCAGAGTTGGCCAGCTTTATTGGTGGCTCTTTAAAGGGATATCCATGACTCTCTGGAAGCTTCTCCACATTATTCCAGGGCAACAGCAGGTTAATGGAAGCCAGGTGGAGCCTCCCTGCATTTCCTCCGACCAGGATCGCTTGATTGACAGCGAGCTGCGGCGATGAATCGGAGCGCAGCTACCCAGAATCAGGGTCGGGATGGAAACATGGCAATTCTCGAGCAACAGCTGCTTTTCTTGGCCACAACAGAGACAGGCTTTCCGTTCACCTGAGACTACTCAGTACGTGTGGACATGTGCACTGAAGTGTGTCTGGCTTTTCTCTTTGCTTGTTTGCGGTTAACTGTGTCTAACGGCTAAATAGTGTTGCAAGTCAACCAATTCTTCCAAATTTTGAGTCTGTTTTTTTTAAAGGGAACATGCTTCAGAAAATAAGTGGAGATGAATAGAAAGATTGCTTCATAGATGGTGGTCTGTTCAGTCTCACCTGTTCTTTCTGAATGGTGTCATTTCAGAAAATATCCTCAAAAATATTTAACATTTTTGATGAAAGTCACTTTTTTTTTGCTTCACCACCTGAGAATCACTTTTAGTTTCATATAGCTAGTAGCTTATGATGGCTAACATGGAATGATTATTGCTCATATTACTTACTTTATCAGTCTGAATTTAACATTAAATTATTCCTAACACTACGTTGATTGCTGAACATGATAAAACAATGTGGCAGTTACACAAAATCAGCAAACTGACTAAGCAATGTCAGCTACATCAATTTATCTCAGCAACTACAGTTTCTGAGTGAACTGACAAAAACACTGTTTTATCAATTAATATTCTACTTTTGATTTGTCAGCGGTGGATAATTAGATACGGTTTTTTCTTTCTTTCTTTTTTTTTTTTTTTTTAAAAAGTGTGTGTTTCGTTTTATTTTTGAGAATTTTATTTAAGTGCTACCACAAGTTATGTGACATTAATTTTTCCAATTACAATTATTGTAAAGCTCCAAGGGGTCGATTTTTGTGGTTTATTAATGATGGTGATTTGACAAACATTGCTGCTCTCTATGTCAATAAGGTACATGGTGAGTGAGGGTGGGAAGGAGGCAAAGAGACGGATAATAAACTAAATACAAAATGCATAGTACTGATTGTAATTTTTTCAGTTGTTTGTCAGTCTGACCAATGCATTGACATTTATAGATACATTTATCTCCTTTATTTGTGATCTGGTCATTTGGAATGCCACTCCTGTGTATTTTTGTTTAAATATCAATAAGACATTGATCACAAAAAACAAAAATTATGCTGGTCGGTTTCATTTATGATTGAGAGAAAGCGTTGCTCTTAATGTTATTGTTGTCTTGGAAAAGTGTCTTAGTAGCTGGCTCTCTGTGTTAGATTTTATCTATTTGTGTTTGAGATGCAAATTTTTGACTAATATTAGACAATACAAGGTCATATTTCCTGGGATTTACACAGACCGAGTATGTACAGTGTTATTTACAGCAGAAATGATGCAAGAAGTTTTAATGCTACACCAAACATTTCTGTAAAAGGGCCAACTTTTGCCAACGATCACTGCACATTGTGGATCTTTCCTTATCATAAATAAGAAGATAAAAACAGCAAAACTATTTGTAAAATTTGATAAGATATATCAGTACTGATGGCCCTGTTGAAATCAGACACAAATAACATTTATCAGACCTGTTCCTCCAACCATTATGACACTGATACTGTGCATGTTTTTATTTATGAAAATGCAAAATTCTTAATCGACCACATCCTGCACCTCCACAGTATTGTGTTTCATCATCGAGGAGATCAGTATGCACAGCAGCAACACTATGTTTTTATATAAAAATACAGATTACAAGGGGACTGTGTAAAAAAAGACGGTCTGTACTTCCAGTGCAAACACAAGTTCTTAACTTTTCTGTACTTGTTTTTGTGAGAGCAGTTCTAATTAGACTTTTCTGAATTTATTATTATACAGAACATGAATAGTTCTCCGGCACTCGAAAGAAGTCCGCAAAGATCCACATACCATAGATCTATGGGAATGCCCGCCAATGAAACAACTCGTATTTTCACCTCATAATTCATCTTGTTTGTCTTTTCTTGTCACAAATCATTTTTAGGATCATCGTTTTAGATCCCTTTGCGTATCAGGTTCTACTTATGCAACCCTAATTTAGGTGTCTGAGTCCTCAAACGCAATGCGCAGTGTGCTCTTTCATCTCAGGGTTTGTGATGTTAACGGCTTGGCAAAAGAACATGACACCCAGGGTGACACAGGGATTACTTGTTCTATATTTAGTCTTTATGTACATGAATATTGGCAGGACAGCTCTGTACATGTGACACACGCACACACAGCGATACAGTGATAATAACACAGATCTCCAGCACAGAACACATTTACAAGATGGGCTCTAGAGCAAACACTGGCTGAGATACGTAAGGGAATGTCTGAACTACGACAACTTCCTCGTAAAACTGGAATCTTCTTGTAACAGTTATTATTGTCATCAATAAAAACAGACGATCGAAAAAGAGAGACAAAAAGTATAAAATAATTTAAATTTCCTCCTAAAACGCGTGGTGAATATGCAGTGAGAGATCTATACAAAGCGGGCAGCTACCGCGTCCCCTACAGTCAACGTGATTTGTAACTGTAGGACGAGACAAATATGACAGACAAAAGCAAGTGTCATGCAGCAACAAAGAAACATACGAGATGAAAGATGATCTTGTTTGAAGTTCTGCCTCCCCAGTGGCAACACGATGTCAAGATGACAAGCCTGGTAACAAAGCACCGCACGCTATGGGCCACCCAGACGTGCCACGATGAAATGTAAACATAAATATACAGGTTGATATCTCTCTCTACAAACAGTTCAGTCACTGCCACAGGCGCATCAGCTGTGTGAGTAGTCAGTCTGTATACACTCCTTAGTAGAATATCACTTAGAGTTAAATAAACTTATTTAATATATATATTTATAATAGATTTATTCTTTGCAGAGTCATTTAGCAGTATTTCCTTGTTTTCACCAGTTTGCTCTGGTATTTCACTGAGTGACCACTGTGTCCCACCACGTAAACGTCCAGCAGGTAGGTCTTGCCTGGCTCCAGACCTGTGATGGTCTCTGTGGTCACAGCTTTCTGCAGGTTCGGGCTGTGGAAGTACTTGCACAGGACTTTTTCTGACTTCCTGCGGGTTTCTGGCCCAGCGCACTGATTTTGTTCCCGGCGTCGCTGCTCCTCGCCATAATTATCGGCCACCTCCTTGCGGTAGATGCAGTATTTGTTGCGGTCCTGCGTGCCCAGCCAGGCCACGGTGACAGAGGAACAGGTGCGCAGCTTGTCGAAGGCCTTGATGCGGGTGTCCTCCGGAAGCGAAGGGAAAGGCTGTTTGCTGCTGGGTCGTGTGGTGGCGAGCACCTTCAGAGTGGAGGCACCTTTCCTGCTGCCTCGCAAGCGGATCAGGTACTTGGCTTTTGGCTTTCCCCGCAGCTGGAACTGCCGTACGCCCTCCACATTTTGAGAGAGCAGCAACTTGCCATCGCGCCTCACCTGCACCTGAACGGCGTCCAGACATGTGTGGACAAACAGAGTGACCCTCTGGTGGGAAGACACAGGGGCGAAGCGTAGAAACTTGCTACCTTTTCTCTTGATGAAAACATCCGATACTTTGCCGTCCTTCAGCTCCACCGTCTTCTGACGAGCTTCCTCTTTAGTGCGGGCGAAGGTTCCTACGTAGGCCGTGCTGGTGTTGGTGGCAGAATTCACAGCAAACACATCAAAGTAATACTGTGTGTCTGGCTTCAGGTCTGATACAGTGAAAATGTTTTTATTGCCAATGCACACCTTCTGAATGTCTGACGCTTTAGGTTTGGCTGCGTACGCCCGTGAGATCTTGTTGCTCGTGAGGCCTCGGTCCTTGCCAAAACCATTGTCAGAGGGAACAAAGCCAAAGTGCACAAAGTCAAATGGGCTGAAGTCTCTTCCGGGCTTCGGAGCAAGCATGAAAGCATCATCAGTGCTCATTTTAGCCTCAGCAGCGCACATGCTCTTGAAATTGTGCTCCTTGTTGATCACCACGCAGTACTGCACAGGCTGACCCATCAGGGAGCCCGTTGGCGTCGGCTTCCAGGCCAGAGTGACGGTGGTGCGGCCCAGTGCGGTCACATCCACACGGGGGTCGTAGGGCAGCTCCGGGTAGGGCTGGTCAGACTCTGGAGTCGTGGTGGCGTACACCTTGAAGTTGCTGTCTTTCTCAGTGGACAGCAGCTCCAGCTGGTAGAGACCAGAAGGCGTACTGGTGGCCACATAGGACTCCACGTCGTTACCCTTGTAGGTGAAGAGCTCCGTCCCCTCATCCACCGTCACCTGCTGCTTCTGTTGGTCCAAAGGTTCAGGCTCTCCTGGAAAGCAAAAGCAAACAAGCACAACATGAGCTCTTTGCACGATACGAAATCCAAATGGATTTTTCCAGCTTTGATAAATATCTGTAGTCATGACCTTTACAGTATTTTTCTTATTTGTCTTTGATGAAAGACTTTCCAGCCAAACTAACAATGTTTAATGATATGAGGTCATGATGATGCTTTGCGAGCCTCATGGACGATTAGCCCCCTCACAAGGCAGCCATGTTTTCACTCCAAACATCCCCAAAGATCACAGGCCAGCATTCACTTGGCTTTTCCGGGGAAGTTGTGCTACAAAGAGGCGCCTTGTAGTTTCTACGTGAGAGAGACAGTCTAAGCTGTTACCCTGGCTTGAGCAAGAAACCATAATATTATGTTTGTCAACCAGAGAGTGTGCTCAGTGGTGTACTAAAAATTAATGCTCAAAGATTTACTCCCACTAGAGACATTTAGCAAAAAGGGCTGCAAAGGCAGGAAGAAGTTCACTGGCTGAACCGTTGCTGCACCACATCTTGTGAAGTCAGACTGGCACTGCGTGTGTTGGGTTCAAATTTGTCATTATTCTTCCAGTTCAGGATGAATTCTTTTCTCTTGAGGCACGGTTAATGTCTTCAACAGTTTAACTACCCAATAAATCATTTTGGAATATTTGATCTGACAAGAGCACGGACACACACGCAGGTGCTCGTGTATTGACATTCAAATATATGCTCACATCACACATCTACGCTCGAAACCGCTGCTTTAGTCATCTGGCAAGATCTGCTGTGCTGAAAGGACACCCTCCAGATGGAGAAAGTTTTAATGTGAGGCAGAAAAAAGAAAAAAGAAAAAAGCAGAGGAAAAGAGGAAGGAGCACAGACAGAACAGTAGGATTTACCTTAAGAGGACCAAGACAGCTTAAGTAAAGGGATGCAGCGGCTTTGATTCAGCAGACTGGAGTAACTGAAATTATAGACGTCAGCTTGGGCTGAGGCAGACCTCATAAGTGGTCAGACTAGACACTACGCCTGTGACTTAATTAAAACCCACCAAAACACAAAGCCTAACATCACTGCGTAGGTTAATTGTGTGTGGGGGATAGTGATATTTCCACGTAACATGTCATTAACCTCTTCCACTGTTGCCTGATGTCAATTATACCTGATCCCTCTCCGCTGGCCTCTTCTGGAAGCTCCTGTAGCGTTAGTTTCCACTCCAGAGGAGCATCACAAGGTGTCACGGTCACAGACAGGGGTGTGTTGTCTTCTTCCACCACAAAGTAGTACCTGTGGAAATAATAGGCCCGATATGAGCATTCGAGATTCACAGTTTGTCCAAAATAACGTGTGGAGTAAATGCATGAGCACACTGCATCTGTAAAGCTCAGACGCACTGTGGTATTATTGCACCATCGACCTTGGTCTCTCTCCTTCTGAGCTGTCAGACTTTCTCATCTATTATTTAGTTTTTGCATCAACAAAAGAGATCCTGTTTCAGAGCAACATCTGATGTTTCCTATCTATTTACAGTAAGTGGACATCAACAGGTTGAATGTTTACCTCAATGAGTGTTATGAATCAGTCAGCAGCTCAAGGTGGAATTAACTCATTTTTGCAGCCATGCAGACAGTTCTAATCACCAGCATTATGTCATTCATTCAGTCACAGTTTGTCTGCAGGGTTCCTACCGTTTAGACGTGTCCCTGAAAAGGTAGCCGCTGATCTCAGCTCCGTCTGGTATGACCGAGGAGTCGTGGAACAGCGACTTGTCTCTGATCTGCATCTGAAAGAGGCCTTCATCTCTCGTAGGCAGCTTCTGGGCCACAGATCCGAGCCCCAACAACACCAGCAGCACCGCGCTCCAACCTTTACACTGCCTCATTCTGAAACACAGGGAAATGACAACAGTTTAATATGCAGCACGCCCTAAATAGAGTTTTGTCTGATTTTTAAAAGAGATGGTTTGACATTTAATTAATTTGTTTTCTGGCTTGTTGCTGGATGTAAAGATACCTCTCTGGGATCTGTACAGTAAATATACATCCAGTGGCCAGTTGGCTGAGCCGAGCATAAAGACCGAACAAAGAAAAACTGTTAACTTGGGAATATTCAAAGACATACATGTGCTGTACTTATAACTTGTTATAACTCGTTCAGTTAATCCACACCGTTTTGGGACAATGAAAGCTCACAACATTTCTCTTAAAACCAGCTTTTCATTTTTGCACTTTTTTGTCGCTCTTTTGGCACAGATAAAAACAGAATGTGCTGTATTTTTTTCCTATATGTTAAGCTAACTGACTCCTGGCTCCAGCTTCATATTTAGCATGACGGTGGTATCAATGTCAAAACTTTACTTTAAAGCCAAACATGATATAGAACATACTTTAGAGAAACTGGTAGGCATTTTTAACACTGGACTAAGCAAGGCTAACTGTTTCCCCTTGCTTCTAGAGTAAATGCTATGTTAAGCTAAGCTAATCAACTACTGGGGCAACAAATCTAACAAACATGTTTCCTCAAACATCTGATAGTAAAAGTTGAAATACTGACATTGATAAAAGAAAAATAGTTTCATTTATTTAACATTATGACAGCGCCAGATAGACTGCTTTGACTGTTTCCAGTATTTATGCTATATTAAGCTAATCGCTTGGCTTAATATTTTGCATACATCATGAGATGGTATCAATTTTTTGCTGCCCGCAAGATATCCAATAACATTTTTTCCCAAAATGTCAAACTATTATTTTACAGTTAAACCAAACAGAACTGTATTACAATTGGAGGGAAAACAAAAAGCAAACATTTGCTGGCTTTATTGTTTCCAGCATTTATGCTGTGCTAAGCTAATTGAATTAAGCTCAATATTTAGCATACAGACATGAGATGGTATCAATTTTCTCTGCCAACTCGCCTCAAGAAATCCAATAAAGGTGCTTCTCAAAATATTAAACCACTCTTTTTTTTTCTTTTTTTTTTAAAGTAAAATTCAGATCGTTTGCTTCCATTGTTTCTAGTTTTTATGTTATGCTAAGCTAAATGGCTATGGGTTGCAGCTTGATGTTTAAGTACACAAGCATGAGAGATATCATTTTACTCATCTTCTCAGCAAGAAATTAAATACCAGAATAACTAATTGGTGCTTTAGTGTGCTTTACAAATGAGCATAATTGACTTATTTCAGTTACAATGTGAGCAGAATTTATTTATTTTTTTACAAGGAGGTTCTGCATAGCTTTTTGTAATCTCTCCTTTCATTCTGGCATTGGCTAAAAACACAAAAACTCTCCCTAATGAGTTATAGCTATTTGGCATCCCTTAGTTTTGGCAACATGCATACAGTGTTTTTATGGGATTCTGCTTTAATTTTTTTCCCCGCAACATATTGTATTTCAAGCTAAAATGTGCTCTCTTGCCATGTTTCCCTTTCAGTTTTTGCCTTAATTAACATTTAATAGGAAATCCTGATCACAACACAATCACCATCTGTGAGTGAATCAGAGAGCGAAAGACAAAAAAGTGAAAGGAGTGAATGAGAACCGCGGGCCACAGAGAGAGGAAGGAGGGATTAGATTTAAACAGGAATGTGTGAAGGAAAAGACATTGCTTGGCGCTCCGGGGGAACCACACAGTTTCATAAAACGCTTAATATAAAAATCCCCAAATCCGTGTCATTTAAGTTTTATTGACGCTAATATAGAAATGTTTGGTGGTGCCGGCCACAGTTGGAGCCATGGCTGAGGACGAGGTGCAGCTGAGAGCCTCTCACGTATCCCCTGTCTATTGATTTTGCCCCATTGATTGCAGCTGATGGGAACGCCAAATCCCTGGTGATTTAATCAGTGTAATGATGGCAGATTAGCCAGATACTTTACTGCCATTTACTGCAAGCGAGATGGTGTCCTTTTAATGACCCCTCTCCCTCTCCCTTTCTCCGCTCACCCTCCCTTGTCTGTCTCTTTCTCTTGATCACAGTTTTTCATCAACCAAATAATCTCTTTCACACTTGTGCACACACATCCATCCAATTCGGTTCCTCTTTGCATGTTCCCCTCCTTCACTACCCTCCCTAAGCAGAGACAGATAAGTAAAAACCAGAGGCCCAAATGAATGTCCACACTGCAAACAAACGTCATTTCTACGTTATGATCCGTTAAAAACACAAGCAGGGGGAAAAAGTCCTTGACAGCTCCTGTCAGTGTCTCCGTCTCTGCTGTTGTCTGAGCCCAGCCTCCCGTCGCACCGCCAGACTTCAGAGAGCAAAAGGAAAAGCCGCCTAAGTGGTACTTTGAGGTTTGACTCACACAGAGGGTGGAGATCCTTATCGCCTCAGCTTGTCTCATTCCACTTCAGAAACGTGTCAGTTGGAACAAAGACGTGTCTATTAATACTCAAGACAGCGCTGAGGTGGTATGTGCAGAGCTTCCCAGAGCTGTCTTTCATTCCAACATCCCCAAAACACCACAGAGACACAGCCAGGGCCTCGTCCCCCCAGCCAGCTCTGTCCACCACACTGATGTCATTACACATAATGTCTGCTAGCGCTCGCACAGTCAGGGGTTTTATCACCGCTGTCATTTGCACATTTGATGTGTGCCTTCAATGTGCTCCTCACATGTGACACCGCTGATTTAAACCCTGTGAGCTCTCCAACTCCTGCCACTGAAGCACTCAGTTCCCTCGTCGCAATATACTGTACGCTGCAGGGAGATGACATCTGAATATTGCTGGAGCAGTTGTACTGGGTCACTGCGGTTGCACGGAGCATTGCAGAGTCAACATGGTCACACAGCCTGCACTGGATCTGCTTTTACACGCGGCCCAGCACCATTCTCATGCCACAGAGTTCCCTTACCAAAATAACACAAAAAGAAGAGGGCTGCATCTGGAACAAATAAAGTCTAATGTTTAATTAGAATGGGGAAGAGTGAATGATCGCGATTTGAGGAATGGATAATTTTAAGGCAAAGTCACCCGCAATCGTGTCAACTTTGTTTTGCCGTTGCGTTTTATCTGTTTATTTATATATTTATAGGTTTTTGTTTCACTTTTACTGGGATTTGCCAACTGTTTTGGGTAGAATGTGTTAACTGGCAAACTGCGGAATCAAGAGAGCTGTGTAATAGCATTAAAGGACGAATGCAGCAGTTTACTTTGGAAGAAAATCGTCATGATCTTCCTTCCCATGGCTGTCTACTTGCCACATCTACAATATCAGTCTTAAACAGAAAAAATAAATAAATGCAAGAAAAATGACCCCCACTTCCTCTCCATTCCTGCATAATGTGAGGAATGGCATCCCATCAGTTGAATTTCTACTTTAACAGCTTTGACCCAGCTCTAATTTGGGGTCATTACAAGCAAATCATGTGCAAAGCCAAAACAAAATGTTCACACTTTGTATTTACATCTCCCAGATGGATGCAATCTTTTCAGCAAACTGCTGCAAAATTAAGATCAATCATGATCCGCTGAAGATTAAAGCAAAAAAAAAGTACAATTACATGCAACAATACAATCCGAACTTCCATCCACCTGGTCAGTTCTGTGTGCACGTGTGTGAGGAGTGTATTTCCAGCAAGAACATACTAATTATAAGCTTTCCATGTATGGCAGCGTTTCTGAACACAAGGCGGACTGCGTCCACGCATCCCTGGTTGCGTCGTGCACGTGTGCACGTATGTTCTCGTGCACCAAACTGCCCCTGACCTCCCCTTTCTCCCCTCACTTTGTTTAACCGGCCTCTCCCCTCCTTCCCTCCAGCTCCTTGTCAAGATGGATAAGCCTCCTGCCTGCTGCCACATGGAGCTCATTAACCGGACGGGAGGGGAATAAAAGACAGTTTAATTTCAACACAAATAAAGAGACATTTCGGATTCCACCCAACAAGACGCCTGGCGAGGGCTTCGCAGGACCTGAAGCCTCTGTGTGTTTTCTTTAAGGGGAAGTCTGAAGGCAGATTTATGGTGGGTCCTCGGTAGCGAGCTCCATCACCGCTGTCACTTCAGGGCCAATATGGGGATTGGAGTAAGTCGAGTATATACGGGAGGGGGCCGGAGCCAAGGATGGAACCACACAGGACCTGGACCTGTTCTATAGGCGGGCCAAACCAAATCAGGTCTGGTTCTCTTGGACTGCTTAAACAGCTCATTAATGAATTGGTAGAGACTGTGGTGAAGGCTCTGACCCAAGAATGGAGACTTTTTTTTTTATTTTTTTATCTGGTATGTGCTTCCAAACCATCACATTCCTCCGCTCCACTCTGTGTATAAGTCTAAGTCATCACTCAGGACCTGTCACCTCGCCATCCACAACATCACTCACAGTTTGAGTTTCTGAGCAAAATCCACATCAGCAGAACCACGAAGGCTGGCACAACAGCATCATGGAAAGGAGAGGTTCTTTTTTTTCCCCCCTCCCCTCCCTCTGCATCCTGGAATGCCTCTATGAGGAGGGTCGCTTTCTGCGTTTTCACATAGAATTGAAGGAGAGGAGGGTGGTGGTGGTGGTGTCTCTGACTGATGTGCTGGCATTGTGGCTGCGAGGGGTGATTATAGATTACAAGAGAAAATGCCCCCCTCATGGGAAAGTCATCCACCCACTGCCCATCATCCGGGGCGCACGGGCCCGGGCTGCGTCGTGGGAAATGAGTCAATCATGATCCGTTATGTTGTGCTTGGAGGGAAGCGGGGAGCACAGAAAGCCTGTTCAGCAGCTAGTGCGAGCTTCTTGTGTCCATCTGAGGGAGCATAATGAGGGGCTTTGGAAAGCGAGCGTGCCCCGGGGGAGGGAGAGAGAGAGCAGGAGCGCATGGAGAGGAGTGAGTGTGTGTGTGTGTGTGTGTGTGGATATGATGAATAATTTAACAAGGAAATAAAAAAAAAAAAAAGTTGCGCCCTTAATCTTCCACCACTGACTCTGGATATGTGACAAAAAGGAGGGGGCAGCGCGGAGGAGACTGTAGATACACCGCTGAAGCCTGTCACTTTCTCCAGGACGCAAACGGGCTATAGCAACACTGGCGGAATTCTTTCAGCCGGAGAGTTTTCATATGCAAATCACGGTTTAGTTACGGTATGCGACGCAGACCTTCCCATTTTAAGACTTTTTTCTTTTTTCCTTGTTGTTCATGATTCATTCTCCTGAGAAAGTAGAAGAGGGAGGCAGTGTGGCTTCACCCTGCTGCTAAATACAGTTATTCAAATCCCCACTCCGGGTATGTCTCTCATTAAACACCGACTGAGAGGCTCTCACATGGACCGGATGAGGAAAACAACTCCCAACACGAGCTAAACTGTCATCAATCTGCCTTAGAATTAGTTTAATTAAAGCAAGCGACGCGATGGCAGCTCAAATACATCCACATTTTTCACTGATATTTAAAAAGTACATCTTCATTAGGCGCTCCATTCCGGTCCGATTGGCTCTTACAGGTGCGTAAAAGCACCCGTAAGTGGCAGGACGACGGTAATATTTAGCAAAATTAGATTCCACGTGAAAAACTGAAACAGATAGAAGTGTGTGTGGAGCAAAAAGAAAGAAAACAACACGTGAGGAGTTAGAAATACTGCGCGTATTGATAAAAATCGCCTGTATTGGGTGCCGTGTCACCCCTGGGAGCATGGGAACTGTCCGGATCTCACATAAGCATGAGGATTTTTCCCCCTAAAGTTCATCACCTCTCCGGCTCATACGCAATCCAAAACCCCCAAAAATAACCTAAAATTAAAAACGCATGCGAGTTGAGGCTTGATTGAAATGCGTTTGAAACTTTTAAGTTCCCGGAGTTGTAAAAACCGCAAAAACCTCTCCTTCCCCTTCTTTTCTCTCTCTGGCAGACGTTTCAAAGGCGCTGCTTCACTCGGGGAGTCCGGCTCTGAATTTATAGGGAGCTTTTTTACGCACAAAAATAATAAAAGCTTTAGAAAAGTTAAAGAAAGAATATGAAGTTGTTTTTTTTCTGAATCCCGATCAGGCGCAACCTCTACAAGCCAGAAGTAAAAAAAAAAATCCTGTGGGGTGGAAGAAAAAAAAAATAACCAAAATCTTTTACAGGAGACAGTCTTACCTCTCGGAATATGAAAGCGACGAAGTTATCTGAAGGATGGCGCCTCTTGTTCTTAAAACCACTTTGAGAGAATTTTGCACACACAACAAAAAAGAAAAAAGAAAAAGAAAAGTGCCTTAAAGCGATTTAAAATAGGGGGGAAAAATGAAAACGCACGTTGTCCTCTACAGTGTCCAGTAGTTCCCTCAGTTTTCACTTCTATTGTTGGTGCCTATCAATCGGATTAGGCGACAGCTCTGGTGCGTGTTTGCAGTTTTCTTGCGGATTTAACTGGTCTCTAGTGGGCAGGAGTGTGTGTGTGAGAGTGTGTTTGAGTGGGTATCCCGAGTGCTGGCAGTGCGTCCCTCCCCTGCCGCGCCGCTGCTATTGAAACCTCCACTGGATTGGAGGCAAAACTGGTGCGAACTTCTTCTTCTTCTTCTGCTTCTTCCCTGCGCTCTCAGTAGGACGACTCCAAGACACAGAACCAGCCCACTCCTTCAGCAGCACGCCACAGAGGAAAAAAAAAAAAAAAAAGCATGCACAGAGAGGTTTAACCGGCCCTCAAACTCTAAAAAAAAAAATACACTCAGACATATAAATACTTCAGAGTATGTTGCTGAATGCAGACAGTCAGATGCAACCAGAGACAGCGGGGTTCCCCCTCATACTTTTTTTTTTTTGTTAATTTCCAAGCTGTTTACTGTGATGCTCCCTGGAAATTATTAGTTTGGGCAGTAGCACCCTGCTGAAGTCACGCAACCCCGGAGGCTTTATAGTGCAGGCAAGTTTTATCATGGGCCCTGGGTGCGCAAAGCATGATCATGACAGGCTGAGCAACGAAAGTGGTGACGAGAAACCTCTCCTTCATGTGTCACACAGGACCTCAGCAAGACAACAACTAGAAAAGTTTTTACTGATCAGCTGTGGAAATCCCCAGTGAGCCATTTACTGGTTTTGTTGTCTGTTCCTGGGTTGGTGCAAATATTTATCCAAGATAAGCGCCATTGACTGTCTCGGAACTGAATTGCCCCCCACTTCCAAAAAAAAAGAAAGAAAAAAAAAACATTTATGGCTTGATGGGTGTCCGTGACTGACGAGCGGGCAATCTAGATTTTAGAGGATGCTGCCGCTTCCTGCTGTTTCCGCCCCTCGGGAGGACCGTCTTTCATGTCGGTATCTGCAGATTTGCACGCATGAGAGGCTGCAGGTTGCACGTAGGAAACGCAAAGACATCTTCATATACAGCTTAGACCAGGCTCAACATCAGCTTAACCAGTTTGCTTATGTGTTTGCATACATGACAAGTTGGGTTCTCCAGTTTGGTAAAAAGCATCCACACTTTGGATGATGTGTGTAGAAAGCAGGTAAATGAAGACAAAAGGTAAAGACACATTGTCCAACATACAGATCTGTATTCCAAATTATTTTGATTTGGAAATATTTCTAGATTTATTCGCCATTCATTATCAGCATAAATGTGTTGGGCTGCAGATTTACACTGATAGAAATGTGTTGGGTTGCAGGCTGCTGGCTGTGAATCTGGACCAAGTGTTGGTACAACAGCGTCATCTAGTGTTTGCCAGAACGAGGCCACAGAGGACAGGGTGCAGATATCAAAAGGGAAAACTAGGGGTTTTTTATGTCCTGCACAAATTTACAACAAGAAATGTGATTTTTTTTTCTTTCTTTTTTCCAGATGTCTGCAGAGGGCACATTTGCAATAAGAGTGGAAGCTTAACCCACACTGTCCACAAACAGTTCCTTTATAGTATCACTTATATGAACTTCCATGTGTTTTTCTCTTGCATATAGATCAGGGATTTCTGATAAATATGCACACGTAACCTACACACAGGTACGTGTGTGTGGGTCTGTGTGTGGTTTATCGATGCCTGGCTTTATGATTAGTGCTGCTGTGACTCCCACATCCTCCAGATTGAACTAGATGCCAAATTGGAGCTGCTATTAGCCACACCACCAAGCTGTGAAAACCAATCCACTCCGGGGACATGTATATTCACAATAACCCAGAAACACACACACACAGGCATGCACACACACACACAGGCGCTGACCCAGCTACATGCCAGAATCCTGAAAATGAATCCACACCAGGGACAGTTTAGTAGTCTACAGATGGAGGGTGGAGGGGAATAAGGAGGTGGGAAACGCTCCTGTAATACTAATTCCTGCACTGTTCCGCTGCAGAGACTAACAAATCTCATTTTAACAGGTTTGCTGAAATATTTGCACACAGAACACATTTTTTGGGCTGTTTAATGTTTCAGAGAAAGTCAACTGAGCCGCTCTTAATCCTTGTTTCACACTTATGTACAGTACATACAGTACATCCAACTCAGGTCACATTCAGTATAACACTGGTGGAGTTAACGTCTCATCTGTTTCATCAGACATTTGTTTTTGTCTAATTATCAGATAACAATGTATGGCCGAGATTATCAGCCTAAACCAAAGCATTTGACAAATGTAAATGTTCTAATGTTGATGGTCGAGGAAAAGTTGTTGTGGGTCAACAAAATCATTATGATTGATCCTCTGGGGAACCAGAATGTCATAATTTCTTAGAAATCTCCTCAGTAGTTGTAGAGATCTTTAAGACCACAGACAGATTATGAGGCTCCCACAACCTTCTATATTGAAGCAAGGCATGTAGACTGAAAGAGACATAAAACAAACAACATGAATGTGTTCCAACAGTCTTTGATGAAATTTGTGGTCATTTTGAGACTCTTTACTATGGTTTTGTACCAATTTGTGCTTATTTTTGTCAATTCTTTTGGTTATTTTGTGTCTATTTTATTTTATTTTTTTGCTTTCTTTTATTTCTTTCAATACATTGCCCTATGATTTTTCTTAAAATAAATCTGATTAGGGTCACAGTACTTTCTTTAAATTGTTTTTTTTAATACATACTTTTATTTCATTGCCCAATAAAAATAATATTCAATTTTATATATGCTGTTGTGTCCAATATCTTATTGCTTTGTAACTTTCTCTGGTTGCTTTTAATCTCTTTGTGGTTGTTTTGAGTCTTGTTGTCATCGTTTGGTGTCATTTGAAGTCTGCTTATAATTGCTAATAGTCATCCTGAGTGTTTTTGCTAATGGTTTGAGTCATCTTGTGTCTATTTTTTTGTCCAGTCTCGTGAAATTTTTAGTTGTTTTTTTATAGTCATTCTGAGCCTTTTTTCTGTTTTAAGTTATTTTGTCTCTTTTCAGTTGTTTTGAATCTCATTGTTATAGTTTGATGTAATATTTAGAGTCTTTGTAGTTATTTATTATCATTCTGAGTCTCGTTGTTATTTTGAGTCTTGTTATTATTGTTTCATGTAACATTGAGTCCTTACAGTTTTCTGAGTCTCTGTCATTGTTTTGAGTCATTCTGAGTCTCTTTGCAGCTGTTTTGAGTCTCATTGGCATGGTTTTCTGTAATTGTAAGCCCCTTTGTAGTTGTTTATAACCATTTAGAGTCTCTTCGTCATTGTTTTCTGTAAGTTTAAGTCGCACTGTAGTTTGTTTTTTTATAACCATTCTTACTCTCGTTTTCATTGCTTTGAGTCATTTAGTGTCTCTTTTTCAATGTAATGAGGAAGGTTGTCATAGTTTTGCATACCTTTAAGTCTTTTTGTAGTTATTCATAGTCATTCAGAGTCTCTTTTTAGTTGTTTTGAGTCTGTTTGCCATAGCTATGAATAATTTTGAGTCCTTCTGTAGGTATTTATAGTCAGTCTGAGTCTCTCTGTTCGATTGAGCCATTTGAGTGTATTTTACTACTATTGAGTCTCGTTGTCATTGTTTTACATAATTCTCAGTCCCTTTGTTGTTCTTGTGAGTCCTAATTGTTTTGAGCATCCTTTGGTGTCCCTCTGTCATTATTTCATGCCTCTTTATGGTGGTTTGATTGACTAACAACAACAGTCACTTTAATAAGAGTCTCTGGACCAGGGCCCCGCTGACTTTTTGGGTTTCTGGACCTGGATGGATCATTAAGTAACATGCTAAGGACCAAAGCGATGGTTTGACCTTCTGATGGACCGTGCTGCGTGTATGGCCCAAAGAAAAAAGTTCTGGAGATTACCCAGACGTTTCTGTAAAGACACTGACCTACATTGAAGCGCGATTCTTTGAGAAATCTGACATTTCATCCAAATGTAATGAAAGCAAATAGTAGTCACTTAAAATCAGACAGCAATATGTCTTACTCACAGGTGGTGGTAAATGAGGAAAATGTATTTGTAAATGTGAGCGAACCAAGCTGTTATCCAAGTAATCTTGATCCTCACCAGTGATTAATGGTTTATTATCAGTGTGAACCGTTGGGAGGCTGACTTGTTTGCTTTTGGATATCAAGTCACCCACTGAGGCAAACTAGTTTTCCATCCTGATTGTCTGTTTGCAACATAAAAACGTCAGCAGCTGGTGTTCTATTACATTTCCAGCTAATATGTCACACTGAGGGTTTGTAATGAAAACCAGTGTCCCGGCTTTATGATTTAGGAGAAACTTTGCAGTATATTTGCGGCTTCGAGATGTTTGCAGGTCAGTCCTGAACAACAGATGCATGCTGAGAGTCATTATCAGTCTGTTTGCTTTGGGGGATAAGTCTGTCACTGACTGTTGCCTCACCTAACTGATCTCCTTACACCTCCCTGGCGGCTCAGGTAATCCATTAATCCAGGGAGGATGGAAAGTAATATCATATTGGACTGAAATGCATTCATATGATGCTGAGCGGAGCCTGGGAGGTGTAATCTGCATCACTCACCTCACATCCATTTAAACGCCGTGTGAGAGGTTGCATCCATCACGGCTGCTGAGAAGAAGGACGACTAGCTCTGGCTTTTAGCACTCTGCCTACTTAATACTGAGTTCATCATTAACTCACCAGAGCTGAGAGCCTTCGCCAGACAAACATCCTCTCTGTAAACATCTCTCCCCGTCATTTTTCCCCCTCTCTCTTGTGTCTAGTTGAGGGGTTCGAGGAGGACAAACAACGTGTGAACTGTGACCTCGGCCCGACTTTTCTGGCGGATGCACCGGTTGAAGTATTGCAATATTGAAGGCATCATCCCTGAAAAGAGCAGCGAGATGGAGTGGGAGGAGAGACGAGGAGGTTACAGTTCAAGGGAAAGAATGAGGGAGGGAAATGGTGGTAACGGTTAACCAGGCTGTGCATGTTTTATCCCGACGCGTATCCACCTGGCCTTCAACAGATATCTCTGTCAGCTCAAACAAAATGAAGCTGTGAGTGGAGATAAGGCCGGCCTGAAGGGAAGGAAAGTTTTTGCAGTTTTGCTGAGTTTGTGTGGCAGAGAGGGATTCATGATGCTGCACAGATAAATACAGATAAACATACGGGGCATTTAGGTTTTATGAGCGGTTCAGGAGTTCTAAAATTAGTCTACAGGCCATCCTCAGGCATTTACTCATCCTCTCTTTTTCTTCTTCAAAAGCACTTTTGGCTCTTGATAGAAGAAGGGGGGCTAAAGAAAAAAAAAAAAAGACTAAAAGCCTCAATTGAAACCAGATGAAAGAGGACACAAGCGAAGAGCGCATGTCGTGTCAGCGTCTAACTTCCTCTCATTATCCAATAAGAGAGCAGTAGTTGTCAGCGTCCAACTTCATCCTATTATCCGGCGAGAGAGCAGCATGTCGGCGGTGCCCAAAATACTCAGGGGACGGCGAGGGATAAACAAAGAGCAAAGTTTGAGACTCACAATCACTCACTCACGGGGAGGAAGATCCAAACAGGAGTCTGTTCTGGGCCTTTTTAGTGAAACTCTAGAGCGCGGCAGCTCCAGGCGTGGTATGCCCATTGTAAACACAGCCGTGAGGAGGCTTCGCTCTCCCCACTCTGCTTTCTGTCTGCAGGCAAGAGGAGGACAACCCAGAAGAAGCATTACGTCATGTACAACATGTTATACAGCCGGCATTCGCACGTATATTAGCCAACCTAAAGTGATCATCGCTAAGATTTCAGCTTCGATTCATGGTTGTTATTTTTGCTGCATTAAGCTACTCAATATATTTATGTAACCTTTAATACAGTAGTTGTCATTGTGAGTGGTGGGTTTCGCCATTACTGCCATGGATTCAAACTGCCTACCTCAGCAGTTTGTTTGGCTACACTATAAACAGATACATGAGCTGTTCCTCTGTTGAAGCAGCTGCTGAAGTAATGTTAGCAGAAAAATATTCAGCCACTCTTGATGTTATTATGGCAACTGTAGGAGCAGTTAAAATCAGCCAAGCATTATTATACCATTTATTCTAGAAACTAATTGCTTGAAGGAAGGGGAAAAATGCTACAGGGCCCAGTGGTTTCTTATTGTAACTCTGTCTTTGACATTTGTGCTATTGTTTAACCTATGAAGCATGCACAGTTTAAAACGTGCACCAATACACGTTTATCCATCTTAGACATTTAGGTGTATGTTCATGCTCAGCAGAGACAGCACACAAATGTCATGTTAAGCTGTGTAGAAAACACGAAAGAAGATGGATTTGATTTTTTGGACGGCAGACGTGGACAAGATTTTATTTGGAACATCTGGTGATCAAGTTCAGCACTGAAACTAACTGGAGAAGTGTGATATTTGATTCTTCACGTCTCATTTAGTGCCAAGAGAAGAGACTGATGCAGCTGGAAAGTAGAAGAAAAGTAACAGGTTGTAAACTTTTAATATTTAATTTACTGGTTTTATATCTGAGTAGTGAAGAGAAAATTGTAAAACATTTTTAATTTCAATGAAACTGTATTTCTATCTTCCTGCAACAGCTCAAGATGGTCATGTCACGTTTAAGCCATAAAATATAATATATCACACAGTAGCTATATGCTATATTGTGTCCAAGTATTGGTGTTAACTGTCTTCCTGTTCATTTGTATGCAAGGATCACTAGAAACAGGATTGCTGTGTCCAAGAATACAGATTTTGATATTCAACTCATTTATTTTTTCACCATCAGAGGGCATTTCACATAATAAGGTCAAGATTTTACAATATTATATTAAGAGAGAAACCCGATGATTCTATTTGTCAAAGTCAAAGTTACTTTATTGTCAGCTCTGCTACATGTTTACACATACAGAGAACTGAAATTGCCATTCTCTCAGACCCTCGTTGAAAGAAAAACACAAAGTTGAAAAAAAACATACTAACAAATACGTAAGCTAAACATATAATAAGCTATATATATATATATATATATATATACAGTCTAGACCTATAATTAGCTACAAAATATACAAAAAATAACACTTGCATATGTCTCATTGCACAAAATTAAGGAACAACATTTTGTGACATGCTTTCCAATTGTTCTCTAATGTACCCAAATTCATTAACCCACATTACAACCCATTAGTCTAAGATCTATCATATTAATTCAGCTTCATTTGATCTCTTCAGCTGTGACAGGAATTTATTCCATATTCCACACGTTATAATTCTAATTTTTGTTCATTTATTTCTACAGCTCACACTGAGCTAGTTGCTGCACAAAAAGTTGAAAACAAGGGCACATTTGGCCTTTTCACATCAGAGACAAACCTGATCATCACCGTATTTGATGTATTTAATGAAATCACACAATGCATTACAATACACTGCACTTCATGTAATTCAGTATTTGAAAAAGTCTTTAAAGTAAGTATTTAAGTAAAAGTAACTAAGTATTTTCTGAAGAAAAAGAAAGAAAAGTGATGCACTACTATGGCTATACTATGAATGTATGAAAGCGAAATGTCTGGCTTCAAATACTTCCATAATGCACACATAAAGTCACGTATTGCACCATTTACATCCAAGTGCACGTGCATAAATAAGAAACTATTCAACTGCTTGTAAGTTTTGCACTTTGATATCGCTTTGATTTTCTCAAATAACCCAGTAAACAAATAGAAAGTCCTGTTTTTCTCATTTCTCTGCCTCAGTTTCAAAGACAGGATTTACTGTCACATTTTATGGTGCAGCAAAAACAGAAGGCAAACTGGAAACTTTGCGTCACATCATGTAACTCGTTCAGTGCACTAGACGATACATAACAAAAGGTTTAATAATTCACTGCAGAGTCATCAACCTTGTACTTTTCAGCACATCATTATGTTGAGCAAATAATGGCTATGACGTAAAAAAAAGAAGATCAGTCAATGCACGAACCTTGACGTCACGCAGATTTAGAGTTTTTATCGTGCACGGAAAGAATGTTGCAACCATCACAGAGACCTGAGAAAGCCCAGCGAGGTGCTCAGACTTTATTAGATTTGTTCTGTGGTTGTCAGGGGGGGAGTTTCTACAAAAATACTGTATGTCCTGTCTGTTGAGGAGGATTTTCAGTCAGTCCCAGAAGAGACTTTACAGGAAAAGACCATAAAATCCTTTCAGAGAACATTCCAGCAACAATATCACAGTCTACTGGAGCAGGCCAAAGTTTATAGCTCTGATATGAATTTGCTAGAGATGAACGAATTTACCCAGCACGCTTACAGCCCTGGAGAAAATTTCATGAACATGAAAATCCAGATTACTGGACTGAAGAACATATAAATTAAATGCATTATAAAAAATATGTTTCATTGACTTTAATGTGGGCCCATTAAGGGTTGAAGTGGGATTAAAGAGGTTTCAAGAATTTAGTCCCTTATTCCCAAATGTAAGGTCTGTTAAGGCAATAAATGGTTCTCAGATGTGTGGGATCTTTAGGAAAGGAAACACTGCACCCTCCTGGCCAGAGACACAAACTGCAGCTATTTCTGCAGGATCATATTGAATAGTCATCAGTGTGTCATGTGCAGATTTCCAAATTAACTGCCCCCTCATGGGGTCATTCAGACACATTAATCCACAAACCAAAACAGTGTGTATAACCAGGTCGGAGCTGCACACATCCCAGGAGGTATCCAGTAACAGAAAATAAATCAAAATAAACACACAGCCTCAGTTTAAACATTATGACAGCTACAGCATCGTGTATTTGGTCTAAATACAGACGGGTGACAAATGAAGGGAAAAACCTGAACAAATGAGCCGAGAAACAAAATGACTCCAGATACTTCCACACGCACGGACTTAAACAAGCACAGTTAAGCAATTAAAATCCAATCATGCTCAGTGACATGTTTAAAAATGTTGAGGAGGTCTAAGACCTGAATCACTTTGAGGGAAGACGTATTGTTGGGGCACAGATGGCAGGAGCTTCAGTCACAGCTAAACCCTCTTTAGCATAAACTACATGCTACTTCTGGGCTTGTGCTGGTTTGGTTCTACTGTCAAACCTTCTGAGAACCACTTTTCTCCTTCTAGAAAAGAGCCACGTCGTTTCACTGTATACATCTGTTTGAACACAACTTTTTTAACTTTTGATTCTGAACTTCTGTCAAGGGGGCTGCAAGGTGGCGCAGTTGGTAGCACTGTTGCCTCGCAGCAAGAAGGTTGCTGGTTCACGTCCCGGAATCTTTCTGCGTGGAGTTTACATGTTCTCCCCGTGCAGCGTGGGTTCTCTCCCGGTTCTCCGGCTTCCTCCCACACAGTCCAAAAACATGTTGAGGTTAATTGGTGATTCTAAATTGTCCGTAGGTGTGAATGTGAGTGTGCTTGGTTGTCTGTCTCTAAATGTAGCCCTGTAGTGACTGGTGACCTGTCCAGGTGTCCCCTGCCTTCGCCCTAAGTCGGCTGGGATAGACTCCAGCCCCCCTGCGACTCTAAGCGGTGTATAGATAATGGATGGATAGACTTCTGTCAAGGATCACAGTGCAAGGACTCAGTTTGTCTCTGATTGAAAAATCATTGAAAAACCCCCACAGAAATCAAAAAAAAAAAAAAAAGACACAAACGATGGGCGAAAGGAGAAGAAGTGGCAGGAGAACATGAGGGCGGCAAAACAGAAAGCAACAGGATGAGCTGACTATTTAAACACTCAGGACTGACTGGTGAGACGTGACACAGGTGAAACTCATCAGTGACCAAAATGGAGGGAAAAGAGGAACAAAGAGCAGAAGTAAAAATACACGAGGAAAGGCAAATTCCAAAATAAAACAGGACGTTATCGAAAAGTGACATGAAACCTACACATAGACAATCACTGACACAAACAGAGAGACACAAATAACACAGAGAAGAAAAAGGGAAACAGGGATGAATCATGAAAACAAAACAAAAGAAGCAACCAAAACTAAGGCCATGACACTCTGTGTGCTACTATTTATATATGCAATGCCATTTATGAGTGCAGGATTGGGATATTAAACATCTAATGGCAGGTAAAATTAGTCAAAGACATATTTTTCCACACATTGCATTTTACATTTTTGCGTTTATACTGAAATTCTGTTTTTCTCCTTTTTTTGGAGACTAGTTCTGATTTTCCAAAAATAAAGACAGAGTTTTAGTCAGTGTTGTTGGTCATATTATTTTGCTCCAAGCACCTGACACAAGCACTTCTTGATTCTAAACCAGCAAGGTGTTGGAACCAGTTTTTCCTAACTCAGAGTCGGTTCTTCAGCTGTCAAAATGCAAAGACCTGGTTCGGAAATAGGCATCGAACCAAACCTAAACCTGCCTTGGTGGAAAAGACGGAAGAGGCTGCTCAACTGGCTGGTGTTTCAATTGGAACAGTGACATCTGCAGCTAGATCCATGGGAAAGACATCTGCAAATAGGGCTGGAGATTGTGCATACATCTGATGACTGTGAAGTCTGTGTATTTTTGTGACGTAATAAGATTCAGTCGAGCAGCTCTTCCTCAAGTAAGTGAAAATGTCAACACAGGGGAAAAAATCAGCAAGAACATTACATAGAGGAGGATATTATAGAAGTGCACATATTGATGAATGCACATTTGACAGTTTCATGATGTGAAGAACAAAAGCTCTGGTCTGCAGAGATGTGGAAGATGAGTCATCCTTCACTATTTTCGACAAATGGGCGACCAAGAGAAGAGTACAGGCCCGGATACTGGACTCCTGCAGTGAGAGGATCCGCTGTGCTGTGGGGGGAATCTTCACTCTGTTGTTTGGTTCACTGCAAATCAATACAAAGCTGCTGTGCATGATCACCTATATCCTGTGATGAAACACTTCTATCCTGACTGGGGTGGTCTCCTTCAGGAGGACAATGCCTCTATCCAAAGGGCACGAGGAGTCACTGCAGGGTTCAGTGTGATTGATGTGAATCATATGTTCTGACCTTCACAGTCACAAGGTTTTGACCCAACTGAGCAAAAATGGGGGGTTTTGGACCCACATGTTATACAGCACTTACACAGCACATCATCAAAACACCAGATGAGAGAAGATCATTTGGAAGAATGGTGTTCATCCCTCAAGTAGCATTCCAGAAACTCAGGGGATCAATGCAAAGGAGCATTAAAGCTGTTCTGGCAGCATGTGGTGTCCCAACACCCAATCAACACACCTTATGTGGAATTTTTCCTTTAATTTTGACACCTTTCTGTGCATTTAAATGTAAGCATCCTACTGTTTTTCTCATGTCAAAAAATTAAAACATGAGCTTTTTTTGAATCGTTTGTCACAGATCATCACGATAGACGACAGAAAATAAAAACTTGTTTTGCACTATGTTCACTTCACAGTATTCACAGATACCTTCATCTTCTTCCACATCACTGGACCTTTCATTTTCCAATTTTAAGGATGACGTAGCACACCTTACCTCAGTTTTTCACATTTCTAATATTTATTACATTGAAAATAAGGTGACCTGATGGCCACACCACATTTGTCAGATTTCATTCACCTGCTTCCCTCCTCCAACGTTTCTGATCCAGTTTTCAAAATAAAATCGAAAATGCCCTAAAACAAGCTTTTGAAAAAGAAGTTCTCGGTTTTGGCCAAAATAACATGTCAGGAGTGATTGAACGAAGTGAATACTACAGAATATGATTTATATTTCATGTTCTTGATGAGCTCAGTCCACTAAAGGGTTGGTTCATATTTTTAAAGCATGTCCTAAAGTCACCTTCCTGCTGATATGTATTCCGTGAGAGTAACTGGTCCCTGTAACTGTTCCTCTTGTCCCCACAAGTTGAGATGCACGCTTTTATCATTTTATTTAAAAATTAATTTTAAAAAAAGGAGGAAAAAAGGATGTGGCTTCAGACAAATCAAAGATCTATCATTTAAAGTTTTAGCTTTCTAATGTTAAATTCTCCTTTTGTGTCTCCCTTGAGATCATTTCCTCGTGAGAGAAAAAGACGAAAATTTCCACTTAAAAAGACTTTGTAACTTTGATAGATAGATGTCCTACATCAGTCACATTGAATTCACTTAAAGAGAATCTCGTCTTTTTTTTTTCTTTTTTTTGCAGCTACTGGGAAGATAGAGAATGAATTCAGTGACCAAAAACTCTTTCACATTTACATGTGAGGACTTCAGAACTGCTTTAAAACACACTTAACCTTTTTTAATACTACAAAACTCAGAAATGGACACAACTGATGCAGCTTTTTAAGGCTTTGTGATCCTTGAGAGGTATCTTACAATCTGTCAAACCAAAGTTATAATGTAGATGTGAGCTTTAGCCTGCTGTAATCAGCTTTACCCCATTCTGTCAGTTTAAACAGAAGCAACAAATAATGTTATTAATGATGAATCAAGTAAAATTACTTGGAAATTAGATGATTTTTTTCTCGAGATATTTTTCAGGTGATGAAAACACGGTTTTGTTTGTGTCTGGGAAAGTGATTGAGAAACCTAAAGCCCTCATTGACTGCGGCACTAAGCCAGTCATGACTGACTTTATCGCTGCATCTTATACAAACCCTCCTATAAACCTGCTCAGGACGCCATCTGGCCCAGCTGCTTTCCTCTATTCACCTTCCACAACCTTCTCTGAGCCTTCAGTGAATAAACTGTCAAGCTGAGAGGCAGACAACTCAACAAAGCCAGAGGACGGTGAGTCAGGGGAATGGGGTGTTTACCGGTATATATCAGATAAAGCCTGTTTCTTTTGTCTGATCTTTCAAGACTGTCACCTGGACTGAGGATATTTAAGGTTGTGCAGGTTGCTGTGGAAATTTTTTGACATCTTAAAAATTAGAAAATCGTGTGAGTTTGTTCGTATGTTGGCAAGAGATGTTGTATTGCCTTAGAATATATATATAAATATATCTTCATAAAATTACATGTGCATATCTGTGCAATAGATGAGCTTGAGAAGTCTTTTTATAATACTGCATTCATTAAAGATGAAATGTTTTCTCCATACACAGTGCAGATGCAAGGATTACCACTGAGCGGCAGTAGTAGGCAGAGTTTACAGTTTCAGCCACCACCGTAGTTTAAATGAGGAAGATCAAGTGTTATTTCAGGTTAACCTCCTGCAGGGCAGCAGGGGTGAAAAGCAACAGTGTTCTATGTGATTCAAGTAAGCACTGGTATTACCTTAATCTATGGTAATCAACCTCACATCTTTAACTTGTCTTTAGTGCAAAAATAAGCAATTTAAATGAAAGCAAATGACTATCAGTTGTAGTGATAAAAAAAACAATTGGGGGAGGTATTTTGTTTGAAAAAATACACAACATCATAAAAATATAGAAGATCTTAAAACTACATTCGGCATTTATTATTTTACCACACGATATTCAGTCATGCAAATTTCCTGCAATACATCATGTTATATATGTTTAGGCTGCTTTGACAAGTCAGTATTCTGTCTTCAGCATTATTACAGTAAAAAGGCCTTTAGAGGAACAGAGTTTAGTCCATGTAACAAGGGACAACAATTTCCCCCAGCGCTGATCCCCACACATTCAGCTCAGACAAACATCATCAATACGATGCACATGACAGGAGAGTTTGACTTCTCTCAATCGAAGCTCCCCTAAAACAGGATTTGTAAAAAATAAAATAAAAAAAATAAAAATAAAAATTTGAGGGTCTCTATAATATTGGCAATCGTCTGTTTTTGTCATACATGTCTACTTTTCTGTATCTTCCCCACCATGGATGATGCATAAAATTAGGCTTTTATTAATGTGTGATTCGTGCATCACTAATTCATTTTAATGAAGACACCAGCATGCATGCTGTTCTTGCCATCACCATGGAAGCGTGGCGGCACAGTATCATCAATTTCAATCACTTTAACTCACAGTGCAGAAAAAAAACAAACACGCTAACAAGCTAACCCTCTGTGGTGTTGAACACAGACAGTTCGGTTGTTTTCTTACTTTTATTATTGGTGATATTTTTAATATGAATAATGGTAAACCAAGTGCTTTACTGTTTTTCACAACAAAAACATGAAAAAGGTGAGCTCCACTGAAACTCAAACATACCGCTGAAAAGATCAAACCGTTACTGATTTAATGTTTGTCGCTTTAGCAGCACAGTAAAGAAAATGTCACATCTACTGTATCTTCTGTCAGAAGCACTGCCGACATAATAACGGTTTGCTGTTTGATTTTGTGTTGTGTGAATATTTTAATTACATGTATTCACTTTTGATTTAAAATATAGAGTTTACAGAGATTTCTTCTGAAATGAAACACAGTGTTGTCTTGATACACTGAGAGATAATGGACAAATAAATTATGTTAATTAACTAAAACAACAGGAGGAATATATTTTCATATGACAGTGAGCCACAACAGCATCACACATAACATGCGCTCTATTATCTTATATCATCTTTCAGCAGAGGTTTTGCATACAGAAATGATCCTGTTGTTTTTCAGATTTTCCTTTGATTTTCTCTACATCTGCTGGTTTTCAACAAGGCATCTGGAGGCCAGAGACACCTGTCAGCGGTGACCTCTGACCCCTAGCTGCAGCTCTGGTCACTTGAGATGCTCTCTTACAATGTATAGAAGACAAATGCAGATGTACACACGAGCAGCCATGTACACATGCATGCACACAAAGTGAGCCACGCCTAATTGCATTACCTGCAATAATGCAATACGCTGGTGAACAGGTGCTTTGGTAGATTGAATCAGAAAACACACTGCCTGTCTGTGTGTGTGTGTGGTTAGACTGGTGTCCTCTTTGTTTCTCCTTTAAACAGCATTACAGGCATCCCCATATGACTGAGATCCCTGTTGAGGCCTGACATTACAGTCTGTGTGTGTGTGTGTGTGTGTGTGTGTGTGTGTGTGTGTCCCATTCATGTATTTGTGTGCAAATAAAGGGCCAATGGAAAGCAGAAGGCTGGAGGCTGTTATCTGTTCATGTGAATGTTTGCTGTTACAACAGCACTCTGGCTTCTGTGCAACAACCAAAGGAAATGTAGTCTGACATTAAGATAACGCCATGTTATTCCCTCACACACACACACACACACATGAACAAGCTAAGAGAGCAGACAGATGTGACGTGGACACAATCACCGGAGAGCACTCATGGGAATATTGGGAATAGGATTAGAGACACGAGAGTGCCAAGACAAAGAAAACAGGATGAAGTTGATCAAAGAAAGCTATCGTAGTTGGATTGATCTTTTCAGTTCTCTGCACCACTGTAAGGTCATACACGGCCCAAACTGATGAAGCAGGATGACACCCTGCCACGTTTATAATATGTGTAAAGCATGACAGATGTGCCTGCTCGCTCCTCCAGCCTTGGAAAAACCAACCACCTAATCAGTCTCACAAGCTTCTCTGCAGCGGGCCGTAAAATGCAAATGTGCGCCACTCGTGATACCGACCGGCCGCTCATTCAATCTAACGGGCCTTTTTGATTGAAGAAATAGAGGCTTTAAGTGGGTGTGACGGCTGAGGACGAGCCCCGGTTCTGGACACGAGATGAGCTTATCCAGGCATCCACTTTCACAATGTAGGTCAGTGTGTGTTTGTAAGTTTGTGATCTAACATGGATGTAACGTCGTTAGCGACACCTCTGACTGTGTGCGTGTTTGTGTGTGTGTGCATGAGTGAGATGACTGTTTGCAGAAGCTTTATCAGTCAGCAAACACAAAGAGCTATTCAGCGCCCACAGAGACACAACAAAGGGACAATTTACTGCAACAAAGACACCTCGGTCCTGGAGGCCGTGCTGGGTGCAAATCACAACAAAAAACCCCTCCAATGAGCTGGCATTAAAACTGCAGGCTGCCATGTAAAATTAGAACTGCAGGTAGAAGGAGATGTGGTGTCTGTAAGCTGTGATAAATGGGAAAAGGTGACAAGTTAAAGGATCAGTTCACCCCCAAATTACAAAGAAAAAAAAATCTATTTACCTTGAGTGGAATCCAGCCATGCAGACAGTTTTGATTGGATTTGCTCTGGTTTGAAGACATTAACTGACACATTCCAATTAGGAATTCATCACTTTCCACAATCACCAAACCCATTACATAGGATGATTCACTGTTAACAGTTCAATAGTCTGACTGGCCAGATGTAGACTGGGGGTGTAAACCTGCCATTGGTTGTGCATTTCACGCAGCTTTCTCCTTCACTTCCACTACCTACATGTTAGCAGAGTCAAAATTGCTGCTGAAAACATCAAGAACAACTTCTGAGCAGTTGTACCAAAGATTTGGACTGTGAAATAAAGCTTGCTTGATTTTTCCACTGAATTAGCATTTTAATGGCAGTACTCGACTCCCTGCATGCAAATGTACTCCCAAGTCGTTATTTCTCATGGTCACTGTCACTATATTCTGGGTTTAGCACCACCCAAGACTTGGTTTCTTGTTTTAAAGAAATACAAACAAGCGTCTTCCCCATTTATAGCAGAATGATGAGGAGGTGCAGTCAGGTCAGTCTCCAGCCCTGACCCAGCACTGTGGAGACAGGTCTGACTCTCAACAGTTTTAGAAACCAGCTGCAATGAAAACTGCTCTTGATAAGGTCGTTTGATAAGCTAAATTATTACAAGTAGTTTTTTTTTTTAAACTGGCCTACATCCACCCTAAAGTGAAGGCAGCTGCAGCTATAATAATGTGATATTTATAATGTCATATTTATGATGTGGTTTATTGTTGTTTTTTTATGTCTTTATCTTAAATACTCAGTGAGCTTTTGAATTGCTCCTGGGGTTAAATAAAGTTATTTGAATTGAATTGAATTGAATTGAATTGAATTGAATTGAATTGAATTGAATTGAATTGAATTGAATTGAATTGAATGGGGGCTTCAATTCTGGAGAGACATACTTGCTCACATTTGTTAAATGGCGGTAAATGAATACATTTCAGAGATATTTTAAAACCTTAAATTCTAAAAACTAAACCAAAACTATCTGTATAGCCAAATCAAACTAGAGCTAAATAAGAATATACATTTTTTCATAAACTGGGTGAAAGAAGCATTTAATTGTGCAATGGAGAGATTTCATGACCTTTTAAATGTCAAGGTTCCCCTTCAGAAAGCAGTGGTCTATGACCACTCTGCCCAGTGACATCTTCACAACCCGAAAGCGGCACTGAGTGGTACAAAGGGCGCCACACTTTCTGTATGCCGAGACAGGATTATAAGAGGTGGAGCACCCTCCCTATCAGGCCCAGAATAGAGTCATCACAGCTGATGGATAGGTCTGTCAAACAGGATGAGCTGATCAATGCCATCAGCCCAACCCTTGAAAACATACAGAGGGAGAGCGAGAGCGAGTCCTGAGTCAAACAAACTAATCAAGCACACAAAAGGAAATGTAGATTACCTGTTGCTATGACGACTGCAGCTGCAGTGTGACAGCCATCCACTGTGACAGAGACCTAAATAGATCTAGCTTTACAAACGCGGTGAAATGTGATATTGTTTTAGCGGGCCAGGTGCTTCCTAATAACCTGCAGCATAACCAGTAATCTGGTGAACATGAATGTGTCTGCTTTATTTCAACCACTCGGTTTGACATGATGCATCCTCGTGATTGATCTGACAGGAGGTGCACATATCGATAGTTCTGCTCTTATACTTAGAACAGAATTCCTTTTACACAATGTACAAGCATCAATCTTGTTGGTGCATTTACACAATTGTACAATAACAAATAATAAGTACAAGTATAACGTGTGAAAACTGTGAGATAGCTTGTTGTTGTAACGATAGTTTAGTGGATGTAGTGATGTCATCAGAGTAACTGATGTTGCATATTACTCAACATTTACAGAAACACACTGACATTTTTTCTTCACACATACTCAGGTGCAGCTACATCCAAAAGTAAATATGAGGAACTATTCGCCAATTTGGACTGATGTGTCAGATTCTGTATGTGGCAGGGCAGCTGGGAGTCACAGAACGGACCCCCACCCCCTCGTTCTCCCCTCAACGCCACCCCTGCCTCCACCCACCCACCCTGGCTGACCCACCCTCCCCCAGCTCCTCATCAGCAGACACCAGCAGCTGGCAGCCTGCCCCATTTAACTCCCTCCAGCACTTACTGGGCCTGGCTAATCACTGGTGCTCAGCACCAACCGTGGCCACCACACCTGCCCCCTCACTGGTGGAACCGTCCCATCTGGGACCTTATGATGGGAATTTCCAGAGGGTGTCTTCTTACTGCCCAAAACAGCTCAAGGTACACTGTGAGGGGAGAAGGGAAATAAGACATCAGTGATTGGAGTCAAATGCTGTCAGCTGTGACTTTAATACGCTCAGACTGTGGGAATGTAAAGCTCCCAAAACTTCACAACATGAGGAAATGCTTTGCAGCACCTATGAAGAACAATACAACAATGCTAATGATAATGTATATAACCCAAAACCTTCCTGTGTACACGCTTGGCAGACTTTCAGCGACCACAACAATCAACTAAATAACATTCTGTCTAAAAATATCCCTTGAGTTTTATGTGAGGTTATAAAAAATTGCCAGTGCTTTTGCAATCAAGCACTTTTGATTTTCAAAAATGCATTGTATAGGTGACAATGTAGGGCGGAAAGCTGTGTGTAGTTTGAGCTGAGATAAGCCATCATCATTAGCAGGCAGCAGATGGTAGGTTGATCATGCACATTGCTTTGCTACTCTGGTATCTGTCCTCCTCATTTGACACCACATTCACACACAGATACTGTGGTGATTTATTCAGCTCCAGCACTGGAAAAGAGAAACGTTCCTCCTCTGTTAGTACCACAACACAAAGTAGGCAAATACAACAAAACTGGGCCTTTTTGTCCAAATAAGACAATGAAGTCTTACTTATTTGCATCTCTTTACTTCCAAACTGATGTGTATGTTAAAATGAATAAAATGAATCTACTCTTCATCTGCTGAGAGGAGAATCAGCCTGAGCTCATTTTTTTTTTCTCTTTTAGACCTCAGGGTTCACACTCACTCCTTGTGATCCACACACAAATAAAAGACGCCAGTAGCTGCAGCATGTACCACCTACTGCTGCTGGTGGCCGTTTGCATTTACGAGACAGATCATATGGTCGGGTTGCTTGTCAGCTTTGAGTTCAGAACAGGCGATGAAGATTCATCTCCCCTGACACGCGCTGACATAGAAAACTATATTTAGCTGCTGGCGTCCGTGCGTAAAGTGACGCTGGCGCAGACGCACACGCACGGTGGTTGTGGTACTGAATACTGATGGGCACAAGCCGAATAAACCTGTGTGTAGTCTGCTGATATTTAAAGCTGTAGTTGGGGGGAGTTTTGAGGAAACATGGAGAGTGAAATTGGCATCCAAAACTGCACCATCATCCTCATGTGACACTGCAAATGATGCGTTTAAATAAAAATAAAATGTGTCCAGGATGAGGCCTGTGGATGGGTCAGTTTACACAAAATAAAGGTGTTGCTTTATAAATATGACAAAACCCAGCAGGACTAGAGCGCTTCATGCTACATGACAGCTCAGTAGTGTGCACATGATGCCACAGGGCTCCTCCAGGGTCACCAGCAGCAGCATTCATGCGCCCCGCGGTGTGAAGTCGCCCTACTCTCCGGGCTTTGGTGAGGGTGTAGGCCTACTGCACTTTATGAATAATGAAAAAGTGACGTAAACAATGCGGTCCTCTTTGCAGCTCGGTGCTGGAGGCTCGAGGCGGGCGCACAGAGGCGTGATGCGGTCGTGACGTCGGTTCAGTCGGGGATCTTTAATCCTCTGCCGCAGCACCACAGCCGGTAACCAGAGGAGGGGGTAGCACGGTCGGACAGGGAATGGCACCGCACAGGCTCGGCTAGCGCACAAGGCCGAAACAGCTCGGTCTTCTTTTTTTATTTTTAAGACAGATGATAATATCACCGAGAAAGACAACAAAAAACGCCGATCACGACTAGCAGGAGTCGATTTGCACAGACAGGCCAGACCCCCTCCTCTCCAGCCTCTTCACAGACGTTTTCCTGTCGGTCAGATCTCATTTAGTGCGTAAAATATAATCCCCAACGCGTACCTGCTGCATTCAAACGCCGGTTTTTGGTGTTTTTTTTAGTCGGCGAACGGATATCACGAGGCCGGTTCTCTGCGGCCAGATCACTCCCCGGTTCGCCCTTCAGCAGCGCCGCCGCGTCCCCGCTGTTCCTGTCAGCTGCTGCGCATCAGCAAAACATGCAGGATGAGCCTGTGGGGGTGACAACCGCGCAGTTACCCCCGTCAACCGAGGAAAAGGACCGCAACAGCAGCAGCAGAACCGGGCAGCAAACCGACAACCACGACGGCCAGCCGAGCTCGTTCACGCCGGATTACAACCATCTGAACCAGAAGCTCGCCTTCCCCGACTTCGATCGAGACCATTTCTGCCCGACGCAGTCAATCTGTGACCTTCAGCACAGCAGAAAAATACATCAGCAGTTAAGTCAGCACGCCGAGTTTAGCCCCACGGAGTCGCCCCCTCCGCCGCCCCCGGAACGCTTCAGTCACCTGCCTCAGAGGCAGCCCTTCTCCTCCCGGCCCGACCCCCGCGGCTCTCCAGTGGAAGAGGCTGAAGCCGATGCTGCGTCGCCCGCTTCCGTAAACCTCAACACGATCCAGATGGACTCCCCCATCGCCCACCATATAAATAACGGCAATGGCAGCAGCAGCAGCACCGGCAACATGTTGTCCGGAGGTCTCGGCGCCGCTTTCCCGAACCTCCCCGCCCAGGAGATGCAGAGCGCCAGCGGGGGCTCGTCCTCGCCGTCCCTCCCCGGGTTCGGCACCCCCTGGTCGGTGCAGACCAGCTCCTCGCCCCCGCCCCCGCCCGCGCCCAACTCCATCAACCCCATCCACGCCAACGCCATTAACCAGATGCCCAACGCGGACTCTGACAACGGCTTCTACCCAGGTATCCCCTCCTCCATCAACCCGGCCTTCTTCCAGAGTTTCTCGCCGGTGTCAGCTAATCCGTGCGCCGGGATTAACGTGCAGGGCTTCAGCGGTCCTTTCTCGCCCCAGATCAACGTCCCTCAGCAGCCGCAGAGTCGCAGGTCCCCGGTCAGTCCCCAGATGCACCCCCAGCAGGGCGCCTTCCTGCAGCAGAGGAACAACTACAACCAACATCAGGTGAGCTGCAGGGGGACGTGGACCACATGAGTGTGACACAGCAGGATAGGCAGCTTCCTCACCATGTTTAGGCCTTCAGTGACTAGAAATAAACACCAATACCCAACACAATTGAATCAATATGAATCTATGCAAAGGCCACCACAAGAAGTCGTGAGGTTAGGGTGCATCTTGTGACTGCACAGACAAGGCCTCAAGAGTTGTGTGATTATGTGACCAGTCTGCAGCAGTGGCAAGATAAATAGTTTATTTTCCATAATGCAAGAAAAAAAATACATTATGCAAGGGCTCAAGTCACTACTCTTGAGGCAAAAAAAAGGGAGGAGGAGGAGGTGGTGGTGGTAGTGGGAGGGAGGGGGAACAAGGGAGCATCACTGAATCTAGCTGTTGTTCTTCTCCTGGAAGCTGGCAGTGGGATGCAGTCACATGGCACCGGACCATCCCTGTCTTGTGGTTCACTCAGTGGGAATACAAAAGGGCTCGCAGGGGGTTTTGGTGTCCTGAATGGACGCCTATTTGGGCGAGATGAAAACAGCCAGTATCTCGGTGGTGTGACGGCAGCCCCGAGGAGAGACAGCGACAGCCAGAAGCTTACGTGGACGCTCCAGTTATGCAGCAGCAGGGGCTTATGTGTTGGTGGCCTTCAGCTTCAGGTTTCTCATGTGATTTGCACATTGAGGCGGCTGGTGGCGGTGGGGAGGGGAGGGGGGTTGACTACAGTGCCTCTGCCGTGTTGCTGACCTTTAACCTCTTGCTTTGATTGTGAGGCCTGTGTAAATATATTTACATGATACCAGCAAAAAAAAAGCAGGAAAAGCCATAAGAAAATAACATTTTCTTTCTTATTTGGTTGTTTTTGAGTAGCTCTTTTGTAAATCACCCCTTTCATGAGTTTCCACTTCCTTTAAAAAAAAGCATTCTGTTTCCCCCCATGTTACATTATAAAAGCTGTTCTTTAAGCTCCATAGAGAAAAGCATCGCAGCTTACAAGAAGCAGAACGCTGATTGCCCTCCGTGTATGATTTCCACGTGAGATTAAGCGCGATGCGATTGAATGTATGATGCTTAAGAGGGGACACAAGGTCTAGGTGGAGCGAGAGTGTGTGTGTAAGTTACAGTGGTGGTGTTGCAGAGCACGGGATACTTAGTATTAGTCTTAAAGCCCTAAATCTTCTTATCTACCCACCCGTTACAGGAGCAGATCAAGCTGGGCTGATGGGGAAGAGTAAAGAAAGGATAGAAATACAGGATAGGAGGAAGTAGGAAGAGTACAGATGTACAAGGAAAATGTTCAACATGGTGTTTCTTCTTCTGATGCCCTCTCCTCTGTGTGTCCGTAGCCCATGGTGAAGCCCTCTCCCTGGGGCAGCCACCAGGGGAACGGTTGGGGCTCCGGGGGGATGTCCTGGGGCCGGGACCACCGCAGGGGCAGCGGCATGGGCGTACCTGGCTCGGTCAGCCACGTCTCACCCCTGAAGAAGCCCTTCTCCAGCAACGTCATCGCTCCTCCCAAGTTCCCACGCTCCGGAGGATCCCTGGGGCCTAAGTCGTGGATAGAGGAGAACATGTTTCGCACAGACACCAACAGCAACACCTTGTTGCCCCTGCAGGTACGTGTTTTGGGTTCGTCTCTGCTGCGTTCGCCTGGTTTAGTGCGTGATGTGATGTTTGTTGTGGTGGAGGGCTTTTTTTTGTTTCTCAGTGTGGGAAAGGACCTGTTGACAGCAGCACACACAGTCATATAGAATTCCTTTATTGTCATTGAACAGCGTGCAAGGAAGTGAAACAGAAGTTCTGTCAGTGCATTCACAACATCAGACAAGTGACATAAAAAATGTAAAAATCTGCATGTAAGTGTATCTGAAAACAGTGGGATCGTTAATACTCGTAAAATAGCTTATCTGGTGTATGAAGAACTATAAAAACAGTAGGCTTACTGGTGTTTACTGCAGTTGTGTAGGTTCAGTAAATGGATAGAAGGTAGTAACTGCAAAGATTTAGCTGTTTCCAGATTCTGCAAATGTAACAGATCAAATTACATTGAGTAGACTTGTTTGTAGGAGCTCAGTTCAAGACAGAATTATCAATAAGAGTTTAGACAAAGGGAACAATGAAGGTAGTTTCACTCGAATTGTTTCAAAAGAAACAGAGTGAGAATCCTTTTTATCAGCAGGGAAACCTAAAGCCAGGCAGTCTTCAGACATACCCAGCGGTGTTTAGATGTTAATTAGCACTGGTCGGTGATTCAATCAGATGGGAGGAGTGTTGACCTCGGCAGGTTTCACCAGAGGTGTATCACAGTGGGGGCTGGGCTGCGTTCATTTTCAGGAAAACTAGCATGTGAGGGGAGATCCGTTTCAGGTACAAAGGCTGCCAAATCTCTCTGTGTGCACATTTAAAGGAACCAGTCTTATTATTCTTTGTTGTATTTGTCAAGTTGTTGCCTACGAAGTCGAACACAGAGGCCTTTTAGTTGTTATCAAATGCTGCTGGACTGTATTCTGGATGATGTGGCAGTTATTTCTCTCCTGTGTTTTAGGGTTTAAATGGTCATCATTTGGTCATGTGTAAGTCCTGCCTCTCTGATTGTACTGCAAACACCAAAAACCTCATTTGTTCTCAAAATTACATTAATAATGTTTCTGTTTTCAGTCCATGTTTTAATTTAAATGGCACCTGATCTGTAATCTCAGCTGACATCCACATAGTGTCTTCTAGTGGCTTACTTGGTATTTTTCTATATGAAAAAAAGCCCAAATTCTCAGATTCCAGCTTCTTAACTTGGGATATTGTCTGGGTTTTTTCCTCCTCTATGAGAGCAAAGTGAATATATTTGGGTTGTGGACAAAACAAGACGTTTGAAGACGTCAGCTTGACCTTTGGGAAACACAGATTGACAACAACAAATCGTGAAGTAAATAATCAACAGACTAATCAATAAATGAAAATCAGTTAGTTGAAGGCCTGACTGAAAAGTACTCACAGCTGCAGAGTGGTACCTTACATCATACATCTGTGATGTATTGCTTTGAAATGTACCTTTCATGCGAGCAAAAGTGTGTAAATCTCATTTTTAGAAGATGCACTTAATATGCATCACTTGCCCACAATGTGTAGCAGGTACACAGAAAAAACAATATTTTACTGGTTTTAAATTGATCTGACTGGATCTCATATTTATGAGACGTGTCATTTCCTCAAAGCTTTATCATTTAGAACACTCCAGGCTTTATATAAGAGACTTTCACTTATGTGAAATAAGAAAAACTGCACTAATTGTCTAATAGCGTACTGAGGAGCGCATCTCTTGATTAAAAGTCACCACAGTTTGTGATTCAGCGTGTCTCTGAAGGACCTCTACACGTAATTAATACTCAGTAAAATCCATAAACTCTGTTAATAAACGACTACGTGAGCTGCCGCCGTGTCTTCTTATAATAAATACATAAATCAGTTCTAGGAATAACAGCATTGTGACTCATTCAGACTAAACTAATGATATCACCTGAATAATTGTGTCACCGAATGCTGTGACTGTTGCTATGAGCTCAAATTATTAGTAGTATCAGTGCCAAGAAGTACAAAGCTTCCTATTCCAGGAAACAGGCCTGACTCCATGGATTGTTAATTTCCATAAACAGTGTCGGACCGAGAATTTTTCAGATTCCAAGTCTTTTCCTTCCTTCCTTTCTGCTTAATGTTTGGCAGCCAGTGACAGACTGTATCTCTGCTGTGTCATGTTTTTAACATCACACAGAGGTGGATGGAAGGAAAAAAAAAGAGTTCTGCTTTCAGTGGGAGCGTAGCAAGACTGGCCACCTGCTGTTTCTCTAAAGTGGACAGCGGTTTCTTGCTGGTAATTAGGGCTGCAGCTGATGATTATTGTCATTGTTCATTAATCTGCGATTTTCCTCGATCAGTCTGTTAGTTGTTTGTTCTATAAAATGCCAGAAAATGGTGAAAAATTATGTTTTCAGAAGTAAAGATGTGGTCTTCAGATGTCTTGCTTTGTGAACAACTCAAATATATTCAGTTTACTGTCAAAGAGGAGTGAAAAAATAGATCAGATTCAAATTTAAGAAGCTGGAATCAGAGGTTTTTACTCTTTTCTCCTTAAATAATGACTCAAACAAATGAATCATCATGAAAATAGTTGGCGATTACTTTAATAGTTGACAACTAATCGAGTAATTGTTGCCACTTTACTGCTAACGTATGCCGTCACCCTAAAACATTGTGTTGCTAATGTAAAAAGTTGCATTGCTCTTTCTCATCCTATGTGTCAGACAAGTTTTTATAAACACACATCCCTTCTGAAAATTTGGCTATTAAGGAAATTACCCCCAAAACTAACTAGCGACTCAGAGCTTGCACAAAAATCACATTTGAACATGAAAAGATTTAAGGTACTGTGATCAAAATCCATCATAATGTGAAATTGAAGTTTCTACTAAAGCAGTTGTGTCACCGTACAGAAAAATGACTGCTGAACGCTAAGAAATAACCTCCCAGTATCTCGACCTTGTATTGACGATAACGATGACAGTAATATCTCCATACCGTAAATAATTCATCCAAAATGTCTGCATTGATCAACACTATTTGAGGCAAATGAGAAAATAAATCTGCTTGTAATTTAGTTTAACTCACTCCTAAAAACATGGCTGTTCTCTAAGACTTGAAACACGTTCTTGCTGTAATGCAGCAGTGACGTACTTCCAAGTAAAACCTCTCAATTAGCACAACTGCTTCATTTACATACCAAATGATCGACTTCAACTCGTCACTCTCCAGTTTCTGAACTGCTTTCTTTGTTGCATTAAAAATAAATGTGAAACCGATAGCGGAGAGGTTGGTAGCACATGGGTGCTGATGCCCTGAGCAGACTGACCTTTGCTGTTGTTATTTCCCTTCTTTGTTTCCCCACAATTCCTGTTACTATCGAATAAAAACAACAGAGCAGCAACACAGATCAAGTCAATACGAAACCTTAAAAAGCTGCCCTCCAACCTCCTGTTCTGTTGGGTGTGGTCAAGTAGATACTTCTCACCAGAATACTAACAAGGGAGTCTGCTGTAGTGGGTCATTAAGGAGAACTATCTCACTGCCCCGCTGATGAACTCATAACCTCCATCTCAGCTCTGCGGCTAAATGCCACTCCTGGTTTTGGTTTCCATTCTCTCCCTCGCCTGCCTCTGGGAATCGCTCCAAAGATCCCGGGGAACCCGTTGTGTAGGCCGCCGGTAAACTTACCTTCCTAAAGTGAATAAATACGGAAAGAATGTTAATCCAAGCGTGAGGTACTCGCTCACTTAAATCGCTTACATGCTAAGCCAAATACCCGCGCTTCAGAGGCTTTATGATTCATAAGCCAAGTCGCAGAAGTGTGTTAGAAACGTGAGGATTTAGCCGTGACGTTTTGTTTGTTTTGTTCGATGATATTAAAACCTTCACACCTGTGTTTTCTTTTTTTTCCATTTGTTTTGCAGGACCGCACCAGAATGTACGACAGTCTGAACATGCACTCCCTGGAGAGCTCCCTCATTGACATCATGCGAGCCGAGCAGGATCCGATGAAAGGTAAGACCTCTTTCCCTTTCAGTGTCGGTGCGCGGGGGTCAGAGGTGGCCGATCGTGTTCGGAGAGGCAACGTCGGCGTCGTGCAGGGGGGTGAAGCGACGCGGCCCGTCGCTCCCGGAGCTCTGTTGTTTTTCCACACGCCGGCTTATTTTCTCCCCGCTGAGAGCTTAATACTTGTGCCACCAGCTGCACATTTACATGACCTTCCAGCTCTGATCCTGCTGCTACTTAACCTGGGCAAGATCTGAGCGAGGAGCCGAGCACGGGAAAGAGAGGAGAATGTCTCTGATTAGTTACAGGTGTTTTCTGACAGATCAAACGAGTGCAAGCTGGAATTTAAAGATATATATATAAATAGTCCAGAGTTTCTTTTGAATTATTCCTCACAGCTTGGCAGCGGTGAGCAAAGAATGTACTGTAGTGTGACACTGTTCTGGCCTCCTGCGCTCAGCTGCCGGACATCAGAGGAGGAGTGTCAAATAACTGCAGCGTCCTCCTACTGACGGCTGCTCGTGGCTCATTTACAGCCTCGCGAGTCAGATACGCTCAAAACACCGCCGAGAAGGAACATCAAAATCTATTTGTTGTATTAGGTCACTGTTTTTTTTCCATTCGTGTACAAGCATCAAGCGCTGTAATCCATGAGCAGGGTGAAATTATTACTCAACCTGTGCCCTCCTTCCTTGGGCGAGTTTCTTGTTTTCCCTGCCGGAGCAGATGGAGAGGACATGGGCCAGTGTGCACAGCAAAGAGACAGAGGGGCGGTGGTGGTGGTGGTGGTGGGGGGGTCCAGACTAATTTTAGACGTGATCACACTTTCACACACTGTGTATGACAGCCAAGAGAGGAGACGGGAGGGAAGGAGGGTTTGCGGGGGTCTGCTCTGCCATTTATAGCGGCTAACACAACGCTGCATTCTGGCTACCTGCGTTAAAAACATCAGGCAACGGCGTAATGCTACGAGTGAAAAGTAGAGTTTCTGTCAGTTGGATGGGAACATTTTTTAAAACACATTAATAATTTGTGTCTCCCTTGTGACAGTACATACATGAGGTATTTATTATTTAAAGCCACTATCTAGACTGAATAGATAAAAAGCAGCGAAAGTCGAATGCCATCAGACGAAGTTAAATCATTACCACAAAAACAAATCCACACATAAAGTGAAAATGGTTTGTAAAGGCCTGACACACATATTTGTTGGAAAAAATATATGTAAAAACTAAAATTTTTCTCAGTAAATGTATTTTATCCAACAATTATGGATCTACAATCTGTAAAACAACTTAAATGAACACATGACAAGACAAAAAAATTGCAGAACCTCAAATATAATAGAAATTAATGTTGCCACTTATGGTTTTCTTAAACACGGGCTGATTTGCTCATTATATTTTCAGTCTTTCAATAAACAAAATGGCATAAAAAAGCTATTTTATTCCTTGTTTTGCTTGGCTAATCACCCAAAATTTGTCTCGTCTGTTTAAAAAAATAGATTTGCATTGATTTGATGATTAATTAACAGTTGAATTAAGCCACAATTTTTTTTTTTTAAACTGGTTTCTGTAATTTTTTAAGAAACAAAAGTCGATTCCAGCTTAAATGTGAATATTTTCAGATTTCCTTCGTCCTCTGTGACAGTAAGCTAAATATCTTTGGGTTGTGGACAAACAAGACATTTAAAGACGTCATCTTGAGATCTGGGAAACACTGATGGACGTTTTCATCATTACGGACGTTTTATAGACCAAACAGCTAATCGATTATTTGAGAAAATATCCAGTACTATTAGAGAAAACACAAAATGCTCACATCAGAGGAGCATGACTTAATAGATTTTTTTTGCATTTTACTTTAAAAATGACTGAAAGGTTTAGCCTGTTAACTGACATGCTGTTTCAGCCATAACAGAAATACAAATATTGTGTTGTAGCTTGGTGCGAAACGTGACAAAAGTGGGATCTCTGGAAATAGAGGAGCTTTTGTTCCTCAGCGTAGACATGTGCTGTTTTAACACATTCACAGACAGGAACTGTAGTTGTTTTGTGTGTCTTGTGTGTGTTTATTCCCATGTAACACGCATTGGCCTCGCCCTGTCCTCTCCATCTGCTCTGTGTCTCATCCCTATTTGTGTGTGTGTGTGTGTGTGTGTGTCTGTGTGACGTGTGTGTGTGTGTGCGTGCGTGTGTGTGTTTCTCATGTCAGGCCGTGTGGGATGCCCTAACCCCGGGGCTGACGGCCTACTCATGCTCAATGGTAATTATCTCTTAGCACCATCTCCCTGTGTGTCTAAAGCTCTCATGATGCTTCCTCTGTTACTCTTCGGTCTCATTAGAAACACTCGACACACTCACGGTCGAGATTGTTTTTTGTCAGTTGATGCAGTGCATTTGCATAACGTTTCATTTGTCATCAGCATTTCTGTGTGACGCCACTGTGGACTCCATCATTGTGTTTTATGTCGTGTTAAGTCTTCCATTTGTCACCGATGGTGGCTTTATTTTCTTTATTCAAACCCTAAAATCAATTAAAGTTTTCCTTACTGATACTCACATGATAGGGATTGTTTCCACTGTTATGCAAGGACTTTGAACGCACCACAAGCTTGGTTACATCCTCCCATTAATATTTCAAAGCCACTTAGAATAATTGTTGCCTCGCAAGTAGACACGCCGCATATTGTGGTGTCAAAAATCTTGTTTTGTAACAGCGGCACGTAAATCCGGGTCAGACGGCATTTCCAAATAACTACGAGCATGTTTTTGATTATTTTTTTTAAAATATCATTTAAATGTTTTCTATTTCCTCCTGAGACCCAGAAGTTCATTCTGTCCTCATAATACCTCATCATTTTGTCGCTGTTTGCCACGAGACGTGTTGTCCCTGACAGACGACGTCCAGGGCTTTTCAGTGATGTAACATATGTGGCACTTAACAAGTTTATTTTTCTGCTGCTCCAAATGGCTTCCATCTGATTTGGAAGCTTTTATGGAAAAAAAACTAATAATTAAGTTGTAGAAAGCGTGTCATTTACAGGCACCAGGGCGTTCTGTGTGTGTGCATGACGCACACATAGATACAATTCAGATTTTTATGTCTTTGTGTCACCAGGAAAGGACACACAGTGCACTGTTTCTCTTTTTGATTATGTTTATTTCATCTGAGAGTGGAAAAGATTTAAAAAGAATGTAGGAAATGTACCAAAAAAAAGATATTAGAAAAAAAAAAAAGAATGTAATCTTGTTTTGAGTCTCAGGAGGACGTAAGCTGTTTAAAGCATCCCAGTCAATTCAGCTTATTTGACACTGACTTAATTGATGGGTGGTTGGATAAAGAGGTCATGAGATATGTGCAGATTAAAGTGTGTAGGTGCCCTCTGAGAAATGTCTGCGCCGCTGAAACTTGCACTCTTGTACTTTTCTACATGCAGCCAGGAGCTATGGGAGGCGTCGAGGTAAATTCAGCTTTCTGTGATGTGTCTGTTTTCTTGTGGCTTGTTCTTATGTGGCATGTTTTATTGCTTGAATCGATACCAAACTGAGGCCTCCAGTCTGGAGAGAGACTTGATTGTCATTTCTATTTTTAAATTCGGAAGCATTTTTAATGTTATTAGACAATCAATAATTTGAAAATGGACCCAATAAATTGTGATTGGGTGTGAAAGTTCAAATTATCCACCAGAAATACTTCATGACTCTATTGTTTTAGCTTCCAGACGTGCATGATGTTAAAGGTTTCAGGTTTGGTCACGCTTATCTGAAGTACTGCGGCTGGGCCTCTGTTGTATGGAACCCCAAAGTGTAAAACTTTTAAAAACAAGAGTTTACAAAGTGCTTAATAACTATTAAAATAAATTCAAAACAACAAGACGACAGATGAAAATATACAAAACACAATAGGTATTAGTCAAGTCATCGTTCTTTATATGGTACCTTAGAGTAACAGCTGTTGAGCCAAAGTGCTTTGCAATAGAGGTAAATTGATGTGAATGAATTTACCTAACAAGAATAAATATTAAGGTTAAGGCCCTACAATATCATTGCTGATGCAAAATTGACCTGACTAATTTAAAAAATCAGATACACAAGCTACAGTATTATACAGCATTCAGGTTTATCTTACAAGCTTAAATATAAATGTACTATAAATTTACTAGACTGAAGAACTCACAATATTAAATATATTGCAAATGCATCCATTTAGTTTGAATATTAAGGTAAAACCCTATAATTATTTCATATAATACAAATTTTCCTGACTAATTTAAAAATTTAGTTTAAGATCTGACAGTATTATTTATATATTAGGTGTTAAGACTTTATTTTTCATTATTTTATTATTTTGAACTTCATCTTCAGTCGTATTTATATTAAAGTTAAAGACTGCAATGATAAATATAATATTAATTAACCTGGCTAGCCTTTTTGTAATTTATTTATTTATTTTTAATAAAATGTGAAATTATGATATAAAATCGACACAATCTAACATAAAAGGATTAAAATAACTTCTTCAACACTGTGTGCGTTTACATGGACTTCACTATCCTGGTTATGATGCATGTAAACATCATATCCTGGTTACAGTGAACTGGATGAGTTCTTATCCCAGTTTTCCAGGATGCTGTTTGCACGTTTACATCTCAGCCTGGTTTCTGATTGCTGCTGACGACCTGTGCAGGTTCAGCCACGTCACCGAGGAACAGAACTGGTGCTCAAACTGTTGTTTCCTCTGAGAGGTTATGTTATTTTATGTACCTTTATGTTTGCAGATTGGGATTTAAATTGGCTGTACTGATGCAGATTCTCTAAGATGTTATGTGTGCAAACCTGTTGAGCCATATGTCGGTAATGCCACTGAACAAGCAGTGCAAACTGTATGCATAGCATCGCCATGGAAACCTGCATGCATTCAGTTGGTGATTCAGGAAAAGCAGAAATATATATTGATGCTTGGTCCTGATTTGCCGTTCATTTTACACTGCAGCTAATAGAACATGAATTCGATTGATTAGTGTATTTATCACTGAAAATATTCAGTAAATAACAGGAATTTACATTTGATTTTGCCAAAACTATTTCTGCATAATGGGACGGTGTCAGACCTGAGTTACATACCTAAAGTTTAAGAACTCCAATGTGCAGCTGTCATATTGAAAATAAGAGTCTTTGAAATGTATTAACCTCCAGGTTCAACCATTTTCTTTGGCCTTATTTTCAGTAAACACTTTATTTCTGTTTTTATGTCCCACGCTGTGACAGCAATCAAATTAGTTTAAGGTTTGACTAACAGTTACAGAAATGTCAGATTTAATTGGTTTGTGCTGTAAATATCACAGACGCCTGCACAAACAGCACGCAGTAATCATTAACCAGGATTACGGTGTTTATAACGTTTATGGAAATATGAGAAAAACGATTTCTTTGTGGTCAAAACCAGGTTAAGCCTCATAACCTGGATGGTGCATGTAAACAGGATCACTGTTGGGAAAGAATAATACTTTCTTTGACGTTTTGTTTGGTTATTTCTACACAGTTTTTTCATATTATTTTGCAGTCTATTTAATATTGAACACTTTGAGGCTCCATACTGCTCAGCCATTATATTAACAGCTTTGCCCCACTCATCCTGCATTTCCACACCTCCTTTATCTGCCATGCCGCTCAGAGTGGAGCGCACATGATTGCGTGTCCCAGTCTCTGATCTGTAAAAAAACTAAACTGTGCATAATCCTCACTTTAAGCTGGTGCTTTATCTCACAGTCACTCAGCGCTAAACTGCAATAAAAGCAGGAACATTATTTTATCCACGGCCTCTCTGAGTGCGTCCTTGTCATGGCGGAGATATAAAACTGCCAAAAAGGAGAGGAGGATGCTGTAATTGGACTGAGGTTAGGTTTGTGTTTGTCAAAGCTTCTGCTCGTGAGTGGTTAATAGCACGCTTGATATTTTCTGCAGCCTCACCTGCCTTTTTTTTTTCTTCCCTCCACCAGGCCGCTCATCCCTCTTCCCTATTGATGACAATCTCCTCGACGACGGCCACGGCAACCAGGGTGTCCTCGGATCCCCCAACTGTTACCCCCACCAAAATGGAGAACGCATCGAGCGCTTCTCACGTAAGGTGTTTGTGGGGGGTTTGCCTCCTGACATAGACGAAGGTGAGGACGGCTGACGGGGAGTATTTCATGATTTCATTGTGGCGTTGGTGTTTCTGTTCTGTTCAGCTCTCCTCACCCGTCTGTTGTTCCCCCTCAGATGAAATAACCTCCAGCTTCCGCCGCTTTGGTCACCTGGTGGTGGACTGGCCACACAAAGCAGAGAGCAAATCCTACTTTCCCCCTAAAGGTATTGGAAAAAAGCAGCAAGAATCTTATATTAAACATGTTCTTATATCTTGGATGAGCTTAGCTGATGGGAAGCTTCGACACAAATAGATAGGTGTCATTTCAAAGCTGATAAACCGAGGTGAGAACCTGTATTATACAGTCTATTTTCTTACAATGCTCACACTGAGGCTCTGTGTGTTTCCTAGGTTACGCATTCCTGCTGTTCCAGGAGGAGAGCTCGGTGCAGGCTCTGATTGAAGCCTGCATGGAGGAGGATGGGAAGCTCTACCTGTGTGTCTCCAGCCCCACCATCAAGGACAAACCTGTGAGTTCAGCTGCTCATACTGGGAAGAAGCTGGGCTGTCACTCAAATTTTCCTCGAATAACGATGTGCAATTCATCTCCAGGTGCAAATTCGACCCTGGAACCTGAGCGACAGTGACTTTGTGATGGATGGATCTCAGCCCCTTGATCCCCGCAAGACCATCTTTGTGGGAGGTGTCCCTCGTCCCCTGAGAGCAAGTAATTAAACCCACTTTGTTACTCCGACACCACAGTTATATTTTTACTTGTCTTGCACAGCCAGACCCTTCTCCACAGCACTGAAGAACGATGTGACAGCACCTCATTATAATTGTGCTATGGGGGGGAAACCTTTTTTGTCTGTATTTCTACCACAGATAGACCAGGTGCCCTAGTTGCTCAACTGTTTGAGCAGATAACCCATGAATAGTGACCAATAGTTCCTACTGCACTGACCACTGATCGATTCCAACAACTTCCACTGCAAGATTTGCTGCATTTCAGTTCTTGTCACTTCTCCCCCACTGTTCCTGTCTCTCCTCAGTTACACTTAACTCAACGTTCAAATGGCCAAAAGACAAATCTTTAAACAGTTAGGGAAGGACAGATTATAATTGCCAATATTTGGCTTTTTTCTAAATATCAGTATCATAATTTTATTGATCAGTTATTGATAACTTGCGATGCAGCCACCTCTTTCTGTCTGCGGTCACTCTGTGGTCTCAGTAATGTCTCTCTAGCAGATACACAACAACAAAAACTGAACAAAGAAACACAGGATCCATCACTAGAACCCAGTAGCTAATACTACGCTAACAGCTAACGGCTCAGTTAGGAGGCACTAATGAGGCTCTAAGATATGGGCCTTAGTGTCCAATACTAGTGATAGAACAGGGAAAGACTAGCAAATCAGAGAAGGACGGCAGACAAAACTGCAGGAAAAGAGTAGAAAAACTGTTCAATCTTAATCAAACCGATCTCACAGTGAACAGAGGAGAGCATCCTAACATCCTGTGATTCTCTGACGTCATTGTTTTTATTGCTAGTGGACACATTTAGCTATAAAAATCCTTTTTAATGAAGAAACCTAGTTATAAATGACAGATTCCCTGCTGTCACAGGCTGTTAAAATATCGCATGTGATGTAGGGCTGCAAGGTGCCTCGGTGGTTAGCACTGTTGCCTCGCAGCAAGAAGGTCGCCGGTTTGTGGTGAGGGAAAACCTGGGATCTTTCTGCGTGGAGTTTGCATGTTCTCCCCGTGCAGCTTGAATTCTCTCCGGGTTCTCTGGCTTCCTCCCACATAGTCCAAAAACATCTTGAGGTTCATTGGTGATTCTAAATTGTCTGTAGGTGTGAATGTGAGTGTGCTTGGTTGTCTGTCTCTAAGTGTAGCCCTGTGATAGACTGGTGACCTGTCCAGGGTGTCCCCTGCCTTCACCCTAAGTCAGCTGGGATAGACTCCAGCACCCCTGCGACCATAGTGAGGATCAAGTGGTGTATAGATAATGGATGGATGGATGTATACTGGGTCTGAATATCGGTTATCAGTCTTCATTGATTGGCAACAATCGGCATCAGCATCATCCCTGGGAAACTGATCAACACTTGGAACCATTGGAACCAATCGTGATCATGTTGAGTTTAGCCCAGGATGCAGGGATGATGTCAGTGAGAAATAGTGACAGACTTATTTTTGTGGAACATTTGCACGCAGGAACACAAGCAAAGTCATTACAATGGCTTGTTCATAAAAAAAAAACAACAGTCCAAATCCTTGGTTTCTTGTAGCTAAGGGGATTTTGAAAACACGAGAGGAGAAAGCCATTTGAAATGTGCACCGGATATTGCAGGTTTATACCCAAAGTCTGCATCAGACTACATCTTGACAGACTCACTGCAGTCGATGATCAGCTGTATGTTTAAAGAGAGTGACATGAGAAGTGAGAAATCCCTTCTACAGTCACAGCTGGACAGCTTCTGCCCCTCTGCTCTGTGTCACATCCTGTTATGTAACTATCTCACCTCCTTCCACATCTTTTCTTCATTTTGTCACTGATTTAAACGATTTCTTTTTTCTCCCTTGTTTCCTACTCTTCACGCCTCGCCTAGTTGAGCTGGCCATGATCATGGATCGTCTCTACGGCGGAGTTTGCTACGCAGGAATTGACACGGATCCAGAGCTCAAGTATCCCAAAGGAGCAGGACGAGTGGCCTTCTCCAATCAGCAGAGCTACATCGCAGCCATCAGCGCGAGGTTCGTCCAGCTGCAGCACGGCGACATTGATAAGCGGGTACGGCCTCTCTTTTATTAACAATTCTGTACTTTTCGCAATGTGCATGACACAGTCGTCATTGGGATGTGTCACTCAGACATTTTTTGAATGCAAGTGTGTGAGTCTGAGTGTTGGTAGCATCACTACAGAAAAGCAGCAGCTTGTTGCTATGGTGAGCTTTATAGGGCTGATTGAATTAGTTTTCTTCCCTGTTTCTGCTGCATTAAGCGTCAGTCTTCATCCACATGTGTACTGCATGTATTTACGTCTCCTCCAACACGTGCTCGTGCAGGTGGAGGTGAAGCCCTACGTCCTGGATGATCAGCTCTGCGACGAGTGCCAGGGCGCTCGCTGTGGAGGCAAATTCGCTCCGTTCTTCTGCGCTAACGTCACCTGTCTCCAGTACTACTGCGAGTTCTGCTGGGCCAACATCCACTCCCGCGCCGGACGAGAGTTTCACAAGCCGCTGGTCAAAGAAGGCGCCGACCGCCCTCGCCAGATTCACTTCCGCTGGAACTAGAGATGCGACTCCACATCCATGGTGACACCGTCAGGGGAAAGGGAAATGAAACACTGGCTGACAGGAAAAAAAGAGCATCGCTCTGCGTCTCCTGCTTTCCTAAGCTATCAGTATAATCGAGTACGTAACACTATACAGCATATACTATATATATATATCTATATATCTTTTGTAGCAGCCAAACACCACAAGCCTCAGTTTTTCACCAAAACCCCCCCTCACATCTCAGGCTCTGACAACTCTACAACTCTTTTGTGGTACTTTCATCTTTTCTAAGAGGAGATTTAAAAAGAGATTGATTTTTGTAGCTTTTTTTATTATTATTATTTTTGTATGTGAGATTTAAAGTAGATACGGGAATGTTTTTGCATGGGGGCAGCTTGTCTGTCTGTTTGTCTGCTGCTAGCCACCCCACAGTGCGTTCAGTGCACACTTGTTTCTGGGAAAGAAAAAAAACAAACAACAAACACGATTCTCTAATGTTGACGCCTGCCCCGGGTCATTAACCAAAGGTAGCAAAAATGATAGAAAGCTTAAAATTGACAAATTTTTCAGCCGCGAAACAAACAAACAAACAAAAAAAAAACGGTTGTTTTTTAATGTTGCCGTGGGCTATTTCTTCTTGTTAGAGAGTTTATTAATGAAAAAAGAAGAGAATAGGGTTATTTTTGCGCTCATACTGACCCGTAGAGTGATACCTCAAAATACAAAATCTGGTTTCTGCTAACTGTATTCAACATTTATACTTAACAAGCTATTTTAGAAGCTTTGCTGCTATATATACATATATATGAATAGATGTGTAGGTATTATATTTAATGCCATTTATAAACCTGAATCATGTAAAATGAAATGCAGTATGCACTCAACCACTTATGGCCCCCATTGCCATGGAAAGAGTTAGAGTGCATGTAACCACAATAGGCTTAGCTACACAAATAGCATGCAGGGTCGATGTGAGGAGAAAAAAAAGTAAAACAAACCACTGAAATCATAATTAAAATTCTATAGTGACTAGCATGATCATCAGTTACAGAAGAGGGGGAAAAAAAATCAGATGATGCTAAAAAAAAAAAAAAGAATATTTAAACTTGCATGCATTGATGTTTCTCTGTTGTTTGATCCGTTTACATACTAACAATACAAAAAAAAAAGTGATATCGGTTCTACTGTAGACTTAGTGGACGCCATCATTTTGTGACATGGTGGTTTGTATGGCGAAAAAAACAAAAAAAGCAAAAACAGAAAAAAATCAGAAGCAGAGTGGTGTTCAGTGGTTTGTGTTTCGTGTGTCGTCCATGTGCTGTGTGACTGTTCTTAGCGTAGACTGAGGCTCTAGTTTAGTTACCAACAGATTACGTAGAAAAGAATTGAACATCTCTGCCTTCACCTTTCCCGTCCCATATCTGTGCGTGGTTCCAAAGGTTAATCTGATACAGCGTCGCTCTGGCGGACCGGATGCAACCAAAAGACTTCAGAAGTTCTTAACTGGGTCGCATTAATAAGCATCCTCCTTTCATTTTGCTTATTTTGTAAAAAGAAGCAGTCAGGCTTTCATTGCCGTGTGGCCCAGTCACTGGAAGATGAAGCGTCTCCACGTCTCCTCGCCCACACGATGCTAAACTGTTTATATCGTTTGATTTCCACCTCGACCCTTGAAAGACTCTTTAAAAAAACAAAAAAAACAATTTAGGGACAATCTCTCTGTGAGGATGGCGGCCCGGCCGTCCGTTCGGTACTGTACAAGTGTCGTGTCGTCGTGTGTGTGCTCCTAGGTATCAGTGTTCGGCCGTCAAAGTGTGTACTGTTACAAAAACCTTAATGAAACTGAGACTCATTTACTCATAGTATGATTTAATTTGTTTGTGTCAACTACTTACCCATCACTGGCCCTTCAGTATGTGTTTTATAGTCTGTATTATGCACTACTTTTTCTATATCCCCGCTTCTTCTTCTTCTTCTTCTTCTCGTTCACCCACTCGAGTGATTTCAGTGCGGACTCTCTGAAGCCTCCACCTATTTATAATCCCTGCAGATGCTTTATTAAATTTTTATTTTTTCATGATTATTTAAGATGTAGCGTGAAGCAGTGGTCTTAAGTTGTCCACGTTCTGTGTGAGTAGAGCAAGAATCCAAGATTTTCTAATATATTCGTAACGTAGTTTGGATGTTTGTGAGGATCGGGAGTCAAATTAGCGTCGTTTTGCAAAAGAAAAGAGGAAGGTGAAAGCGTACGAACGAGCTCCCTCCCCCACCCCTTTCGTGGCTTTAGTTCTCATGGCGTCCGATGATGTTTGAATATTGTCACCTGTAACACTTGACTCGTGCTGTTTTTGTGAGGTTCTATTTTCTATGTTAAACACTGTTACTTTGTTCTGTACGTGTCCTTGTTTTTTTTGTAAAAATCATATTTATTTCACTATTTTTGTAGACAAAAAAAAGCAACTATTTGATTTTGATTGTATTTTTCTATTTAAATAGGACTAATATTACAATTTATTTCCCCCCCCTCCTCGCCCCCAGTTATGTCCAGCAGTTCTGTTCAGAGACAAAGAATCATGTCATTAGTAACAGCATCAAAGTTTTTGATATACGGTTGATTCTTATTTTGATACACATGACACGTTTCGTTTGAAGGAAGGAAACATGAAGGTTTTATTATATTCTGGGAAGACACTTGAGATTCTCCCCTGTTGCATCGAGGCCCCAGCTGCCTGTCCTCGTAGATGCTCTGAAACTTGAATATAACACATTTTGAAAGGCTGACTAACCTCGAATCTGTGTTGTGATGTGCAATACTGTTTCTAATGTTTGTATAAAAGTAAGAACTACAGTGTAAACCTTTTTAATGCAGATTTATTTTTTTCATTGCATATTTTGCAGATTTCTGATCCACAGTGTCATTTTTTACTGTCAGAAAAATAAAACCCCGTTTTTTCATTGCAAGTATTTTTAAATCCAGATATCTTTGTACTGATGTAAATGATTGTAGTTATTTTGGATAGTGTTTTGCTAACAAACGGAGAGACTTTTTCATGCATATTTCTATTTCCTTTCATCTTGTTTTATCCCGCATTTTTATTTCGTTTAATAGTAGCAAAATTCTTGGAATAATTTTTCATATTTAAATGTCATTGGTATTATTTTGTATTTTTATGTGGAAATACACTATATATAATTTTAAGATGCTAATTGCTAAGATATTATTTTGAGTTTAATTATTTTTAAAGCTAAATATTTGTAATTTTATTGTTAAAGTGACTAATTTCTAAATCAGAGTTTGTGTATAGATTCACAAAAAAGTGGTTTATGAGGTGTTTGGATTGTAATTATTACTGAATGGTTCTTTGATATGCAAAATGAATATCATGTTTATTTTTATTTTTTTTTGGTTTTGTATTTAAATGGGGTGTTGATTACAATCTTTTGTTTTTCTTTCACTTCCTGAATAAAGACCCATTCTGTTTGGACACAATCGGGCTCGATATATTTTTACATTTAATTTTATTTTAATGTGCAGCACCGTAGTTTAGCATGCTAACATGCTAACATTTGCAAATTAGCCCTAAACAGCTGTACAGCTGAGGTCAACAGGAATGGTTTAACTTTGCAGGCCATAAAGTATCGGATAAAATGACAATTTTGATCTACTGATGACATAAGAGAGAGAGTTAAGGGTTCGTCTTCTGGGCATGAAATCTGTACAAATTCTTGCGATTGTCTATCGGGAAAAGTCAAAGCAACAGTAAAGTTAGGATTCTTCCTATGGGGAACATGAATGTACATAGTTTGATGGAAAGCTGCTGAAAAGTGTTTTGCTCACCATCAGATCAGGTCCTAAAGGTGGACATCACCATCTCTAGAGTCATGATGGTAGCATGGCTAAAACGTACAAGACACACTGTTGCCATTTCTACAACTATACTGATTTCTGAGCACTATAGTGTGCAGACTTACCAGATTTACAAACTAATGAGGAAATAAATTGTCATCCTATAATGATTTTATTATTTTATGGGAGAGAATTGACACGATAATCTACATACCTGCTTAATACTGTGTAGATCCCCCGTGTGCCACCACGGCAGCTCTGGTGTCTTATGGAGTTGGCGGTGGATCTTTTGGTCATGTAGGTTACAGAGTCGGTCCTCTGTAGATTAGGCTTGTTCGAGTTAGATTAGGATGTGGATAGTTTGGAGGCCGAGCCAAAACCTTGGGCTCTTTGTCATGGTCCTCAGGCTCTTTCTGCTGAGTGGTTGGGCACATTGTCCTGCTGGGGTAGGCTACCACTGCAGGGGAGTACTGCTATGATGGGAAAGGGGTTCTGTTTGGTCTGGAACAATGTTTCTGAGTCTTTGGACCATGGACATGGGACCTCCAGGCTTGACTTCTGAGCTTGTTCTGGCACATTGCATAGATGCTTCATTGGATTGGAATCTCAAAAGCACGCAAGGTTGGTCTGTGCATTGGGCTCTTTGTCATGTTCATCAAGCCTTTTCCCAAACAATGGAGCAGAACCCACTGAAATTCTGAGTAAAGCCGCCACCCTGAGTGCTCTTAGCTATTGGTTGAATGTAACAAGGTGGGTGATTCATGTCAAAGTAATAGTAAGGTTTCCAGGAGAGCATCATGCGTTAACAAAATGATCAGTGTTACTCACGTCAGTTGTCAGTTTTAATGTATAAAACATAAACACATACAATTTTAAATAATAGTTTCATTAATATCACTGGGTATCTTAATACATTCTATTGATGTTGGTGATGTTTTTAATGTTGCATCTGTAAACCAGACCTCCACTTTACTACATGTGACAAAGAAACAATCCCAGAAGTCCACCAGCTCACCCTCACATGTCAGTTTGGGTGCCATCTAGAGGTAAATGTTAGAAATACAATTCAGATCCATACTGAGGTCAAAAAGACACAAATGAGTTCTGTCATTTATTGATCTGACTTTATTCCTCAAGGTCCAAGTTTCTGACTTTTCCACAGGGAGTCTCACACTGGAGAAGTCTTCATCCATGACATAATGGAGCTGATCCTGCATGCACACACTGTGCTTGCCTGGATTATTATAGCTGTTTGCCTTGGGAAGTTTATGAGGCAGAGAGATGGGAGTGGATAAGAGGGGAGGTGGGGGAGGGAAGGAGGGAGAGTTGGATGGAGTTAGTCCAGGCTGCCTGCTGCTGTTGCTGCTGCACTACACGACGCTGTCAGTGGAGAAGCAGCTGAACTCTGCACGCATGTGGGAGAGTAAAATGTTCAGCGAGGACTCCAATCGCGTAAAAGAGAGGAATCTGAGCAGATAGAAGGAGGACGGAGACTCTGAGCAGAAGTTTGATCAGCTTTGGGCATGAACAGCTGCCAAGTGTTGGGTAAGAAAACTGGTTTCATACCTCTGTCTGCACTGTTTGTTGGTATCACAGAACATGTTCATTCAGAATATTTAAAAAAAAAGAAAAAGAAAAAATAGAGACACCATAGAGACTTTCTTTTAGTTTTAGCGGAACATGACCTTTGCACTTGAACAGATATGTGTCCATGCATGCCTTGTAAATGTGTGTAGTTGCATTGCATTGCAAATGGAATATGTAAAAAAAAACATTTAAATAGGCTAGATGTCTAAAAATGTCTTGTTTGAGGATGCAAATTGATAGACTGCATCGGTCTCTGGTAAACTTCAGCTAAAAACACCTCAGGAGCCCCTGCTTAATGTTCAGTGAGGGACAGTCAACTTTATCTGCATGTTTCTCCCTGTTCACAGAGGAAATAATACTATAAAATCAGAATTTCTATAGCAGAGGTCCTAAAAGGTCTTCTTATTGTTGTGATTAATAACAAAAGTGTAGTGTTACTTTTAAAAATGTGTACATTTTGGAACTATTTGGTGCAATGATTTGCAGCTATCTGTGTTTGTGTGTGTTTGCATGCATCTGCTGCTTGTCCTTGGGCTCACACACCTGTGTGTCTAAAAGAGAGGACCATTTCTTTAAAGATAGCCTTTTTACTAATGCTGACATCATTGCTGCAGAGCGGAACTGGCGGGCGGGGTTTCTCTCTCCCAGGACCTCACACTGGCTCTGTGACCAGTTCATTACCCTCCAAATCAAAAAAACATGCTACACCAAAGACACCGAGGAGCTGCACAGAGCGGCCTCAGCTCACTCACGTCGAGACCGGGGAAACATCTCGAGTGTCCTTCCTGTTTATCTCATCGGCACACACGTAATTTGTCTGACGTGCTGGCATTGCGCACTGACAGACGAATCAGTTGTGTAATGGCAAAGAAAAACATGTTTGCAGTTCTTTTTTTGAAGGCAGACAACGGGGATGATCCTCCTCTGTAGTCCTGACACATATGTTCCGACGCCCCCACCGACCAGAGATAAACAGCAGATGCAAAACTCACATTCTCACACCCACGTGGGCAGATCTGCAAGAATGTGTATTAATCAAATCTGCAAATCCTGCAGAAGACTATTGTGCATTTGGTCAAATCCCTGAAGATTTCCTCCAACGTTTTTTTCCCTGTCTCCATATGATTTCATGATTATGGAATGTTTGATGTACAGCAACATCTGAAAATCTGCCAGAATAGAGTGAAGAAGTGTGACTCACTCATTCACTTTTTTCTGGATCATCATTACTGCTGTTACTTGTAGCATCATTTTCTGTCAGGGTCGAGATCGTGTCTCCGCTCTGTGTTACATCCAGCTAATGTACTATAACGTCTGCTCAAAAGCCATTGCTTCATGATTGGGCTCCCCTGACAGAAATTGTGTTGGGCGTTATGTCATAACTTGGGAATGTTTGGGGCAAAAAAAAATAAATGACTTGGAACAGAGACAAAGGTTTTGTTTGAGGTTTCTCACATGCAGCTCTGTGGTTGGACAAGAACATCAGAGTGTGATACAAGAGTCAGATACCAATTGCTTCTCATTACAGGAATCACATCTGGCCTCATGCTGTATATGATCACAAATTAGATTCACTGATGCTCTTTTGTTCTGTCTGCATCCATGACAACAGTGTTTTATGACATTGTGAAAATTGATGGACTCTGCTCAAGAGTCTGGCAACACAACTCAATAATCCTGTTGTTGAATTTTTATCTTTTCCCTTTATCTAATTTTTTGTCAACACCAAACTATTTTTCCTAAATGTTTCCTAAATTGAAAGCAAAGTCACATCCTAAATGTTAAATGTTCTCTTTAAATGTTGTTTGCTTCTACAGATTTGAAGATGTGGGCGTTGGTGGGAATAGTCTGTCTGTGCCACTGTGTCTTTGGACAGCTGTTTGACACGAAGCTCAAAGGAGCTCCGCGGCTCATCTGCAGCATCCCCGGGTCACCAGGCCTGCCTGGCAAACCCGGTCCCAGCGGGCCCCCCGGAGCAGATGGGAATGTGGGTATCCCAGGAAGAGATGGCAGAGATGGCAGGAAGGGTGAAAAGGGAGAAAAGGGAGATACAGGTATAATATAAAACATAATCAGATACAGCTTTAGTTATTGTGTGCTGATAAAGAGAAGAAGAAAAAAAAACGACCAGTCTGTGCAGGAGGAGAGAAACTGGCACTGACAGGTTTTCTTATCTGACAGCTGGCATAAGGTGGGAGCTGGCAGAGAGAAGATGAACTGCTGAAAAGGAATTCACTGCCACGAATAGCACAGTTGTTAAATGAAGTGTGAGACAAAACTGTGCAAGACTTATTAAAATAGCACCCACTGCAGGCGTAATGATGAATGACAAGTCAATGCAAACACACCTCACACCTAAACATCTCCCAAAAAAGCAACTGATGAGCACAGACATTACAACGTAAAGCAACCAGGAGACACCGACCAATCAACCACAACATTAAAACAACCATCCTAGTACTGTATTTGTTCCAGTCGAGCTACCAAAACAGGAACTCTAGGGGTGTTAGACTCGGATCAGATTGGGATCTGTTACATGTCAAAGTCACTTATACATGAATGCAGGAGCCAAATGTTCCCAGCAGAACATTGCATTGTAATGAGATGTCAGTGTTATTATATTGTGACTGACTGGTGTACTTTCTAACAGAAAACACCATAAAACCACTTTAAGCTGAAGATTCATTTATTAGTTTTTACTCAAAAGCTTTTAAGCGTAACCCACAGCCCTATGGAAGGAAAAAAAAGTTTAAAGAAAGCTGAAGCGAGGCCTGATGTAAGTCTGTGCTTCCAAATTCTTCTGTGTTTAAGTATCAAAAAACACAAGCTAGCAAATGTTGTGTTCGCCAGCACTGAGCAATTAAGTAGTGAAGTAACACATTTAATGAAAAGCAGTGGCTTCTAGTAGATGACAAAATTAAATTGAGATATCCAGTGTTTGCAGCTTTAAAGATCACTGATTAAACCCCTAAAAACTCATTTCTGTGCACCAGACTTACATATATAGAGTTTTTTTTCCCATGAAATTAATCCCTTCCTGCCTTAAAATGGCTTAGCTGCACTGCTGTTTCCTCCAGAATGTGAAGATCTATGAAGGTCCCCGTTCCCTTTTTAATGATCCCCGCTCACCGACAGCTCTGCTCAAAAACTGTAAAACTACTCGATGCCACAATGGAAAGCTGCAGTATTGGAGTAATTTAGTCATGTGTGTTCAAACCAGAAACTGATTCTGAAGAAAAATAATCCAAAAAAAAAAAAAAACCCTCCGTCCTGCAAGCTGACAAGCTTGGCTCCATGTTTGTTATCTAAATCTGTGTTTTTGAGACTCTCATCGGTACAGTGCAGCTTCAAGGTGGAAATGCTCAGTCACAGTACTGGCTGCCTGTTTTGCTCATGATGTGTCCCCAAGCGTTTTAAAAAACACCACATAGACATGTTAACAAGGCAGAAAAATGGATATCTCTGGAGGGGGTCTTTGAGGATGCTGAGTTTCTTTCCATCTGGCTGCTGTTCCGCTTGTTATTAGCAGGAAAAGCAGAGATGGCCGAGAATACATTTTCATAAGAACTGGGAATGGTTTCGTCCTTGGAGGTTTGGGTGTGTGTGGATAGAATGCCATTAATTTTTCCCTAAAGTATCTTCAAGTTTTGCATCACAGTCGTCCTACCAAATTAGGTTATACTCTGTAGGCTGGAAAGCTCTGCTAAGATTTTCCACATAACTGATGGCTGTTCAAAGCTTAGTATATATTTTTTCTAACTTTGCTTATTCAGTTTGTCCTTGTTTCATGCAGCCATAAAGTTGGAAGAATGTTTGGAAGGACTTTGTCTGTTAGCAGAAATACTGCATCGATATCACCTATAAATTCTGAATCGTAATAAATCTGCTGGACATAAACATTGTGCACCTGTGTTTTCCATTATGTATGGAAACAGGAATTCAGATGCACACCTCCAAGCTGGGCATGGAACTACTTATTTAGAAAAGCCCCGTGTGCCTGCACAAACATACAGTGTGTGAATCACAGTGTTTCCTTGCTCCAGGGTATTTTCTGTGTTGATGTAGTTGACTAGATTTAAGAATGAATGAAGCCAAAACTGTGCTGTTCAAATGTGAAGCTGGCTGCATTCCAAGGGTGACTTTATGCATAACATTGTGTGGAGAGATGTGTTTCCATTGCTTTGATAGTACTTTAATAGTGTGGTTCTACAAGGGCAGAACTGAAACTGATTCATACATATGAGGTATAGGGCGAAAACATTTGGGGGGAAATGTCAAATTTTTTCTAACAGATATTGTGATTTGAGATATGATTTTTTTTTAAGCTTCAGGTAAATATTTATAGTGCAATAAGTTTAAAACACATGATTGATCATTACTATACGAGAAACCATCAAAATATTAACTTCTCTATGTTCTAATACAAGGATGAGAATTTAAAGATATAAACTGCTTTCAACATTTATCACCTTTTTCAAAAAAGCTAGCTTAGATAGCTGAAGTAACTACACTAAAAATACTAAAATGTTCCAATGATAAAATAAAACATATGATGAGATACACATGATTGCATTGTTACA
>NW_007577761.1:406947-445298 GCF_000690725.1 Stegastes partitus
TTAATTCTGCACAGTGTCCGTCCTAAACTGCAGCCTTTGTGATTTGCTAATTGCCTTCAAAGTCTGATGTTGATTTGATATTGTTCAGCCCTAATTAGAGTTATCGCAAAATTATGGAAAAAATGCAATCACTCAATCAACGATGCTTCAGCACAGATGATCCAAACATGCTGTTTCTGTTTCAGGGCTGAAGGGCAGGGTAGGCCCCACGGGTAGGATTGGAGAGCGAGGTGACCGAGGCCCCGCGGGGAAGCGAGGCCCTACAGGAGAGAATGGTGACGTGGGTCTGGCCGGTCCTCTTGGCCGCGACGGACAGAAAGGAGACAAAGGTGAACGAGGGCTGCGTGGAACTGCAGGGATCTGCAAATGTGGCAGCCTGCTGCCTAAATCTGCCTTCTCTGTGGGAATCACCAGCAGCTATCCTGCAGAGAAGATCCCCATCAAGTTCAACAAGGTCCTCTTTAATGAAGGCGGACACTACAATCCACAGACGGGCAAGTTCATCTGTGCATACCCGGGCATTTATTATTTCTCCTACGACATTACGCTGGCCAACAAACACCTGGCCATTGGTCTGGTGCAGAACGGTCAGTATCGCATCAAAACATTCGACGCCAACACAGGAAACCATGATGTGGCATCTGGGTCCACTGTCATGTACCTGAACCCAGAAGATGAAGTGTGGATGGAAATCTTCTTCCAAGACCAGAACGGATTATTTGCAGACCCTGGTTGGGCCGACAGCCTGTTCTCTGGCTTCCTTCTGTACGCAGACACAAACTACTTCGACACACTGGCAGAGGACTACGCATAGAAAATGCAGCACACAAAACAAAAACTGCAAGTCACTGTTGGTCTGACAGGTTTAGTACATATATTATCAGGTCAAACTATATTTTTATACAAATGTTTGTACTGCTAGTTATATTATTGGTATAGAGTCTTATCTACTGATCTGAAATGATATTATTTGATCAAACTTGAATGAGTTTTGGATTTTTGTGTTTTGTGTGGGAGCAATAATAACTTAAATAAACAGTGTTGACAGGTTGAGTGTACTTTAGAGATTTTGTTTCACAAAAGAGACAAAGCTGAAAGATGTGTGAGACAAAGCTATTGGAAAATAGAAATATGAAAAGTCAAAGCATGTCCTCCATTGTGTTGGTATTGGCAAGAGGGCCAAAAATAACAGCTACAGAGGTTAATGCTGCAATCACAGCACCTCAGAAGTGGGAAATTGGACCTTGAGGGGTTATTTTCAACTAAACTAAACAAAACAATGAGTAACTTCAGTTTTGCACTGTAGTTTTTCTGCAAACAACAAATGTCTGTCAGCAGACTTGTCCTTTACCTAAATGAAGAAGAAAACAAGCAAAAAGACATATTCTCTAGTGTTTCAGGTATTTAGACACAGAGATGTTGTTAGGATCTTGACACATTGGGTCCTAGCCCAGCCCACAAATCTTTAGAATTTAACCTTTTCACTGCTCCATTTTTAAGTTAAAACCAAGCCACAAGTTAAGTTATAGGTAAGTTAAGTGTGAAACACTGTGCTCTAGATAAAGTCATCCCACTTTCTTCCATGCTCCATGTTCCACATTAATATTACAGTCAGTGCAAGCTATCTTGAGCAGTAGTTCTAAAACTGTATTTCTGTAATTAGTTTCAATAATGATGTTTCACAGCTACAATCATATGCAAAAGGTCTGAAAAAAATATTTGAGAACCACTGAAACTAGAATTGCCAGTGTTTTTGTTACAAGCATCAGTGGGATTAGTGTATCTTTCAGGTAATAATGCTCATTTTACTTTGTTATCTGGATTACCAACCCTTTAAATACTCCGGGAGAAGAGCTGCTGTACGGGAAAAGTTCACCCATAACGTCTTATAACACCATACCTCAAATAAATAATAATGAGACAAACTACGTCGAGCAATTCACAGTGTTTTCATCCACAAATTAACTTCCCTAAAGCAATAGGAAAAATGATTTAAGTTCCTTCCTTAAAAGTAAGTACTATGATGGTGGTTGTTGTAGATTTAAATGTGATGTTTAAAGTCTCTTCTCAATGTTTACAGTCAGGTGAGGTTTTGGGTTTTTTTTAAGTAATATTTTTCTGGTCTTGTCTACTTCTGTTTCTTTTAATAAAATAAAACACAAAAAAACAAATCTGGTTTTATTGTCATTGTTGATAATCAAATAAATAACTATTGTATTTTTTAATATGGACTTTATTTGTATTTATGCATCACAATAAATTACTTTGCCAGCATTTCCATATTGTCCTTAAAAGGTTTCCAGCTGTCTCACTGCTGCGCATTTGTGGCCTCTAGGACTCCGTAGTGGGCGGGTTCACCAGCCCATACGCTATTTGATTGACAGCCCATTAAACGAATAGAAATCCAGCACTGATGAGTGTTGGTTGAATCGGCGCCCTCATTCAAGGTCGGTTGAGCGGTAGTTTATGTCGTTACTAGGCAGCGATAACGGAGTTTCTTCTAAAATACATTGTCTTGAAAATTACAAGTGTGTATACATGCACACTACAGCAAAGTAGCTGTTTTTATTACTAATTAATGTTGAAAAACTCACCGCCGCCATGGCTTCGCCAAGGTAGTTTTTCTCCGTTTGCTTTATGCTATATAAATCACATTGATGTAGCTATTCTTAAAGTCTGTGAGATGCTAAGCTAACGTTAGTGGTGTTTTAAAATCTGTGTCTGTTATAGCGACATTCGTGAAAAACTGCGAAAGAAACGACGGGCTTTGCAAGAAACTTTGGTGAAAAACAAAAATGAGGACGACGTTCAGGTAAAAATACAAAATACATAACCTCCATAAGTCTTTTGAAAGATGAAAATTATATCTTGATTTGTTATTGTGGGCTGACTGTAGCCTGAGTACAAACAGCACAACATAGAAAAGCGCCATACCTGACAAGACTCGACTTGCACTCACGGAGTCAGATTCATTTTATACACACTCACAGCCAGAAATGCACAGGAGCTGCTAACGCTAAAGTAAATCTAACTATACTCGATAGGCTCTGGTTCCATCTACCAAGTTGAGTGGGGAGAAGCGACAAACCACAATGAAGGTTGGTGTGTGTTTTGTAGTGTAGGCTGTAGCTGCCCTCCTGTGTGTGCTGCTGGCTGCTCAACGCTAATCTCCTACTTTCTTCACCTTCTTCCAGCTTCAGTGCGCTACATAGCAGTGTGGATGCAGGTTTGCTGTTGCTGTCTATTTTAACTTCATGCCTGTGTTACACCAGGAACCTGAAGGTAGTGAGGAAGACCCCGGAGAGACTTTGAAACGCACGATCAGGGCTCAGAGACAGAGGAGGAAGAAAAGGGTAACATCTTCCTTTGGCACCGTCATTTTTCATTCTGTGATTCCACTACTCATCAGGTCTAAAACTACTCTCTGTGTTTGTTAGCTGCTTGAACAGACGTTAGTTCAGGAGTCCCGCGATGATGATGTGGAGGAGATCTCAACCATACAGCATGATGGTGCAGAAGAGGAATCGGCTGAGAAGGCACATGAGTCAGTGGTTTCATCCAGAAGTCCAGCTGGATCTCAGAAAGGTTTGTGGCTGTGCATTCTCCAAGTTGGCCTCTCTCACTTTCATCATTCGAAAGTAAGACAAAGGAACTCTTCATACATCTGTGTTATGAGACAGGTGTCTAAGAAAGGAATGATGATATCAGAAAATTACAGACTCCTGCACACTATTTAACTTGAAAAAATACACTTATTTAATTTGTTTTGGTGCAAGTAGCTGTACCAAAACCATACTGCAAGGCTCTTTCTTTTTCAGCATATAAGGACATATAGCAACATAGCGTAGCATTTGCAGCATAAAGCCATGCATTTTTCTGAACTCAATGACTGTAAGAATAGGAAAATTGTGATTTAAATCTGGAAACATCATATCCGAGACCAAGCACTCATTGCGGTCATTTGGTATGAGATGATTCAGTAGCAAGACAATACTGAGCAATAAATGTAATTCCTGTTGTTGTTGTTTCATATGTACTTTTTATTCTAGGTCTCTTCTCAAGAACTCAGCATACTCCCAGCTCTCAGTCTCAGTCTCAGTCTTTAGATGACTTTGTGAAACGCCGTTTGGAAGAGAGGCTAAGAGCAGCCAGGGTAAACCCAGCTTCTTCTTTTTTTTTTTTGGTGGTTTTTATTTGTAAATAACATTTTGAAAGATACCCTTTTCAAAAAGAACTGCCACCCCTAATGTATGTTCTCGTTTGTTTCAGTCTAAAAGTGAAAGCCTTCAGCAGCCAGAGGCTTCTTTCGAGCCAGCCAGCCGCCTGCAGAGCCTCAGAGACAGAGACACTGTGACAAGGTTTGACAGAGAGGTAAGCATCTACTCTAAACTAACCCTTATTGGACTCATGGTAGCCAATCCAGCAGTGGAAGTTAACTGCCAGGTGTTTTGCAGGTTGATCCAGACAGATCTGGAAGACAAGATCCTCCTTCAGCCCTCAGTGCCAGGGTCAAGTTTCGAGAAGCAGCAAGACGAGTAAGACTTGAACTGAGATTGAAATCATTTAATTGCAAATCATTGATATTCTTGCATTTACTCATTTATTCTTTTCAAACACAGGTAGGAAAAGGCTTGCCAACCGCTGAGGAGGCATACAATTTCTTTACATTTAACTTTGAGCCAGATCCACCGGATGAGAGTGAGACAACAAGCAGCAAAAGACAAAAACAGAGAAAAACAGCGAAAGATGACAGAGATGAAGATGAAGGAGATGAAGCTGAAGAACAGGAAGATGCTGAAGCAGATGAAGATAATCAAGAAGAAAATGAAAACCAAGTAACATCAACCGTAACAACAACTATCTTGTGTGTGGCATTAGTATTTCCTCCTGTTCTGTTCTGAGTAAATATCTCATATTCTTCACTCTGCCTTAGAGTGAAGAAGCTCCCCTTGTACAAAACGCAGAGGAGGATTTGTTCGCCCTTGACCAATCGCCCCAGGACTTCCTGGAAGTGAGGAAGGCAGAGTACATCGGGTATCGAAACCTTATTCAGCGAGAAAGCGACCTCCTGTTTACGCCAAGCTTTCGAACAGGTGGAATATGTTATAGAACTCAATTCACATTAGATCTATAACTTTCAAAATATGGTTACATTTGTCTTTACCTATAACTATGTATAACTTTCACAGTTCCAACCTCCATTAAACTGCCTGAAAACATGAAGCCTCGTTATCTGGAGGATGAGGGTCTCTATGTCGGGGAAAGACCCTCCGTATCCCTGACCAATGAGAACATTCTGGAGAACCGCATTTTGAAAATGGAGGAGGTAACATCAGTTCACATGCCAAACAGCTATTTAAAAAAAAAAATGCCACTAAATTTGATCCTTTTTTTTGTTTGTTTGTTTTTGTACCATAACTTGTGTTTTTCTATTTATTAAGGGAAAGAAGTGGTTTGGAGATGACGGCAGGATCATGGCTCTTCCTGATCCTATAAAGGAATCCTCCACAAGGCCTCCTCTCTTCCACATGGAGGAGGACCTGGACCCTGCACTGCAGACTGTGTACAGGAAGGTCAGACACACACTCACTGCCACTGCCAGTTCGATCACGCCATTCATTTGCCTCATCTAAAGCACAGTGCACATTCATATGCTGAAAGTGTTGTGTGGATCCATTGGATTTGACTCTTTTCTCACCCCTTCGCCTCGTTGGAAATAAAGCAAAAGAGCAGTTTGGCAGTTGGTACAAAGGAACAGGGAGGAGGCAGGAGTTCATTATCAGAGATCAGAGGAGGGATGGAGGCCAGCACATCTGTGATATCACCTCCTCTGACAATATAAAGCTACATCAAACCTCCAGCTGGGTATTGTGGGCATTAAAAGTGTTCTGGTCGTTGGAAGCTGGCATTAAAATTGAATTGTAGCTTTTGTGGCTGACATAAGCCGCATCTTATACATTTTGCAGCACATCTGACACGGGTTTTAAACTGCTTATGTCAGTTGTTTCACAACTTCTTTCCTTCCTCCTTCTGTGACAGTCATGCATTTGATGGTGTCTCATGTGGGAACATGTTTTAAAAAACATTACATTGCACTTCCAAAAAATTACATCGCAATCCCAATCTTATATTTTCCTATAATCTTGCAGCTGAGTTGCAACAGTTTTTTTTTATTACTGATTAACCTGGTAAATACTTTTTCAACTTCCTCACTGATAAAATGAGAGCAACGGTAGAGAAGCGCTCCTGACAGTTGCTCGTTTTGTTTTAGCAACATTCAGAAATCCAAAGGTATTCAGAAAAAGTAGAATCAGCCAGTGTTATTGAGACTGTTATCAGTATGCTGCAGTTTCAAGGCAGACATGCTCAGCCATGGTGTTGACTGCTCATTTCACTCATGATGTGTCTTCAAGTATATAAAAAAAGCATATTGACACTTTAGCAAGGTGAACAACTTGATTTTTATCAGAGGAAGTTTACATTTAAATATATTCCTGGTTACTGCTGGTTACTTTACACATTAGTAAGGATAAGGATTAAGGATAGACAGGTGATGTTCTGTCTTTGACTGAGCTCACTGCATTGTCCAAATGCATCATTATTAAAAGCAGCTGAGTCCAGACTTCATTCACACTTGACTGGTGTTTGGTGCAACAGGCCAAACAGACATAATATGAGAAATATGTAAACCCTGAAGAAACAGGTTACACATTCAAAACAGTGTTGAGTTTAGGTTCTCTGTTTTGGGATAGTCTCTATTCAATCTGTGCATTATCATCAAAGAACTCTTGTTTTCACACAATTTTATTGTAGAGACAGGCACAGCTGTCGTATGTGATCAACTGGACAACAGAGTATTCATTGTAGCCCAGTTGGATGTTTATGATACGAAGTTGCCGTGCATGACTTTTCATTACGGCACTCCCTGATGGTTTTTGCCAACTATTTCATGCTTGCTTTAAGATTATACACATACTTCGATACACACAAGGAAAACACAAGCGCCATGAGTGCCCATAGTGATGATTATTTTCCAGGACAACGCATGATGGATAATGTTACTGTGTCCCTCAGGCGCTGAAGTCCAAGTATGCAAATTTGTACATTGCTGGTGCAGCAGACCCCGAGGGAGACTACCAGCTTGACGTTGATGTCTCTGGGCTGATCTTTTCTCATCACCCGCTGTTCAGTCGGGAACATGTCCTCGCGGCCCGTTTAGCTCAGCTGTATGATCAATACCTCACCAGGCAACACAATAATCTCACAGGACACCTCACTGACAAGGTAAACTCCACCAGACAACTTTCTGTGCACGGTAAAGCCATCAGCATGATTTACTGAATTCACAAACACATTTAAAAATGTCTTGTATTATTCAGTACAGTATACACAGTGTCTGGTGCATTTTGTGTTTCCTGTCTGCTTTAGTTGAATGGATTGAGGAGTGCTCTTCGGAATATGCTTGAGATCCACGGCGGGCAGAGCCTCACTCAGGCCATGCAGCAGAGGTTTTCTGAGTACAGTCTCGAAATCAGGTACCTGTTGTCAGATTTTCTCCCGTTTCAGTCAGATGTACAGCACAATTGCCACCTTGAAAAGCAATATTCCTACTGTATGTTCTTCTGCTTGAATATTATAGGAACACTCGGCAGTTGCGAGACAGCGAGCAGGAGAAAGACAGGACTCTGCTGAAGAACATAGTTAAAATGTGGAAGGAGATCAAGGCCCTGAGAGAGTTTCAGAAGTTTACTAACACGCCCTACAAGCTCTACCTCCGAAGGTAATTCACTGAAACCTCAAAGTCGAATGTGATCATTTGTTGTATGCTTGCAAAGTGAAGACAGTCTTTTTGGAATCCTTGAACTCCCCCTCTGGTCATTGATTAAACCCCTAGAAATTCATTTTTGTGTATCAAAGTTGCATATCTAGACATTTTTTCAATGAAAATAATCCTCCAAATCAGTGTTTTTGAGATTGTCATCGGTACAATTTCAAGGTGGAAATGTTTAGCCATGTTGTTTACTGTATATTTTACTTGTGATTTGGTTTCTAATATATAAAACACAGCATATGAACATATTAGCAATGTAAAGACCTTGATTTTCTTTACAGAAGGTCTTTTGATAAACTAGATATAACCAGAAAAAAAAAAAAAAAGATTTTCACTGGAGGCTTCCTTCAACTATTTGCCCACATCTGGTGCTGCTCCATTAAATATTAGTAATTTAAGGGGGGAAAAATCCTGATGGTGATATTCATTCACCCCTAACAAATATTTGCTGGATCTTGTGAGACCTGCTCATTACAACATTCTGCAGATTGTTGTATCCATGTCAATAATATGCTATCTCATCCATGCCCCAGAGAGAATGTGGATCGGGCATCAGATGAGCGTGAGCATGAAGATGAAATCTTGGCAGAGGTCTTGGAATTAGAGGCCGAAAGTGAGGAGGACTATCATAAAAAGTTGGCTGAGTACAACAAACAGCTGGAGGAGTGGAAGCTCTGGAGAAGGAAACAGGTGCCAACCTATTTACCAGCCATAGCTTAACTTAGTCAGTTTCTTACTCCTGAACAAACTGCTTTTTGCTGTACAAATGAAAATGTGTTAATTAGCATCATTAGCACCTGAGAAAATCAGAAATGAAGTCAAATTCTGGTTTGAAATCAGTGCAGACCTGTACTTTACCCCTGTATGTTCACATTCACATAATGTTTTTTTGTATTGTCCTCTTTTATTCACATTTGTCTTTTCGTCGTTTTGTTCTATAGCCTAATATTTTAATGATACAGCACTTTGGTTCAACTCTTGTTGTTTTTAAATGTGCTTTAGAAATAAGTTTGACTGTGCCTTAATGTTTGCTACTTTCAGAAATCCAAAAAGAAAAAGAGAAAAAAGAAGAAGAAAGGCCAGGCGCAGGAGGACACAGAGGAGGAAGACCAAGAAGCGAGCGAATCTGAAGGGCCTGTTGAAGAAGGTCCTCCAAAGCCAGAGCCTCCCGAGAGACCAGACTTTGACTCCATAGAGCAACAAGTGAGAGAGAAAGCCTCCAGGATACGCAGGAAACCAGGAGAGGCCATCTTGATCCCAGAGCTGTCTGCATCTGGAAACATCACCGCCAGTGAGCTCTGCCCCAGGTATGAGCAGAAACACATTGGGAATGTTGGTTTCTTTAAAACAAGTAAGAAACAGCCACTAAGGTGTGAACATTTCAGTTTTTATTTTTATTATTATGCTTGAAGAGCAAAAAAGAAATCCACTTAAAGCTAGAATATTTGACACAAGTGAAAGGTTTTTGAAAAAACTAAGATGATAACATTCAACACAAATTGACAGTTATGAGGATGGGCTTCTGGAGGACTGTTAATGTTTTTTCCATGTTTTAGGGCTGAAACAGCTCGAAGAGAAGATGTTGCCAGGCGCTCACTTTTCATCAAGATCCTCTACAACGATAAAGAAGTTTCCCGAACAGACAGCCGCTCCCTGAACACTGACTTCAGGGTGCACTTTGGGCAGATTTTCAATCTCAAGATAGTTAACTGTCCCCAGAGCATTCATTTGCAGGTACAGTAAAGAAACGCTGAGCATGCTGCCACTCCAACACGTTCGTTTGATGGATGACTGCTGTAGATTTTTCTCACCATTTCTGCCTGTGTATGTATGTGTTTACTGTGTATAAGTAGGTGTTTGAGGAGATTGGATCATCATGTTCCCTCCTGGCTCGGGTGTTTGTTCCGGTGCCAGAGCCCTCAGTCGTGACAGGCAACGTCCCTGTTGAGGAATTTGAGTTTAGCAGTAATCAGAGAGTGATGTTTGACCACGAGGGAGTTGGAAGTGGTAAATGTTTTTATTTGATGCTTCAGACATGAAACACCCACGGATATCTTTTACTTCACTAACACATCCACTTTCTATTTAACTTACCTCTGTCCCTGCCTTCCTGTTTCTCATCCTCTCTGTGTGTGTCCTCAGATGTGCCCCTCTCCTTTGAGGCTGATGGTGGCAACAAACAGACCCTGCTCACCTCTGGGAAGCTGTCATGCTGTGTTTCTTGGGGAATCGGGGACGATGACGTTCCACTCGCACCTCCAGTTTCTCAGCAACCTGGTGGCATTCACAGGTAGTACTTCTCAAAGCTGATTTTTTTTAATGTATTAGTTCATACATTTGATGCCGTACATCACAGCTGACCAGTTTCTAAAGAACACTGCAGGTGTTCATTTATCAGCAGAGAGCAAGAGAAGTTTCTGAAACACTATCCTAAACAGCTTCCTCATAGACACAAGGAACAGCATATTCACATTGACCATCTTTGCTTTTTAGTGCCTCTCCTGGTATCGATTAAACCATTAAAAACTCATTTGTGTCCACTAAAGTTACATATGTTGAAATGTTACATGAAAATAATCCTCTCCTGCTTCAAAATTCCTCAGATGTATAGTAACTCAACACCTTTGCCTCCTGTAGTTTGCATAGAATTGTTCATCACTCCCATCTGCTTCTGTTCAACTTCAACTCATGCTGTAGTCAACAAAAGTGATATCATAGTCTTCAGCCAATCAGGTGGCCACAGAGAAAAATCATCTGCAAGTTATCTCCAGATTAACTAAATTGATCGCGATTGAGTTGACTGAGTGTACTCTATCTGGTGGCATTATTAGCCAAACTGTTTTGTGAATAAACATACAAAAGTCCCTGACAATGTTCAGTGCCCTGCTCCTGCAGCGACTCTGGAAAAGTTCTTGGACAGAGGTGAGGAAAACTCCGATGACCCTCTCAGCTCCTTTAACTATCCTCTGCAGGGCTTTTCTGTTTGACATACTGCAGCTGGAGTACCATGTTGAGATGCAGTATGTCAAAACGTTATAGAGCCAGCTGTATAACTTTGGAGAAACTCCTTAAGGATGCAGTGGCGTTTGTTTTTTAGTCATTTTAATCACTGTCTGTATTCTGTGTTTCAGTGGTTTGGGCCGTCTCGATGCTGTCACATACATCGGGGCATCTGGACTATATGACATGAAAAAAATTGGCGAGTGGGCGACACAGTCTCGACTGGACCCCAACGATCCAAAAAATGCCTCCATAATGCAGCTGCTGAAAGTAGGTGTACTGTGACTACTTCGCAGCTTTTGAGGACATTTGCTGAATGAAAATATCAAATGACGAATCTTTCTTTGTGTTTATGTTTCACAGGTCGCCAGTAGTGGAGAGGTAACAGCTCCAGAGTACTTTCGGCTGGAACATTTGCAGGAGGAGTTTAATTTTGTGACGGATGAAGAGCTGGAGAGGTCCAGAAGGTTTCGCCTGCTCAGGCTGAGGAACCAGGAAGTTGCAGAATTTCGCAATTACAAGTGCGTTCCTGCTCTTGAGAGGGAGGTCACGGATAAGGTGTTCCAGGTCAGCCGTCCAAAAATGCACGACATCGCACAATAATACAAATGAGAATACAACAACTCTAAATGCGGCTATCTTTCTTTGGTTAATATTATTTCAGGAATATGAAAGAAGATTGAAAGAAGGAGAGATAATTGACACCAAAGAACATTTGGATTCACACAGAGCTTTGGTGGCCAAATACCTTCAGAAGGTGAGCGGACACATCTGATGGAAACATGTTTTTCCTCCAGTATTTAGCACATGATAGCGCTAGGTGTAATTTTGGCATTTTTTCCACAGATCCGAGAATCAGTCATCAATAGATTTCTTCTTGCCAAACATCACTACGTCCTGTCTGACTTGGTGATAGAAGAAGAGATACCGAGCATTGGGTGAATATGACAATCAACAAAAAATGACAATCATTTGTTTGGCTACGCATGCTATGTGTTAGAGGAAGAAAATGTTCTTGCAGCTGCTAATCCACACACAGCTATTATCTGTATTGTAATTCATAACTTCTACCTAATCCTCCTGTCAGAAGAACTAAAAAATGACAAAGAATGTCTGTACTCCAAGTTTCTGTTGTAAAGGAAACGTTAGATAGTTTGGATTACCTTGTTCACTAGCCAAATCAACCCGTCACAAAGAGAGAGTGGGCCTACATAAATCACAGGCTGATGTAAGTCGGTTTCTTGGCCTGGTGCTGCTTCAGCCTATTTGATCTTGAAATCAACACTGCATTCCCCTGGCTGAGTAATTCTCTCCTTTGGATCCGGTAAAGGAGATACTTTATTGCAGATTTCACAACATGTGGACGTAATAATGGAAAATCTGAAATAAATTAAATTCTTTGACATTTCAGCAGATTTATACATAATATTGCACATCGGTGCCAGTCATGCTATTGGGTGTTACTCTTTTTTTTTTTTTTTTTCTTTTATTGAAACTGAATGTTGTAATTTTTTTCTGCTATGCATTTTTTACAGTGGTGCTGGTCCAGGGTATGTTTTTAGAGCTTTTCTTTCTTTTTCTCCCTTTCACTGTGTTTCTGTTTCTCCATTTAGTTTGAACCCTGAGTTCCAGTACAGTGGTGATAATACCCTTTTGCAGTATTCAGTCCTCTCAGGATTTTGCAGAATTATTGCATAAGAGTTGCAAAGTAATCAGTCAAATTGAAAGAGAACTAATGGGTTTTTTTTTGTTTTGTTTTGCTTTAAAAATGTAAAGTAGCATTCTCTTTCAACATTTGTTAATGTCAATCAGCTACAATGTTAAAACCACCTTCCTTGTGTTGTGCATTTATTCTTTGTGCCAGAATATTGGTAAACTGTGTGTTGATCCTGACTATCCTCAACTACATGTGCATTTGCTGGTACATTTTGCAAGCCACCATGGGACATTAGTTTTGCGTGTAATTTACCAGTATATAATTCTAATACATAATAAGCAGTGCAGTTTAAAGACATTTTCACATCACAATTCACATTTTTAACAGCTCATACTGTGCAATTACATGTGACATGTTGAGGTGAACGTTCTACACATCAGCACCATGACTGTAAAACTGCAAATACCTGGAAGGACTCAGTACTGTTGGTTGCGATCCCATCCCACAGTTCCAATGAAAATAATGTTTGATGTCGACGAGCACTTTCCAGCACTTAGTAGGCTGTTGACTAAATGATAACATGTGTTTGTTATGACAATCAGGATCCTGGGATTAAACCTTTTCAAGCTGGCTGAACCCAAGCGGCCACTGAAACCTCAGCGGAAAGAAAGGAAGAAAGTGACGGCGCAGAATCTGTCCGACGGAGACATCAAACTGCTCGTTAACATCATCCGGGCCTTCGACATCCCCATCCGCAGACCCCAGAGCAAGTGAGTGAAGAAAGACAAATTCAGAATAGTTTCAAGTGAAGGAGACTTTGTGTTTGCCCTCAGAAACATTCATAAGAAATTGTATTTATATTCTAGCAGAACTTTTTTTAAAATGGATTCTTATTTCAGTAAACCAGGACAGTCGTCTCAGAGTGCCATCCAGGGCAGCGACTGGTTCCTTAGCCAGGTACAGTTCCCCTCAACCTTAATTTGCAGCTGGAAGCAATGTGACCTATATGATCTATGTTCAGTATGTGTGTGTTTTTTTCTGTGTATGTGATTTAGGTGCAAGTGAGGCCATTTGTGGAGGTTTCCTTCCAGCGTACAGTACTTCAGACAACCACAGCTGATGGACCAAACCCATGCTGGAACGAGGAGCTGCAGCTGCCTTTTAGGTGAACAACTGTGGATTTTATGACTTGTGATTTGGCTTTTCTGATAAATACTTACTGAGTATTTATTTCCAGGACAAATCCAGTATTTTCAGTGGCTTATTTTGTAATTACTCTGACCTGAGGCAATTTTAAATCAGCAATAAAGCCTTCTGCCCTGCATCACGAGGTACAAGAAAGGCTCCCAGGTAAAAGTGTACATAACTCAGCAAGCTAAATTGCTGATCTTCCTCTTTACAGTGCCCCTAATGGTGACTACAGCACGGCTAGTTTGCAGTCAGTCAAAGATGAAGTCTTCATCAACATATTTGATGAAGTGGTGCATGAAACTGGAGTGGTAAGTAAATGCTACTCACTGTTCATTGCCTCTTCCCAGTTTTCATATCACAGCCTTTTCCTTGATTTGCATTCCTTGTAACTTTGCCCTTCAGAATGACAAAGACAGGGGGAAATCAATCCACACCCATGTAGAGAAGCACTGGTTGGGCTCCGTCAAGATTCCTTTCAGCACAATTTATTCCCAGTCCAGGGTGAGTCTTCATTGTGTTTATTAATGACAGTGACTGCCTGGACTTCTTGGCTGAGTTTTTTTTTTTTTTTTTTCCATTCCATGTGGCAGATTGATGGAACATTCAAAGTGAATACGCCAGCTGTGCTGCTGGGGTACAGCAAGGAGCGGAGCCATGGCGCTAACGGTGGTTATGATATTATGCGGAGCCTGAGTGAAGGAACATTTGTCACACTGTTCATCACTATGGAACCTCAGCTGGTGCCTGGAGAGTCTATTAGAGAGAAGGTAAGTCATGTTCAGCTTCAAGGATGGATTGTGTCGGCCTTTTAGTCCTCATTCTGCATCACTCTGTGCTCATTTCCCTTGTATGTCTTTAGATACGTTTTTCCTCAAATCTCACATCTTTCTTTAACACGTGTTCATACTTTATTTTTGTCAAAGATTCTTTCAAAACTGTCCATTATTTATTCTCTTTGATGTTGTGATTATGTGTCAGTGTATTAATTTGTCATCATCCTCTCGTGTCACTTATTTGCTTTTGCTCTGCTGCATGTACTAGATAAAGGAAGTGAAGGTAACTGTAGAACACTAATCCTCTTTTATGCAACAATTCACAACCACATCCTTCTTAAGGCTTATCATGTTTTCTTAGCTATTGCTGACCTGTAATCATCGGCAGTAACGTTTGACCTTGTAATGCAGTTTGACAGCCAAGAGGACGAGCATTTACTGCAGGCTTCAGAGAGATTTGAGAGGGAAGCGGCGCAGGGCTACCCGGACCGACCCTGCCTCACCACAGTCATAGACCTCAATGGGAAGACAGTCTTCATCACACGTTTTATTCGACCACTCAACCCTCCGCAGGAGTTCCTGGATGCGTTCCCTAATAACCCCCAGGAAGCCACGGTTGGTGTGATTGAACTGTAGAAAAATGCTGCTCAGGTGCGTATATTTCTTCTTTAATTGGATCTACTGCTGTGACACACTTTTTTCTGTCCTCACACAGGCTCTGGTGGCTCGATTTGTCTCACTCATCCCTTCACTGCCAGATCGAGTTTCATTTTCTGGAGCCTGTGATCTGTGGAGCACCTGTGATGTGAGTGAACCCTCTTTGAGGTGCTGGGATTGTAAAAGGATGGGAAAAGCCCATCTCACAGTGCCTTTGTTTTGTTTTTAGCAATTCCTCACTCTCCTAGCGGGAGATGAAGAAGAACATGCTGTATTGTTGTGCAACTACTTCCTATCTATGGGCAAGAGAGCCTGGCTTATAATTGGTACAGCCATACCAGAGGTAGGTGACATTTATTTGCGATATTAAAAAAAATGTATTTCTATAAATGATGATTAGGGCTGCAACTACCAATATTTACGTTGTTAATTAATCAGTTATTTTCTCAATTGGAGTAGTTGTTTGGTCTATGACATGTCAGATGGTCAAATGGTGAAAAATATCCCAAAGCTCAAGATGATGTCCTCAAATGTCTTGTTTTGTCCACAACCCAGAGATATTCCGTTTACTGTTGAAGTCCTATTTGTGTATGACTAGTATTACCTTGGAATGTGATTTGTAATAATTGCAAAGGTTGTCTGTAATCTTAATACTCTGCAAATATGCCATGTTTAAAGTGAAAAAAATTCCACTATAAATGACATATTACAACTTACCATCGCTCATCAAACCCTAAGATCCTGTGGTCATATTAGTCCTGAGCAAATCAGCATCTCTGTGATTTGGGGTGGGGGGTTTTTTTGCAAGGCTTTTTGTCTTCTCTTGACCATCTCTTTCTCACTTGGGAATTATGGAGGCTGTGTTGGTAACTATAAATAACATGTTGGGCAGAATTTTGTGCAAATTCAGGAGGTTCATTCAAGTCCACAGCACGGAGATTCCTTGCAGATGTTTGATGGGTGTTTAGATGCATTGCTGCCTGCAGTAAGGGACATTTTGCAGTCTTTCAACAGACTCAACAGTTACTAAGCGCCACCCTATTATTTTATCCATTGATAGCATAAGTAAATTTGAGTATAATGCAGATTTTGCATGTCTCGTGCAAACTTGTCACATGACACACAGACATGGGGGGTAACTGATGAAGTTTTATGCAAATAGGGAAATGGGGGAGTGAAAAAACAGAAAAAATTTTAAATCTTAAAAACATGAATCAGACTTTTTTCTTTTAAAAAAGTTTGACAAACTGATAGTTCAGTTATTAAATTGTTTGCTCATTATGGTAAGAGTTGACAACTAATCACAAAATCATTGTAGCTCTAATGATGATGTGCCATAACAACTCGCCTAAATGAAGTACAGCTTTAAAATATTTAATAAGACAAGAATTTATGGCTATTAGCCTCCCAGATGTTCTGCAGCAGCACAAAGCTTTCTGAAATATTGCTTTCTCAGGGACCCACAGCATACGTCCTAACCTCGGAGCAGAGCCGCTACCTCATCTGGAACCCCAGCAGTGGTCAGTACTATGGCCAGTATGACACCTTCTGCCCGCTGCTAACAGTTGGCTGCTTGGTAAATGCTGACAATGTGAGTTTATTCATTTCAATGTTTCATCATTCATTTAATAATTTTGATGGCAGACGATAGTTTAATATTTTCTGTGACTTGCTGTTTAGGTTTGGCTCAACATTCAAGAGTACACATCACCAATGAGACTAAATTTTGACATCACAAAAGCCAATTTGTGGAAACCATTTTTCTCCCGCTCCTTCTCACATCCAGGGCTGTCTAGTGTACAGGTGAGTGTTCGGCATTTATACATAAACCTGTCATATTTTCTGTACTGGTAATTACATTTTCGCCAAATTTTAATTGTCTTTAGCCAGAGGAGCTGGTGTATCGCCGCACCGACAAAGCAGCTGCAGCAGAGCTTCAGGACAGGCAAGTCGTAGCCACTGAAGTCACTTCTCACACTGCATCACGTCGACAGTTACAGGCTTGAAAAATCACACGTTCCATCTCACTCTCTGTAGGATTGAGAAGATTCTGAAGGAGAAGATCATGGAGTGGCGCCCTCGCCACCCAACCCGCTGGAACCGCTACTGTACCACCACCCTGAAACAATTCTTGCCTAAACTGGAGATGAGCGGCGGGCAGGACGTGACCGAGGGACACCGCCACGAGTTGCAGAGCCTGCTGGGAGACAACAGGGTGAGTCTGAAGAGGGTGTGACTCGAACAAGGCTACTAGACTGAGTCACTGTATTATGTCATCAGTCATCAATCTGTCATCTCCACTGTACAATATCATCTGCTCCATAAGAGCTGGCGGAGAGCGCATGAGCTCACTTTGATATATTAATATCATAAATATCCACTAACAGGCATCTGTTTCTTTTTAGATTTCAGGTTTCCCCCTGCATCTGCCATTCTCTGAGATCCGGCCCATCATAGAGGCAGTGTACAGTACTGGAGTTCACAGCGTTCAGGCTTCAAACGTGGAGTTTGCTCTGGCTGTATATGTGCACCCTTATCCCAATAACGTGCTGTCTGTGTGGGTGTACCTGGCCTCACTCGTCCGTACTTAAGAGACACTTATCTCATTGTGCTTCACTGCTTTTGCAGCTATAAAATGTTTTCTCCTTTTATGGCTGTTCAAATTAAATCATGGCCAATTGCATTTGGGTTTTTTTTTGGTGTTTTGAAAAAAAATTCCAAAGAAAAAACCCTAAAAGGCAAAACGAAAACAGATTTCTACAAAGTAAAGTACTTTTACCAGGCACTGTAGCCAGTTTTAGCTAAATCAATGCTAATGACCTTATGTAAGTACATTACTTCAACTGTTTGCACACTGTTGTGTATCATATTTAAATCCATTGTGGTAAATATTTTATGTGTACATCAAATCCATCCACCTTTCTAAACAGGCTTCTTTGTGGGGTTTTTCGTTTTTCACTGTAGCAAAGAGCTATTTTGTGGCTTTTGGACATGTTGTACTGTACAGTAATAAAAGGTTTTTAATGTTTTCATCGATCTACACTCACATCTTTAAATGAATGCACTAAAAATATGTAGGATTTTCTGACAAGTATAATCAAATACTAATGAAAACAGCCTGAGAACCCACCATTCAGCCATCAGCTATACCTGCTTTATCCTGTAGAGGGTTGCAGGGAGCTGGTACCTGCAAAAGGCACCCTGGACATGTTGCCACAGGGCTAACACACTTACAGACAATTTAGAATCACCATGTCACACACTATGCACCAGGTTTCTGACAGTCTCCAAAAAATGCTGTAATGAAATGTAAAATATGTAGTTAACCGTTAACGACATTCTGAGCTTTTAAAATATGTTTCTCGCTGTTTCTTTAAACATGTTGAGACGCCACATCATGTTGGCAAGCAACGGTTGGTATTAAAATGACCACATGCAGAGGTTCTAACTCCAAGAAACTTTTATTGTTTTGTTATGAACATTTCCAATAGAACTCATGCAAGACTTTCGAACAAGAAAATAAATCCTGCTGCAGTGTGATCAACGATGCAGCACTGTAGTTGGCTGAGAACACAGTAGGCCTCTCCCAGTAAGAGGATCATTATTCTAACTGCCCTCCCCTTGTCAGCGTATCAGAATCTGTCGTGTGTGAACATTGGTCCATTTCTTTGCTCATTGGAGTGCATAAAGGAAAGTAAAAGCAAAGAACTTTTTTGGTGACTGTGAACATTCAGCATCACAAATCTGGACAAAATGGCTAAGACTACACCGCAAAATCATGTACAAATTCCTGTCTCAGTAACTTGAATGGCTTCTGTGAGCAGTGACCTGAACAATAAGGTACGGTAGCGCAGGGGAGTCAAAAAAAAAAGTCCTATGTACAGAATGAAACCATCCCCAAAGTGACAGCCATCTACAACAGCCAGTTTCAATCTGCAGGGAGGATGGGTTCACTCCTGGTTAATTTTCCACATCACCATCTCCAATTATTGACAAAGCTTCATTAAGGTAGAAAAAAAACATCAATTTGATCCTACAATAAGTCAGTTAACTGTGCAGATTATAACTTAGTTAACAGCAAGGGGAGAAGCAGGCTTCTGTAAATCTGGAGAAGAAAGGTGGTCTAACTACAGGTGTTCATGTTTCTCTAGTTTTTTTTGGTGGTTTTTTTAAACTTTTTCAAAACAAAACAAACAAAAAAAAGGAACCAGAATGTACATTTGCAGACACTTCAAATCCACCCCGTTATGTTTTCCTTTTCTCCATTAAATATAGATGGAAATAACAGGAGCAAAAATTACAGTTTCATCAAGAAACATTTTTAAGTGACACAAAATACAGCAAATGGTATTCCCAGGATAAAGTGCAATAACAAGGAGAAGTGACATTTCAGGAGAGCGTCGCCAGGCAGGATCACTCTCCAGAGCGACAGCAGGCTCTGAAACCGCACTGCAGGTTCTGGCAGCCGCTGGCCGTGTCTGCGTGAGGACCTGCAGAAAAACACCACAGTGGTCATCCACTGACCTGCATCCCACAGGACAACTCTGATACACACCCCCACATCCAAGATATTCTAAGAATTTTTTCAATTATTATAAATTAAATGAATGAAGAAATTGCATGGCACACAACTGGTTACATAAAGTTGTGATAGTAAATACAGAAGGCATCATATTTGCACCTGTACTACCTACTTACCTTCCACCTCAGCAGCATCGGTGACTTACACCAGGACACATGCTATGCGAGTGGGGTTAGTAATGTTTGTTACAGCAGCCACACAATGGCTCACACATCATTTATAGGCACCATGACATCTTACAGTTAAACATTAACACAATCTTTCCTCAAAACACTTCACTAGTTCACGAGTATGTACAATTTTGTGTTTCAGAAGTACAAAAAAAAAAAAACACCCCCAACAGTTTCACTTGTGTTACCGTTGATGTTGTCGCAGTAATAGAAGTGTTCATCATTGAGGGAAGGACAGGCTGACACCAGCTCCTGCAGCCCCACCTCAGTGATGAAGAGGCAGCCAGACAAGTTGAGATGTTCCAGGACAGGAAGCCCTCCACGCTGAGACAGAGCCCTGCAACACACACAGCGCAACACAACCGCATTATAGACACACAAAGACCAGCGATGGGAACATCTAACGGAACGCTGATAATCCAGTCTTAACCTAATGCGGACAGTACGGTTGACTGCAACAAATGTAATATACAACGCCTTTCACTAATGACCTGAATGAAGTGAACAACTAATGGAAACATAGTGTGATGAGCACATCTGCATTTCTACTTTTCCATTTTATATAGCCAGGTGAATAAACAATCACACTGGATCCTGTCCAAACTGTGTACGTGAGAAAGGTCACACAGAGGCAGAGTTTACCAAGATAAGAGACCACATTCACACGTTATTACACCATCTTCCGCTTTCAGCTTGCACTCAAATAACACCTGCCACTTACCAGTAAATGTTGCTTTGAAATTGCACAAGTGTAATCTGACCGATATGGAATTTTACAGCTGATCATAATGACTCATTCATCTCACTGCATTGGTCTCAGATGAAGCAAACTTCCAAATAGGTCCATGTAAAAAACAGGTGAGGTGGAAACTATTTCAGGTATAAAATAAATGTGTTTTGTTTCAAAAACAGCAATGCATGATACATACCTCAAGCCCAAATCAGTGACTTGATAACACCCAGAGAGACTGAGAAATCTCAGTGAGCGTTTGGCTTCTGACCAGTCAGTCCTGTTTTCAGGCTCCACACACTGCACGCCCCCAATTGGGAAGCATTTAGTCCTCAGTTCTGCAGTGGTGTTCCTGGCAGTGCCTGGTTTGCACTGGGGCCCAGTAAAAGTCCTGAGGGCCATGTCACTACTGCAGCATGTGGAGTGACCACAAAACATTTCCCCAGACATGGCGAACTGCTGATGCAGAAAGGAAGGATCTGAGCCAGTCCTGTGCCCACGCCTCCTGCTACTCCTGCAACAGCACGAGCTTCTCACAAGCTGCGTCTCTACAAATGTTTCTGCGTCAGGGAGCGACATCCCACCACGACGGCTCCACTCTGCAGCATCTTCAATATCAGCAAGGTCTGAAGTGTCCAAGACCCACACTTGTGTGGGCATGCAGGCAGCGCCCCAACGGCCAGTCCCCTGCTTGAAAATGAGGGCCTGCTGCTTTCGCCCCACTGGAGGCAGCTTTCTCTCATCCATGAGTGTAATGGGAACTGGGGAACTTTTCAGAAGCTTGGCTCGCCGGTCTGAGCGTTTATCAACGCAGGTGGAAGACGTGAGATCACCCAGTCCGACAGACAGTTTCTTCAGGGTGTGATCGGTGATCTTCTCACATCCTGACAAATCAAGGTGCTCCAGAGAACGACAAGCTCCAAGAGATAACCAGCTGAGAGAGAGAGTCGACAGAACAAACATAGCTTTGAGTTTTCTGAGAAAGAAAGAAAAATTGGCTGAGGCTGGTTCTAAGCAAATTTAGAAGTAAACAGCTTAATCTTTATCCACTGGAGCCTTAGTACATAAACTTTGTGCTAGTGCATAATCAGAAATCTGTTCATCCCATTTTAGTAAACATGTTTAATAAATTACCTGTCAAATGCAAAATCTGTAACATCAGTCTGGGTCAGGTCCAGATGAGTAATATTAGGGCAGAGACTGAGAATCTGACGGACCTGGAACAGGACAAAAATAATGTGATCTTTCATTTTCACAAGACAGTTCAGTCGATAAATCCTCATAATTGAGTGTAGTGCATTTACATTGTCAAAATATTTGCGCTACCTACCATTTTACTTGAGACTGTAGAACTGTATGCCAGAATAATGGACTTGACAGATGGACCCACAGCTGGCAGAAGGTTCTGGATAATCCCATTCAGGAGCCTCTTCTCTCGCTGAGCAGTGCTAATTGCCAGGGAGCCCTCTGTGTGTCCCGACACATCTGATGAAACGATGAACAAAAACATGGATGACACAACTTGTAATGTAGAGCTAATTTAAATCATTTCATTGACTGTATAGACTACTAGTTGCTTGCTACACTACAGGCCTGAGATAGCTTCACTGTTGGAGGCCAACAGAAGTGAGCGAAACAAAGCCTCACCAGATTCATCCACATCAGCATCCTCGTCCCATTCCTGATAGGCACGACCCTCATTTTGCCGACTCTTCACCCACTCATCATCTGGGTCCTGATCGAGATCCCCTGGTGGGCCACTATAATAATCACCTGCATGAGAGAGAGACAAACATTTATCAGCAGTGCACTACCACATACTCTAATCAATGCATTAAAGTCTTCACTAGTAAAAGGCGATTGCAGGGAAAAGTGAATCAGAAAACATTATTTTGTTCTTCAAGGTCAGCTGGAGCCTACCTCTGGCCCAGCGTACAGGATAGAGGTGCCTCCACAAGGACCCGGTCTTTGCTAGTTCTGACCAAGAGCTGCACACTTGACTGCAGCGGCACAGATCCTCAGGGCCCAAATAATGGAACAGCCTCAGCATAATTTCTGTTGGGAGCTGGGAGATGTGGGCTGAAGAATTCTTGTTCTTTTCCAGTTCTGAAAGAGAACAAAATAGATTTGCTTGTAGGTGACTCAAGCACCAACAATGATGTTCACCTTTTACAAATGTCATGCATTTTCCCAGACAACGCATTCTTTCATGAAACTATGACTTGAAAAGTTACATACTGTAGTGCTTACAAATAGGCCTTTACCAAGGACGGCATTTAGAAATTTTTCAGCAGGAAAGGCACAGGCATAAATAACAAGGATAATTAACTAAATTCACTAAACTAAAATATTAACTCACTTCACTTAACTAAAATAAATGTTAGATATCTTAGATAAATGTTGACTAACCCTGAGTCACTAAACAGATCATCACATTTTTGAAGCACATTAAGTAAAATTGGTGTCAGCTGTCTGCCACAACACTGTTTGCATTACTGAATAAACTATTCTATTTGTCTGCATTACACGGCTTTTCCTGCCCCCACAACAAGCTTTTATTAAGTGCCAAAAGGATAAATTACAATTTAATTCATTGCGGCTTTACTTACTAAAGCAGAGAAATCATTTTGTTTATCAAATGGTCAGAAATACCAGGAAAATCCATAGATTTCTGCCAAATAAAATAACAGTCTCGTTGCCTATACTGTACATAGTGTGATCTTGCAAAGTCACCCCCTTAAAGTCTTATCCTGAGCCAGACACAACCTTCATTACCCACTATATCAGTGCTAATGAATACTGTCAACACTGACCACTAGCGATACTGCTCCAGTACGGTTTGCACCTGCAAGAACTTTGGTTTAGGTACGAGAAACAGCTGATAACTACCAGCTTGTAATAAGTTTGTGAAAATATTCACTAACCATAATCTGTCTTCTCGTGATCAGCATATTTAAAGGCTTTTTGCAGCTCCTCTGCCTGGCTCCACAAACTGAAGCCCTTCAGCACTTCTGCGGCACAGTCCCATTGCTGTTGGCTGCAGTGTTGTGCTATCACCTGTTTCTTGATGTCCTTGAGCTCCTCGTAGGTGAAGTACTGCATAAGCATAGGCTGAAACACCTGCAATGAGTCTCCTTAGTTTACAAACGGCATGGAACGGAACAGTGCAGTTCACTGGGGTTTGAACAGATACATACATGTATTTTATGTTTTTACCTTTGCTGTTCATGAACATCATTTACTCTTACCCATTCTTTGGGAAAACAGTTAATTAAAAGATGTTCACATTAAAAAGAGAAAGAAATGTGAGTATCTTGTACCTCTTCTTCTTCCTTCATGTGTGGCAGAAAGTCCTGTGTGAAAGCTTCCAGTCTCTCCTTGAGCTGCTGGGCATAGTTAAGCTGCTCATATTCACTCTAGAAACACATAACAATCATTAATGCACGGTCTGTGTCCAAAATTAAACTCTTGCTGACTCACTTACTACTTCATATATAATTTACAATCAGTAGTGAGTAGTAAGTTCAGATTTATGACACTTATCAACATTGATTTGTGTTAACGCTGAAAAAGTTGCACAATCTTCATTTTCACATCAGTAAAATGCGGTACGTTGCTGTGAACAAAAAGCAATGAATGTGACACTTCTTTTTTGTTCCGCTGTGTAATTTCTGAGGGTATTATTTCAGGAAGAGTTTTGCAGGAGCTGGATATTAGACATGGTAATTATACATTTCTCAGAACAAATACAAATAAACCAACTGTCTAAAAAAAAGTCAGAACACTTCTATTTATTTTATTTCATTATTTAGGGAAAACATCTTTTCCTTGGGACAGGAAGCAGGATCTCATTCCAAAACAAAAGAATGTTCCTTTCTGTTTCACAAACTGGCAGAGCGGATGTTCAGATTTACACAATTGCATCATTCTAGAAAGAACATTTTTTGGTTTGCCTGTAGCTTGTGGGAGAACAATAACGCTTGTCTCCTGTTAAGCAGATCACAAAAACAACCCTCTATTCCACAGTTCAGCCTATTACCTTCTGCATCTGGCCTTTTCTGAACTTGTAACTTTATAGAGTTCTGACAAAATTAACTTTAACTTATTTTATGAAATTGGATGCTAGAAAGGTCTTACTACGTGATTCATTCTACATGAAAAACAGAGAACATAATTTCCCACCTTTACAATTACAATGTATACATCAAAAACAACAACTCTGATGTTGCTGCTTGTAATGTAATCTTTGTGTACCTAACATAACATTACTCTAATGACAGAGTGTTACCTAACTATTGAGTATCATGCAGCAGCTGCACTTGTGTATGATTTCTCCTTCAGGCTAAGTATTAGTCTGTTGAACCATTTTTACAAGTGACTAAAAGTTCAATTTAGAGCCATAGCATGACAACAAACAATTTCAAAAGTACCTATGCGTATTTACCTTAACGTTGTGCAGTCCTTTTTCAAAGAGGGACAACATCTCTGAGAGTTTGTTGTCAGAGTGCACATTGTACACGGTGCAGCAGCGCTGTTGCAGCAGGCCGATAATGTACTCATTCTCAATTTGCTCATGCATCTTGAACTCCTTGAAGGTGGCGCACAGCGACTGAAGAAACGAGCGGAAATCATTGTTGTTGGAGAAGTTGGTTTTTGACAGCTGTAAAAACAAACAAGACGGGTTAGTCGATTTATAGAAAACATGATTGTATTTACATTGAGACAAGTGTGATAGTCAAAGCATGTCACTGTTGTTTATCTAGCAGAGCTAAAACAACATCAATTTGCAGTAGCATGTTTTAACATTAGGGTTATGCAGGATTATTTTGTATGTGAATTTACCTGAGTATATTAAATATCACAGTTAAAATCAATATGCAATATGATATTAAATACATATTTTCCTGACAAAATACATGTATTGAAATATTAAATAGTAGTATAAAGGACTTGATTTAAATACAAAGGTCAAAGTATTGAGGCAAAATTGCATGAACAATAATAATGTAGGATTTTAACTCTAATATTTAATTTTATTAGGTGTATTTTATACAATATTATATGTCTTTAACTGTAATATATATATTACTTGCTGGCAGCATTAGATCACAGTAATTGATACTCCACAGAACAGCTGGGACATGGCAGACAGTGTAAACTCAGACAGCTAACATTACAGCACTGTACCGTAACTTAGGCAGCTACCGTTAGCACACCCACCGTGCATTAGCTGTTGTCGTTACATGAGCTTATCTAAGTCTAAGAAGGAGAAATGTATCTGACAATCTGTTCCCAAATCCCAATATCATATGTAACACTGTTTGTTGGAACATTAGAAACTGCGTGGTAACACTTGGAACATGTTGCATAACAAGCTGTCTTCCAAGTTACTCAAGCTAACAAACAGAATGCAAGCCTTAGCTGGGGAGAGGATGGGCTGTTACAACTTTACTAGGAACAACCTAATAGGTGTTTCAAAAATGCTGGCTAAGTAAATACCTCTATTTAACGCTAACGTCACGTCCACAAGTCCAACCATTGATCTACCAAACGGTCTCAATTTAGTCGTGAGACAATCATCCGACAGTTGAGCTGCTTCGGCTGCCTCAATCCTCAGTGCTACAAGCTAGCTAGCGCGCTAGCTGGCTGGCGTATACTCCTCCTTTGGCCGTACACTGTCTCATATTCCTTTGTAAAGCTACAAAATTACCAGCCTTATTTATTAGTACGCACCTTTTCGCAGTATAGGCCCACCAGCTGCTTCATTCGCCAGTGTGGGCCAGTAAAAACATCCACCTCGTCCGGAAAGGGAGCCATCTTCACTGGACCTCACTGCGTCATCTGCGCTCAGCCTGCGATACCATCACACAGGGAGGCGTGCGCGAGCCCACCACGTGACCGCGAGCTATAAACGTTGTCAAGGGTTCAGAAAACATGCTCAATGATTAAATAAAAGATTGTGTAAGTATCGCTTTGACTCACTCAGAGGTATATATAAATGAATATATATTAATAATATTGAATTAAAAATTTTTTTTAAAAACCCACACACATTAGTATTTTAATAATCTTCTTTGTTCTTACTTTTTTTATACAGCGCACTCCATAATTATTGGCACCCCTGATTAAGATGTGTTCTTTAGCTTCTAGTAAATTCAGTTTTTTTCTAAATAATATAGGACCACAATGAAAAAAAGAGGAAAATCCAACCTTTAATTCAAGTGCATTTATTCAGTGTGCAAAAAAATCCCACATTAAAAAATAATTCTTTTACATCAAATCATGTGTGCCACAATTATTAGCACCCTTGATGTTAATACTTTGTACAACCCCCTTTGGCCAACAATTCATCTGAGTTGAGTTGAAGGTTACATTTTTCTACAGTTTTCAGTGTGAGAGTATGCTTCTGCAATAAAAACTGAATTTATTTTAAGGCTTTTAACACATCTTAACCAGGGGTGCCAATAATTACGGAGGGCACTGTAAATACAAAAAAGCACAGATGTTTTTGTTTCTTTTTGTTTTTCTATTTTAAGACTTTTAAGAAAAAAGTTCTTAGTTATTAAACTTGTCTATACTCCTATAAGACACCATGACATATGTCGTATAACTGTACAGAGGACTATGGGTTAATATAGCCAGAATAGCATGCTGGCTTGTATACTGCAAAATTCAACTGGATGTAATAGGACATCTGGGTGTTTCTTTGTCTACTGCATTTGACATATTATGTGTTTTTTTGTTTGTTTGTTTGTTTTTTTGTGGCATACTATTTAGTATGGTAGTACGAATATTGGATTGCACACCCAACATGTAGACAAACCAGAAAAAAATTACACTGATTTTGTGCACTTCACAGATTTCACACATCTGTTTTCAGATGTAATTTAAATATCTGTTTTGGGTGTTTTTATTAGTTAAAGTATATATGATTTAGTTATAGCTGTGGATATAGCTGAAGCTCTCTTAAAAAATGTCGGGATACAACTTTCTGTCAAGAATTCTGGAAACAAGTGGTAGAATCTTCTGAACAATGCAACACTGACTCGGAATCTACAGCCAGAAGAAAGAAACAAAAGACACTGTCTGATGTCTCAATAGGTGGGTGTCCTGAACAGAAAAAGAACACTTTTGTGCCTTATGTGTACTTACCTTGTGTAACTTTAATAACCGCAACTTAAAAACATAACTCCAGCAACTGTAACCGCAAATAGATTTTTAATTAATTCAGGGTTACATTAAAAAAAAAAACCAACAACAAACAAACAAACAAACAAACAAAAACTATTACACTGTATCTAAGTCTTCATGTTATACTTCTACATGACAGTGTTGTCTGTACATGCAAATAAATGATAAGAGTGAGTGACCAAAAAAATGAGTGATTTTCCGAAAATAAAATTAGCCATGACATCCCTATAGGAATTGTCTCGCACCACTGCTGCACTGGATACCATATGCCTGTTATTAATACAATAGCGTGATATTAATGCAAATAAAGTGAAGTAAAGTGTTTTGGGTTGGCCTAAAACTTTTATATACAGTCAAAACAAACAAACAAAAAGGTGTCAAGCTTCTTACTTCGCGGTTGGTTAGTGGTTGCTATGGAAAATGTCCACAGCAACCGGCCTGGTGGGGGCGGAGACTCAAGCGTGTGAAACTTGATGGACTATTGTACGAACCAATGAGCGATCAAGAATTATAAAGCTGACCAATCAGAATGCAGGAAACGATAGCTGTAGTTAGATAGAGAGCGCGAGGGCGGTAGCCAGCACCAGAACCTCTGTGAGAAAGCAGCGAAAAAACACTAATGGTAAGCCAAGAATTAGCCTAACAGCATTTAAACATCGCCACTTAGTGAGATACATTAACAACTCAGAGTTTCGTGCATTCACATAGCATTTATTTTATTGGCAGAGAGCTCATCTTCATCTTTGTGTAGCTAAGATGTAACGGTGACGTTAGCTATCTAGCTACCAGTTGTGCTGTACGTTGGCTCTCAGCATCGCAGCTCGTCTGAGGCGTGATATAATTTCTGTCTGACAGCACTCATTGTTAGAGCTAGCATTACTGTATAGTTACAGGATGACACGCAGTCAGTTATGATTACTGCAGTTAACAGTAGTGGATGAACTAGTTGCCGTCAGGAAACTGCTGTTAGTAAACCTTTGATGCGAGCCTGGTGAGGTCGAGCACAGCCTGACCATGTTGCTGATGTGTTTGTGCAGACACAGCATGAGGAGACAGTCATTCCAGTAACATGGACAAGTACGAAAAGGTGAAGAAAATTGGGGAAGGCTCATTTGGGAAAGCCATCCTTGTGAAATCCAAAGGGGATGGACACCAATATGTCATCAAGGAGATTGGCATATCTGGAGTAAGCTCCCCTGCATCTACACAAGATACACATGCCACTGTGAGCTATCATTTTCTGCGCTTCTCTGCTATATTCACTGTTCATTGCTTTTCTAGATGTCAAGTAAAGAGAGGCAGGAATCTCGGAAAGAAGTTGCTGTTCTTGCCAACATGAGTCATCCCAACATTGTACAGTATAAGGAATCCTTTGAAGGTACTCACAGCACTGAAAGAGCTTAGTTATTGATGTGAGAAATCCCAGAGGCCATTCATTGCACTTTATTATGATGCATACCGTGTGCAAACTACATACTATAATTTCTCTTGTTTTCAGAGGCTGGCTGTCTGTATATTGTGATGGACTACTGTGAGGGTGGAGACCTGTTTAAAAAGATCAACTCTCAGAAAGGAATTCTGTTCTCAGAAGAGCAAGTAAGTCACTAACTTTTATAGATATACCCATTGGCCTCCTTGGAACAGTGTACAACATCTGATGAACAAGTGCTGTTACATTTGTTTTTTAGACTTAAATATTCTAATTAAAGGTTTTAGTATTTTACAAACTTTGCATTTTAATATTTTTATTGGCCAAGTTTCTTATTTATGTGTCAACATTGTTTATTTTCTTACTCCACTACATTGTAAATGGGCCTTTATACCTTTGCATGTATAAGTTTAAATGAAGGTTGCATGAATGAATATCTGTGTACTGTGCAGTGTTTTTACTGTCATTTCTTTCTTCTAGATCCTGGATTGGTTTGTACAGATTTGCTTGGCACTGAAGCATGTGCACGATCGAAAAATCCTCCACAGGGACATTAAATCGCAGGTATTGCTTAATGCACCATAAAATCCTCCCTTGAGTCATGATAAGTTGTGTATTTGTTATGTGTTGCTTTGTTCACATGTCTTCTTATATCACCTACCTAGAATATATTTTTGACCAAAGATGGCACTGTGCAGCTTGGAGATTTTGGAATTGCGAGGGTGCTTAACAGGTATGTTGCCTGAATAGATCTGCATGTCTTTACAAAGGCACGATTTGGGATCATTTGTTTCCTATGTTTTTCTCATTTTCAGCACTGTGGAACTGGCAAGAACATGCATAGGAACTCCATATTACCTATCACCAGAGATCTGCGAAAACAAACCATACAACAACAAAAGGTACTTGATGCACTGAAATACTATGGTTTCAATATTTGTCTCATTTGTGATGTAAATTAGTGTTCAGCATTAATATACCAGACAAGCTTTGTCCCCACTGAACTGTGACTCATGCAGGATTAGGTGGTGGCTTCAGGGTGATATAAGGATATCATGTGTCCTTTTTATCGAGCGGACACGCTTGTGCATATGTAGAGCAGGAAGCTTGTATCGATTTCCTTTTTAACTATTTTAAGTATGCATGTAATCTAATCCACTTTCATTACAACAAGTCAAGTAAATTTAGCAGCATCTCAATATTTGGTGTTTAGTTTACTCAGCAGTGAAGCTGCTTTTTCTCCCCCCAGTTTAAAACAAAAAAGTAAGAGGCTGGAATGACTGTTGATACCTCGTGGAATGAATGTAAACTTACCCCAGAACTTATCCCTGTCTGTCCATTTGTGTGCTCTCTCCTCGTTTTCCCTACTTTCCCTCCTTCTGCAGCGATATTTGGGCCCTAGGGTGTGTCCTATATGAAATGTGCACTCTTAAGCATGCAGTAAGTATTCAGTGTGTGAGCTGTTTACTAACATATACATATTTAATGTATCCTATGCGGCATTGCAGTGCTTTCTTACATACTGAGTTTGATGTTGTCTCTATATACTGTATACTGTTTGTAAAATTTGTTGCTTTTTCTGTCTTATAGTCAAGTCTGTGAGTATTTATAGTCTCAGCCAGACTATACTTGATACTTATGATCAAGTATGGTTGCCTGCAGTAATTTCTGTGCAGTGCTTTTACTGTGTGCATCTGCGTTTCTTCTCAGTTTGAGGCTGGCAACATGAAGAACTTAGTTCTGAAGATAATACGTGGCTCCTACCCTCCTGTGTCGGTTCACTACTCCCAAGATCTGCGTTCTCTCCTGGCACAGCTGTTTAAACGCAACCCGAGAGAGAGGCCCTCAGTCAGCAGCATACTGGACAAACCTTTCCTCTCCTGTAGGATAGAAAAGTTTCTTACACCACAGGTACAATGCACAGTTAGTTGTCTACAATACAGCTGGACCAAAACATCATTTTTTTCATGCCTTGATCAATTTTAAGATTTTGAGATATTTTGCTGTCATCACATGTCTTCTTTCAGACTGAAGGAAAGAAGCATCCAAAATACTAATTTAGGTGTTTATTTTACCAAACCTTGTCTATTTCTCTATATTGTAATTATAACAAAGATTGTTAAAGGACATTTTCTTGAACTCAGTTTATTTGCAATTCTAAGCCAGAACTCTCCACTTTATAGACACCAAGTTTTCAGCTTTCTTCCGAACTATATTTTGAAGGGGTTTTTTGGGGGTTTTTTTTACATATCAGTCATAGCATGATTTATAGAGCTTTTTTCTCATACAAGCCTGCCAAATATAGTTTTCTTTTGACAGTATTATCCAATATATGAAGTTATAAAGAGGGTGTGGAATTAATGCAAATCTGACATTTTTAGCTATAGAATGACTATATATAGAATGTGAAAAAAAAAAGAAGTTTTCTCTTTACTTATTCCAGATCATCGCTCAGGAATTCCGCCATACTTTTCTTCACAAGCAGCCTAAAGTGGGTGTGGTGCAGGTGCCACCAGGTAAGCAAACTCTATGTAGCATCATGCAATGCTGTTCAGTGAAGCCTTTTTTTTTTACACTCTACTACTAGGAGTCATTAAACTAGACAATTTTTAAAAAATTTTGGTCAGATTTGACCCACAGTGTTTTATTAAACTACAAAAACAGACAAAACAAAATCAGTCAATAATTGCTTAAATGTTATCATTTGATACATTCATTGTATATAGTTACCAGTTAAACAACAGTTACAGTGCATTTAGCTTTCATGACACAACCTATTTTCAAGTAAAACGGAAAATGTGAGCAGAATGCAGTTAGGAAAAGCGCATGTTGAAACCCTTAAGACTGGGCTTGTCGTAGCAGGTAAGGAGCGTTACAAAGCTACAGACAGATTAAGAGTTGTAGAGGACTGTTGGCCTCCACCTACAAATCCCTGTCCTGCATTGTCAACAAATACCTTGTGCTGTGATGCTGTTCTGTTACGACCCACAAGCCATATCATATTTACTGTATAGATTTGTATAGATACTGCAACCTGTGCTTCTGCATCAACACTGTGAGGAGTGGAGTCATTTCCAGTCTTTATTATTTCTCTGTGTGGTAACCAGACATCTGCTGTTATATATGGACGCAGAAAAAATGTTTTTGCGTGTTTTAAAACTCCTTATCCAATTACACTCACCCAGCCCAGAAGATTACAAAACCAGCCACCAAATACGGAGTGCCTTTAACTGTGAGGAAGGTGTCAGATGGAGCCAAAAAGCCGGCAGAGAGGAAACCAGCTGTAAAACATAAACCAGTAAGTAGGCCATTGACACTGATGACAAGTTGTTACGATTTTTGAGCTACAGTCATGATTTGTATTCATTTATTTTTTTGCTGTGGGTGTCGAAAAGCTCTGTTTAGTGTTGAGCTCCTCGTCTACAATGACAGAGGCCTCTCCCATTTGTGTGTTTTTTTTACATCATACTGTGTTGGAAACCTCTGAACCCTAGTGTCATATGTTGCTCAGGCCCCTCTCCCAGCAGCCCCCCAGAGGAGAGTGAGTCAAGTGGAGGAAGAGAGGAAAAAAATTGAGGTACAGCTGAGAGCCCCGTATAACTTGTATTCCCTATTAGATTCCCCTCCCTGTTCTCTCTCCCCATTCACTCACACATGAAGGTCCCTTCTTACCTGCATATTCCGTTTTTTCCCCCCACTCATTTCGCTTGATCTCCATCTTCACCCGTTTTCCACTCCTGGCCCATTCGGAGTGTTCTGCCTGATTTCGCTTCTCTCTTTTAACCGACCTCTTCCCTCCTCGCCTACCTGCCCTGTGACAGAGCAGTCCTGCTGCCGCTTGCCTCAAAGCGGGTTGCTTTAAGATGTCTTTTTTTGTGTTTTTGAAGTGCTTTTGTCTCATTAAACAGGATGGCATGAGAAAGAAACGAATGGAACTGATTGAGAAAGAAAGGAAACAGAGAGAGCAGGTGAGCATATTGTTTGGTCTCTATAAAATTAGTTCGACATAGTTTTTCACAGCAGATAGTTTTCTGATCTCTGTGTCCTTCAGATATACCTGTTGAAAGCAGAACAAATGAAGAGATGTGAAAAGGAAAAGGTGGGTGAGTTTATTCCTTGTTGGTACAATTCTTTTTCCTCTTCTTTCACTTTTTGGTGCCATAAGTGTAAAAAGCATTGAAAGGGTAATTTTACAGCATGTCCAGTATCCAGAGGGCTTAGCCCTGTGTCTGACTTTATCGTCTGCTAGATGATTGATCTGCGCTCTGCAAACCATCATGTAATTCAAACACTCTGCAGCCTCCAGCTAAAACTAAATAACATCTGAACCTATGATCTCTTACAGATCAATCGAATAAACCAAGCCAGAGAACAAGGCTGGAAGCATGTCTTGAGTTCTAGTGGAGGTAGCAGCCCAGAGAGGAAGGTAATGCATTTCCATTTTCTTTTTTTAATTACACAAAATGTTACTCAACATAGAGTATTTTACAATAAAATAATTATTTTTCAATTTCATTAATATTAAAAGATGCATCAGTTGTTACACAGCATCGACTCACAACAGCCTTTTGTGTTTTTTGAACTCAGTGCTTTGTAGGAGGTAGAAAGAGGGCTGCCGGTGCTGGACCTTATGTCCCAGGCTCTATTCAGGGTCCTACTTCAGGTCCCATCCCCAGCAAAAGCCCATATGAACACTACCATGCTGCTCTGGACCAAATGGCTAAACCACAGTCTAAAGACATCAGCAGGGAGGGATCCTCAGCAGGACCAGGCAGTCCATCTCGGTAAATTCACATACCCCCCTTTTTTTGACGGTTCAGGAGTGTTAAATAGTTGTTGCAATGGTGTTGCCTCTCTGTTACAAGTGTGCCGGCTGCTGCTGGCCCAGTGCTGCCCAATGGCCCCGCCCGACGCCTAAACCATGATGCAATCAAAAGAGAACTTCAGAGGCTGCAGCATGTTTCAAAACACGCTCATATTAGTAGGTCAGTGAATCAATAAATCAAACATCTGGATTGAAACACTGTGTGCTCGCTCTTCTCACAGTGTGAAACGCAGTGAGAATATTTGTTATTGTATTGTGTTTTCAGGCAGCGTAGTCATATGGCAGCTGAACGGGCCGGTCAGGTTGAGGAGTTTTTACAGCGGAAGAGAGAGGCAATGCTGAACAAAGTGCGAGCTGAGGGGCAGCTGGTACGTAATGTGACTTATACTGTACTTTTGTGGGTATTAAAACACAGATGTGTTACTCATTGCAAACTGGGTGTAATTTTAAATGGACTGAGATGAAAAGTGAAGCTGATGTTTTATAGCAAATATTATGAATCTTAAAGCTCCATCAGGCTCCATTTTTTTCTAATATTATTGCTGAACCAAATAGACTGTTGTAACTGCAAAACCCACTGAGAATCATCAAACGTTTTGCCACTTTTATCTTGTCATTTTGGTTTGCTGGTCCATGATGTCGAGACCCACTGGCTACATTGTTGGACAGATCAAATGTAATGTCCATTTTGTTGTGTTTCTGTTTGCTAACTCGTGAATCCATCAAATAGGCCAAGTGAACTGTTGTCTGTTTTGGAGTCTTCTGCCCTCCAGTGGTAGAAATGTGCTATAGGCTGCACATCCAATAGGAGAATTCACATATTCTGGATGATTCAACCCTGCCTCAGGTCTGCTTTGATTTGTACCAAACACTTAATTGACTCCCCTGTTTCTACTGTTAGCTTTGGTGCACCTGTTTGGGTCAGAAAAATATGGATTTATTGTCCTGATTAGTTTACCAGATGTAGTGACCTCACAGATGCTGATCAGACAACAGCTTGAGCAGCAGTCTGATCAGCCAAAATAACTGGATCTGATAGTCTGACATCACATGTGGCTTTGCATGTGGCCATTTGACTCGGCATAAGTATAAAAAATATTGATAATGCAGTTTTAATTATATTCTGGCCCCAGCTGGTGATCATTGTGACAGTTAGATGCAAGGGCCTGCGTCCTTCTAAAGTGTGGTTAAATTGAACGGTAAACAGGGCGCTCGGCAAAACCTGACTGCAATCTTTGGAAACCGGGCTGGTGGGCTTCGGTGCAGGAGAACTAAAGCCAACAAAGAGGAGGAGGTAGGAGCCCGGGTCTGAATGCCTCACTCATAGCACGTCTCATATGTCTGCACAAAACTCCCCCTGACACACCCATACCTCAGTCCAGCAGGTCATGCCCTCTCCCTGCATAATGTGTGGTGTTTCACTGTCCCGTTTGAGCTGTTTATTTATCCCAGTAATGGCTGCTATCCCCCCAATAACCTTCTCAGTTTTGAGTTGTGTTACAGGTTTTTGTTTTTTGTTTTTTTTGCTTTGGATGGAATACATACTTGAATTCATTTTTCATGGCACTGTTATTTACAAATGTTCATTTTTTGTGCTGTTTGAATAGCTGATGTGTTAATGTGTTGATGTATTAATGCTGACATCATGTTATGTTTCGTTATGTTACACTTTGTTTATAAATGCGAACTAAGCATGTGTTGTTTTTTTCCACGAGTACGCCTGCCTATATCATTGCTATACTCTACCCTCTGTGTCTGCACAAGGATGTTCAGCAGTTCACCATTCAGTATGTAACATTTCTGTGTTTGTTCTCAGGAGTACTTGGCAAGACTGAGGCAGATCCGCTTGCAGAACTTCAATGAGCGTCAGCAGATCAAAGCCCGACTGAGGGGAGAGAAGGTACATTCTTCCACTCTCAGAATCTGAGATTGCCTGTAATGAAAGTGCTTTCAGTTCTTTCTGACATTCTGTCTCTGTGCCGTTGTTGGTGTGTGTTTCAGTATGACAGCGATGGTTCTGACAGCCAGGAGTCCAGTGAGGAGGCAGAGCTCAGGAGAAAGAAGATAGAGGCTTTAAAAGTGAGTCTACACAGAGTACAAAGCAATTCCATTTTTGAATATGCAACATTTATGTGATAACCTTCATTATGACACTCTTTTCATTAAATCAAACGACAGCCAAAGAGAGAGATGTTGTCAGTCAATGTAAGACGTGGCCTTCCTGCCTGCCTCCGCCTGTGGCTTGCTTGGTTCGTTAATTAGGATTAGAATGTCAGAGGTGTAGGGCTTAATAAGTAATTGATTTCAAATCAAACTTGCAATTTGTAACGATGCAACTGACAAACCACAAGTGGTGCATTTCAAATTATACGAGCTGTGGCTATTAAATAGTAGGACTGATTCTGTAATTTAATGAAATGAATTAAATCAGATTGAAACTTTCAGGGATTGTTCACATTTGCTCATTGATCAATGTATACTACATGGAATAGGCGTGCTCGCTGTGGATACACTGACATAAACGCAGTTTCATTATTTAATAGCCACACCTTGTACATTTTGCAGCACATCTGACCCAAGTTTAAACTGTTACAATTTCATGCCGTCCTCCTTGTCTCACAGTCATGCTTTTGATTGTATCTCATGTGGTAAATCTCCATCACATGTTTTAAATCTGTTAGACAGCAAATATTGAACTGGGGCTTGACTTTTAAAAAGTTATGTTGCGAATCAAATCACGCTATCTGTCAGAGCAATCACATTTGGATAGATTCCCCAAATCACTCAGCCCAAACTAAATGTTCAACCAGCATGAGAAATTTAAACAAACCACTTTCCTTATCACAAAACTTTTTACTTGGAGCTCTTATTTTGATTGTCAGCACATGTTTGCTCATGCCTTCATTCTTTTTTATTTGTGTGTATGTATGTACGTGCCAGGCTCAAGCAAATGCCCGTGCTGCTGTACTGAAAGAACAACTGGAGAAGAAGAGGAAAGAAGCACACGAGAGAGAAAAGAGAGCTTGGGAAGACCATGTAAGCTTTTATTCTTTGTTCTACCCTAACAGTCTTTAGGCAAAACTATTACCTGGCCTTACTGGCGCATTAGTTTACGTATAGTCTAATCTTGGCTATTATGCATTGTGAAAGCTTGCTGCTCGGGGGGTGAAGGTCGGCCTTTCAGCTGGAAGCATAGCAGCGGTGGCAGCAGTAGCAGTATCATCTACCTCTGACAGTCCTCCTCCACAGCCCAGCTCCTCTCAGCCAGACACAGCTGCCAAAGTTTCAGCCCTGCCTGCATCCAAAGCCTCCACTCCTGCTATATCCATGACTGCTGCCCTGAAGAATGTTGGAGCAGTCAGTATATATTTACAACCTGTATCACACCCTATGTCACAGTACTGTTTGAGTATTTATTCCCTAACTGTGTGACATTTACATTTTGTGTTTGGCAGATTACTCCACTTAAAGAAAGCTTGCCTCAACCAGAGACTTCCGCTGTGATTCAGGTGAGCTGATTAGTTGTTAGAAATCATTCAACAGTGTAACAATGAGCAGGCAAATGGACAAATCTATGCTCTCAATGTTTACATTTTTCATTAAAAGATCCTGTTATTTATTGTTATCCCTCTAACAGAGTGAGAAAAAGAAGATTCTGTGCAGACTTAACCAGAACCTGAAAACCCAGACCCCGATGGAGGAGGTTGAAGAGTCGCTTCCAGCCCCTGCAGAACCAGGTCCTGTTCCCCATCAGACCCAGTCTGAAACAGAGAAACGCCCTTCTTCCAATGGAGACCGTAAGAAGTGGGAAGCAGCAGAACTGCCTGAACTTCCTGTGGCTCAGCAAACCTTGAAGGACACGGGTGCCACAACAACCAGTAAGTCGAGCCCTCACAAGGTGAAACTTTTAAGTCCCACTGAATACAGATTTAAAATATTACACTATATTGTTACTGTTTTATGTGTCATACTTTGAATTACATGCTAGTAGCAATACTTTGGCACTTTGGCAAAAAAGTGCAAAAGTATTTCTGCTGTTTCATGCTTTCAGAGGCAATTATGCTCACTTTTCCCTGCATCATTCACTCTTTAGCCACTTCACTGTCCCCACAAGATAGACCATCATCTGGTGGCGACAGGAAGAAGTGGGAAGCAGGAGTCCCACTTGTGCTCGCTGTGGCCCAACAAACTCTCGAGGAGACATCCGTCACGACCATCGGTGAGTGTTCTTCCAGAGTTAGAATAAGTTCAGATTTCCTGAAAACTGTGGGTGTAGTTTATGCGAAGTCCACTTTCTCCCTCTCTCTGTCTCTCT
>NW_007577761.1:445448-570302 GCF_000690725.1 Stegastes partitus
TCTGTTTCATCTCAGAGCAAACAGTGGGTGAAGTTATAGTGATGGGTAGGCTGGAGGAAGAAGCTCCCAGGAAGGTGTGGAAAGCGAGTCCAGACTCTATGGTGCTGAGAGTGCTTCAGGAGGCAGAGCTTCAGCCAGTCACCCAGGAGCTGGAGAATGTCACAATATGTGAGGAGGAGTTTTCTAGTCCTGGTTAGTCTTCATTCACTCTTGATGTTCCTTATTATACACTCAGTAGCAAAAGCAGGGTAAACTTTAATTCATTATTCAAATATTCTCCCTCTACTTAAAAAAATAAATAAAAATAATGCATTAGTCAGTGTGATTATTTTCATTGAGTTTATTCATTGTGTCATTGTTTTTTTCACTTTTCTCTGCACTTGGCAGAAATGTAATCAGATTCAGGCCTCGGGTCAGACCTTTTGTATAATAACAACCGCAGAAAGGAACAACAGATGTTTGAGACAGTAGATTTTTTTTATCACTTTTACTTGCAGGTTTTCTCTTCATTTGGTGTGAAATACGGATACAGTCTGTCTCAGCTGTCACTATGACTCTGTGACAGCTCTTGGAAATATTACTCTTTAGCTGCAGGTGACAGAGCACTGCATTGATTATGTCTTGAGTTTTTGCATTTAGTGGGTGACACAAGGACACATAAATAATTTAATTGTTTGAGTTACACTCCTAATGAGGCCGTCTAGGGTGTTTGTGTATATTCATTCATTATGGTCTCTATTCTTCCCAGATAATCCTAGCCAAGCGGCAGCAGCAACTGACATTGTGAGAACGCCTAGAGAAGTGTTGGCCTCTGCTGTGGATCAGAGCCCTGCAGCTCCAAATGAGGCTTCACATCAGGAAATGTCTGTGGCCAGCGCAAAGGAAACAGTGACACTGCCACCCAGCATTCCCCAGGGTTAGTATGTCACTCAACCTGACATTGATCAGATACCTTGTTGTGTATTTTCAGTACAGTGAAATCCAATCTGACTTGATTTTCCTTTAAGATCCAGCTGATTTGGAGTCGTTGGTTTTGGAAGAGGGTCCTAAACAGGCCTCGCATCCCCAAGCTGAGGTACAGCAAGCATGGGAGCAGGAAGTCCAACGGTAAAACAACTATCATCTTTCTAAACTATTTAAATCAGAAATATCACCTTTCACAACAAAATGAAAATTAGGAAACAATTATCCCCTTTTAAATAAGGTCGCATCTGTATTTAGAAATCACAAGAAGAATAAAACACAAACATTTTAAAGAAGTTTGAACATTTCAAGACCTCAAGTTTATTGTGCTCCAACTGTGTTTTTCTTGCAGGCCACCAGAGGGCATTACAAGACCAACAGGCACCAAGGATACTGAGAAGATTGCAGAGAAACCAACTGAATCATCTGGTGAGATTAATGTGCATTGAGCCAAAGCTACTTTATTCAGCTTAATTATTATCTTAATTAAATCTGCTCTCCCTTCCGGCTCCTCAGGCTTAGCACAGTGTGAGGAGCCCCTATTTATGAAGTTGTGTTCCCCAGCCCACCGACGCACCGCTGCCCTTGCTATCCTCTCAGCCCAGTCCTCCATGGATGATTCATCCTCTTCTCTGGCCTCTCGCTCACGCTCCGTCTCACCTCTGCGCTCCAAACACCAGGATGCCCTCCTCATCGGTCTCTCTACCGGCATGTTTGATGCAAACAACCCTAAGGTGATTAATGGCACAACAATACACTTTTTCAGCATTGTCTGGAAATTGCATTGCATAATGAGAAAAGGTCTCAAGTATGAAATAATAGTATTAGCTGCTAAAGTGTTCAGGCGTTTCAGGAAATTCCCACTTGTTCTTCTGCCTGCTGTTATATAGAGGCTTGTGTGGTATTTTGGGTAGGACTTCAGTCTTCTTTTATTAATGAGGGGGGCTGAAATAGAGCCAGAATCATTAATCACACAGTCTGAAACTGCAGTGGGTGTGATAGGACAGAGAGAGCATCCATCAACCTATATCTTTCATAACCTTCAACAGGGACACTGAGATCTGCAGAGCTGAGCTCGAAATTTGAATATACACACTAAGAGTTACATGAAATGTGAACAGTACCACAGCCCATTCCACTGACCTGTCTGTTTCCTATGTAAACTTTTTGTTGTCATACATTTGCACTTTCAATGGAGTTTTTCCTTCTTTTTTTTTTTTTTCCCTTTCCATTGATTCCTGCTTTGTCTGTAATGAGTTTTCTGATCCCATCAAAGTATTCCACATCACTGTGTTTGCAGATGCTGCGGACCTGCTCTCTACCAGACCTCAGCCGACTCTTCAGCCCCCCAAAGGACACCACAGTGGTTAGTGGGGCTAATGCTGCTCCAGACAACAACCTGGAAATCGAGGACCTGGATGAGGCAGCCAAAGATGATGACCAGTCAGAAACTGAGGAGTAAGACAACACAAATGCTTTCTCTAAAGCAAAGACATGTTCAGACCCCACCACTTTTTTTTTTTTTTTTTTGGACAAATCATGTTCTGTGTTGGTGTGGGTACCTTGTCAGTAAGTGCACAGTTTCAATGTAAAATCCTTATTCATTCTGAACCTATTTCCACAGTCAGTCTTGAGATGGCAGGTAATTTTATAGTGACAGATGTCTGGCTCCAGTCTCATTCTGTCAATCATTTTCAAAGTGTGTGACATAACATTATAAAACGACACAGATTTCTGTTTTTGGAAAGAAACTCTATAAAAACAGCCAGGTAATGGCGTACTGTGTGCTCTGTTAACTAGTGCATATGAGGACGAAGATCTGCGAGACATCAGGGCCTCCATGGAGAGGCTGCTGCAAGAGGAGGGTGACATCATGAGGAGTTCTCCGGAGGTCGGCTCAGGAGACTTTAATGGAAACCCTCCGGAGGGTGGAGACCAGGAGCTTTTCAACAGGATCGCAGCTGAGATGGACCAGGACAACAACAAGATGGCTGTAGATGACGATGAAGATGAGGATGATGAGGAAGAAGAGGATGAAGAGGAGGACGAAGAGGGCGAGGAGGACGAAGAGGAGGAGGATGAGGAAGAAGAAGAATGCTCAAATGGGAGTCCTGGTGATGAGGAGGCAGGGGAGCTGCTCACCAATGGTGTGGGAGAAGAAAACCACAGTAACACCAGCCAGCTCAATGAAGAATGGCATTCAGGTGGGAGGGGATGTCATGGGTTTGGGAAATTAGAAGACTTAAAAAACTGTTTTCTTCAAGTTAATTCTTTTTATGTCAGAATTTTCATTAGGTTGCTAATTTTTCTCTTCTCAATATTTTATGTCGGATGATTTGTGGGTTTTAATGTGGCCATGTAAAAAAAAAAAACAGTTATTTTGCAATTCAAGCAGCTTCAGCGTGATCAACTCCAAAAGTGAAACAGTGTTGTGAGAAATAATACATTCTGTTCCTCTTTAGACGGCAGCGGAGAGGACCAGGTCGGGGAAGCTGAGCATCATGACAGCATCTTCAGCCGTCTGGAAGAGCTTCGCTTCAACCTGGAGCAGCAGATGGGTTTTGAGAAGTTCATTGAGGCCTACAATAAGATTAAGGTATGAAATATTTATCATTTCTCCCTACAATCTGGAGTTCCTTCATGCAACCTCACAGCTAAGTGCTACGTCTAACTGAATAAATGTTGTTTTGGGGCTTTAGGCTATACATGAAGATGAAGATGAGAATATTGACCTGGGCTCCAGTTTGGTTCTAAACATTTTGGGAACTGAACACCAGCATCTGTATCCCAACATCCTTCATATAGTGATGGCAGATGGTGCATATCAAGAAGGTTTGTGACAGTAGTCAGTTTGGAAGTTGTTCTGTCATTTCCAATGTGTCTTTAAAAATCAACTTGCTTTTTTGTTTAGAACCTGGCACACACTGCAACAATCAGTTCAGTTGTCTTTACCTTTTTTTCTTTCCATTTGATGTTTTTTTAACACTCCTTCCTCCAGTCACTTGTGTAAACCACAGGAATACATGTGTAGCTCTTTTCATTGTTCTGGTCAGCTGTGTCAGAGTACAGTGACTGTTTAATCTCATCTCTGAAATCCTATCCTCTTTACTCACATCGCTGCAGCTTCACCAAGTCGTGAAGGGACTAAGTAGATGTAAAACACAGCCTTTAGTCTGTGTGTCTGCTTTGTCTCGCTCTTTGCTAAGTCTGTTGTCAGACTGGGGCCACAGCAGAAATAGAAAGTTAGAGGAGGGGGAGTGTTTCTTTTGAGCTTGAAAGGTTTCCCTTAGGATGGGAGCTGCCTTCAGATACATTTTCTCATTCAACTTCTCTATTTGACAATTCTTCTGTTTTTCTATTTTTTACTATCCTCTGAAGTAGAGATGGAGGATGCAAATGTCAAATATCTCCCTGGAGGACTTGTCACAAGATCTGTGAGATGTATCTTATGGTTCCCTCCCATACAGTAGTGTTTGAAATATTTTTAAGGCAGCTATCAGAGAACAAACCCATATACTGTTGTAATGCATTAGGGTCTAGTGAGTACTGTCACAAACTTATCATCCGTCGCATTAAGTCCCTATTTTCAAGTTTGAGAAGACATGCTTTGAGTTTGTAGGTCAATTCTGGTGCCTGTTCTTCCAATTAAATGTTGGCTGCATTTATGTTTTGGCAAATGAGCATCAAAAAGTCAACTGAAGAGAGACATTTTCTTTTTCGACGGAATGTTTTATAGACAGCCGGCACCCGTTTGCCAAACCTTGAGCTGACCTGTAAAATTAACAAGAGTCTGATCCACAGCAGTGCTTTGATCTAAATGCTAAGATCAGCATACTTACAATAACAATGCTAAAATGCTGATGTTTGCATAGGCTGTATAAAAAAGAGCCACCGAGACAACACCCATTGGTTTGTGGATGACTGTTTTGAAGCCTCGAATTTGGCTTTTAGCCGTGGTCACTTTGAATTTTTTTTTGAAAGCGGACATGACGAACAATGGGTGGATCTTGCCGAGAACTCGTGGACACTACACAAACCCCTACAGCTAGTCAGTCACAAGGTCACCACACCCTAAACCATCCCCTGCTTCACTGACTATTTTACTCGAACTGGCACCATAATTTACAAAATGAGCACCAAGCTGTATTGAAGAAGGCTTGAAACTAGCAATTGAGACCATAAACTCATCAGGAAAATGTTTGTCGAGGTAGCAAATGGATGTTTACTGTGACCCCATGCTAACATTTGCTGATTAGCATTAACTCCAAAGTACAGCTGAGGCTGATGGAAATGTTTTTAGTGTCATTTAAGACAGTAAATGAATGCCAAATGTCATGACAATGCTTTCAAAGGTTGTTTAAATACTTTTTAAACAACCTTTAAAAATACTTTAAAAATAGTACTGCAGCATAATTTTTAATTTTTTTAAAAATTTTTAAATAAATCCATGGACCCAAACCCTCAGGAACAGAGCTGGGTGGTGAAGTGATTTTTTATTTTTTTTTGGTCATATTGGTTTCATTGGGTTTTGCAACCTCTGTGATCATCACATGAGGCACACTGTTTCACAAAACATTTTTGTCATCCCAGATCACTTGAAAAGCAGCAGCAGCTGGCATAACTCTGCATTTCCAGAATTTGCTCCATTCAGTCCAGGGAAAATTTAAACAGTCTAGAGGGAGAAGAACTCTTAATGTACATGTTCTATGGTCCCCATAACACAGAAACCCACAGGTACTTTATCACAGTATGTAATGAGTGAATGTTGGAAATATAAACTGTAGTTACCACCAAGTATAAACTGACATATTTCATAACAAAAATGAAAACAGTGGAACAGTGGGATTTACCCTCTAATCTAATCATGATCATGAATATCTGTACAAAATGACTTATTTTACCTCCAGCTGTTCCTGTTTTAGTTGATTCATTTGTTTTTTTGATTTTAAAATCCAGAATGTTTTTTTTTAAATTATTTTAATCATTTTCCCTTTTTTTTTTAAAATTGTCAGTTGTATCCAATTTTCTTGCTTGTGTGCCTATAGCTTATTTTCTTACTATGTTTGCTATATTGTAAATAAAGGTTTTCATAGTTTAATATCTTTGAATTTCTCGAATTTAATGGTAATCCTTCAAATGGCTGTTCAGATTTTTTTAGTTTGGACCAAAGTGATGGATGTCCTCACTGACCAGCGCGATCATACCTTCAGGAGTCTAAGTTCTTCTATTTCAGCTTTTACAATCTGAATAATTCCTTGTTTCTTTACTCCTCTACGGCAGTAAACTGAATACCTTTGAGGTGTGAAAAAAACATGAATTTGTCATCTTTGGCTTTGGGAAACACTGATCAACATTTTCACCATTTTATAGATCAAACAACTAATTAAATATTCCTTAGTTGCAGCTCCACTTAACTACTTGAAGACATGATCCGTCCTCTCTAATGATTTTCTTTGTGTTCTCTCTCTTTTAGATAACGATGAATAATGTTCTGTGCAGTGGAGCTGCTGGCAGCTGTGACAATCTGCTAGCTACTTGATGTCTTCCCATGACGCACATCATCGGCAGAAGGATCTATGCATGAAGTGTTGCACCCACACGGCTAACAGTGTTTCAGGTGCACTTGCATGATGTACACTCGAGACTGTATTTCATACCTTGACTATCAGCACCTGACACTATTTTCTAAACCAGTGTTCATTCAGAAGTGCATTATCGAGTACATGTTGTTATTAACCAAAGTCAAGCTTCAAGGTTCTGTAAATGTTTCTGAAAGTCTTCGTCCGTAAGTGAATGACACGCGTGTTATTGTCACATTAGTTAATAGCATAGCCTGCATTATGTTTTACTTGGTTCAGTCGTACTCCTCAGTGGCATTTTGTTTTGGTGGGTTAAGATCTGGTCCTCTCAGGTTCGCTCTCTCTCTGTCCCAATACTCAACCACAGCTTCAGATTCTAAACCAGGTCACCCTCAACACAGATGCACTATGATTTACTCAACAAAAACCAGTTAAACCTCCTTTTCTTACAACTGTTTTCACCAAACGAGAAGTTGAATATTATCTAATATGTTTTCCACAAATTCTTACTGCTTCAGTTAATCCAGATTTTTGTGAGCCAGATGTTGTTGTATGTTGCCAAGGTACTGTAGCAAGACTGTGGCTGGTGTGGTGTGTGGGCCAGGTCAGACTGATGTTCAGAGAGTATACAGGCCAATAATAATTCGTATTTGATTCTAAGTTAAATATTGTAAATCTTTATATAAAATAAACACCTTTTTTTTTTTAAAGAACTTGGAGACGTTTCATTTGTTTCACTGGCAGGTTGACTGGACTTTGGGACACATCAAGCCTTGCAAGTTAGCTGTCTTACAATATAAACAATGTTTTTAATAAATCCCCTGGTTAGAAATGTGACTCTAGAAAGATTTAAAGGGAAATCATGCAGCCTTTTATAGGACCACGATGCCGCTGGTAAGTGCACGACTATTTTCATCCGCAGCCCTTCAACAGACCACTCACCCTTCTGTCAGCCGGCAAAATTTATTTGTAGTTGAGATCCCTGTGGAATAATATAACATGAGCTTTCAGTGTTCTAACACCACATCTGATTTAGTGTGACAGGAGAAGTGGGTGTGTTTCTTCTCACTTGGTGTACAACCGAGTAATTAACTTCAGCAGCGGCAGTGGTGATAGCATCCTTCCATTAAGAATAAACAAACCAGTGTGATAATGGAGATTTGCAGCTTTTCGGTCAATTTGCATTAATTTTCCCCATGTGTTGTCGTGAAATATGGCAATACATGGAGGAAATTAACAGCAAAAATCAGGCTTGTTAATTCAAATTTAGTGTTTTGCTCACATTTTCGTTTGGTTAAGAAGTTGCATGCATCTGGTGTGAATTAGTCAGCCTAGACAGAAGCTATTAACTAACATTAAAGCTAAAAGGAAGTTAGCAAGTGAGCTGGGCCAGAGTGAGGCCTGAGAATCTTTCTGGTCTCTGTGGGGTGCTCTGCTCACAACAACCGATTAAATCCTGCCTACAAGGTGATAAATGGCACGTTATTGATTTCCGACACCAACCGCGTCATAAACCTGCCATTATTGAAATGAAACGGCAAAATGGGACCGGCAGCCAGTATTTTCGAGCTGACGCTGCACAAACGACTGCACTATTGAATATGCAAATGTCACATGTTAGGCGTTGCAGTTTTGCACTGGATTAGATTGTAAATAAAGGTGAAATCCATTACTTTTGGATTGTCGCTGGCAGAAATCAATCAGAAGTGAGCTTTTTGGTCATAAATAAACCCTATCACACGTGGATTCTTGGCAGCTTTCGCCCTCCATACTCTTTACCCTCAATTTGCTCAGAGTGTTAGTCAAAGGCCAGAAAGAAACATCTCTTAAGGCCGTCGTATGCCTTCATTTAATATTTATGCTGCATGGTTGCATTGTGTTTGTTTGTTGTTCCATTTCTGATTTAGCGATTCTGTTTTAAGTCCTGCTATGTGGCTTTGTATTATGCATGCATGGCCGTTTTATCTCTGTAGTGATTTGCATTTTGCTCGACACAGGAGCCATATGCAGCTCACCAAGGTATGCAACTGTCAGTATAAATACCACGCTAAGAGCACGAGGGTGTTGTGACAAAACGCTTATGGCTCTCTGTTAAATATTTAGCGAGGAAAGCACATTATAGGCTCAGTTTGGAGTCATGACAAACTCAGAACACCGTTGGTTCTGTACATTGAATTATTCCCCCTTTGAAGTTTCCTCTTTATGAGCAGAATGCAACAGATCTCTCCATGAATTCTAACTGCACTAAATTTAGACCGGCCTAACAGGGAAAAAGACACAAAAAGAGAGTTCAGAACTCACACACTCCTACACGACGTGTCTGTTTGACATTATACTTTGGATGTAATGAATTTAATTCCGGCTGGATTTTTCCATAGTGCTCTGCGTTTCGCTCGATCCTCGCACTCAAAGGGGGGGAAATCACCCCCTCGGAGAAATGTATGCGCTCAGCCGCTATCAGGCAGCATTCATTGACATTCAGTTATGGTCCCTAATCTAATTTGACAGCACGCCGCCTCAGGCTGAGTTAGTAAGTCTGAAAGCCTTATCAAAGTAATACAAATGAAGATCACTGGATGTGAGTGTCCTGATCTTAGGAGCCCGAAAGATTTGGAAGCTGCTTGCTTTCAATTAAGACGTCATCATCGCCTTGCAAATGTCAACTTGTGAACAGCACTACATATATAGAAATATAATAGCTCTGTAATCTTCTGCTATTCTCTCTATTTCTAAAACCTTGGACATCTATTTACAGTAATGAACTCTACACAAGAGAGCCATATTTCTGTCAAGCGCCAGCCTTTCGTGGAAATTGGGACATATGTCTTGTCATGTCCTCTCCTGCTTTCCTCATTCCCATTTATAAGCAGTAACACAGCTGTCACCTCCATCATATTCAGGTCTTTGTGTGTGTGTGTGTGTGTGTGTGTGTGTGTGTGCAGTGATCCCTGTGCAGCCCTCAGGTGCAGTCATCATGAAGGATTATTGCCTTTCAGAGCGTACAAATCATTCCCGTTGCCTTTTCTGGATAACATTAAATAACGTCTGCTGATGCTTTGTTTTTTTTTTTTTTCAAAGTGTGTGCAGAGTGTGAGTGTGTGGTGGAACACGGGGGTCAAGCTGAAAAAGCGGGGCAGGGGCCATTGTCTCGGCGGAGGTGGAGGGGCGGAGCTGCAGCCTCTTCACAGCCAGGAAATATGACCTGAGGGCTCCTGCCAGCTCCCATGGGATCACATGTGACAGAGGAGAGCCACCTCCGAATAAATCTCCGTCTTTATTGCTCTTTCTCGTCCCCCTCCCCTCATCTCTCGCTCTCTTGCTCAATATGCAGCGTCCTCCGAACGAGGTAAAAAAATAAATCACATGTTTATTGTCTGGGCTGTGTCTCCTCTCCCTCCGCTGCTCACTTTGTGCCATTGCTGTGAAGGTTATTGGGAGTCAAAGGTCTATTCCAAACTTATATTTTGCAATAAAAGCAGCGCCTCTAGGAAAAGTTCTCTCCTTCTCCCTAGTGGGCTTTTGCCTATTTTTATCCCAGTTGGTGACAGGTCCATCAGTTTGCTTTCGCCTCAAGAAGAGATACTACTGCAACATCAACAACCCAAGTGTGAGAGAGGGACTCTGGGGTTAGAAAAGCAATTTTTTTGCAGAAGAAAAAGTGTGAAGTGGAGGAAATCTGCTTCCTTTCACTAGTAAATCCTGAAAATGTGACCACCAGATGTCCCTATTCACCTCTCTGGTGCTTATCCAGCTCCAGATCTTGCTAAAATATGAATAAGAAAAGGTGTAAAGGTCTACCATTCATCACTTACTACTGTATATTTTGTCCACATAACAAAAAAGCCCATCTGCACTGTTTTTAGTTCTATCTGTAGAGCTGTAACTGAACCAAGTCTGCTCAAGTGCAACAGGGAAAGAAAAAAAAAAAAAGAAAAACCTTTGAGAGATAATTTAAGAAGGCATGCCATTAAGCCAGAGTACCAAGAGCTGGCTGCAAAAACATGCCCACAGGGGTGGCCAAATGATGAAATGAAAAACAAGTTATTTTCCTCTCCGGCTGGGAAAAGATGCTGCTTTTTGACACATCATTACATGTCATTAGACGATTCAGTTCACGCCCTTTTGACAACGCTGGATGCTGCCTTCTGGTGCGCCTCGGAAAGTTCAGTTTTATTCTGTAGTAGCGCGCTTTGGAATTTGACATTTTTTTTAATAAGGGTGACCGGGCAGAGATCACCACTCACATTGGGGTGACACAATGTCGTGTTATCACTATTATTGAGTTCATCATTTTTTTGTTAGGCAGAAAGTTTTTTTTTCTTTTTTTTTTTTCTAAATCATTCTGATCAGTTTCCTATGCAGGCGAAACTGCCAGTGGAAGTACATGAGGACTCATGTGGTATATAAGGCTTCACTTTTTTTTTTTTTTTTTTAACATGTAACCGTTGATTGATTAAAAATGTGGAATGATTGCTAAAGTTATGTTTTTTTGTTGTTTTTTTTAATGTTGGTAAAACTCATAAGATAGTTCCAATTTAAATGACATAAGATAATAAATGTAAGACTCTTATGTCAAAAGTGTCCTTGTTCTGCTCAGGACACCCACCTAGTTGAGACACCACACTGTTTCCATTCAGCCTTTTGTTTCCTTTTTTTGGCGGCAGATTCTGGGTCAGATTGGTGTCGTTCAGCAGTTTGTTTCCAGAATCCTTCAGAAGATGCATTTTATCTCTACAGTCTTTAATCGTCTATACAAGAGCTTCAACTAAATCCACAGCTCAACTTTAATCATGCTCATTTTAACTCATAAAAACAAGCAGATTTTTATTTACATACAAAAACAGATGCATTTTAATGTTGTCTATGCACTTGTCATTATCAGTGATAGCATTTTTTCATTTTCCACAATTCCACCAGAGCAGTAGTAGTGACTGGATGTGACCCCACTTCTTTGAGTGTTTGCAGCCCTGCAGCAGATTTCACTATCGGTTATGTGGCGGGGCCAGACTAAAGCCACCCCTGTTCAAACACTTTATTTTATGCATTCTGCTGAATTTTTATGCACCAATTTGCCTCTTTTTTTGCATCACTTTATGGTGGAAATATGTGTATTTATGCAGGCGTTAAATCCCGCTCAATATTTCGAGATGCGTGATTTGATCTGAGTGCAGAAACTTTAAAAATATTACCATAAATCTTGCAGAGACACACCTGAGCTATTAAAGTCAAGGGTTTCATAAATTAAATAAAATGAATTCATTTAGGCTTGATGCGAAAAGTTGCCACATGGACATTTTAAAAAGTTACTGGTGCCAACAAATGACACAAAAGAGAACAGAATACTAAATCATGTTCAGTATACAGTGTGTGTTGCCTCCTCAGGGATAATATTTATGAGGAAAGTTGGTCTGCAGGAGAATAAATATTTGACAGCAACACAGAATGCCTGAGAGCCTCGCTGCACATATTCCATTATATTTAGAATGTTCTCCTGGTTCTTATACATTAAGTGATACAGAAAAATGTACCAGACAGCAGGAAATGATTATGTGCAACATTTAATAATCATGTGCAAAATTTCATTACTATGTGTAATATTGCAGTTTCAAGTGCAATATTCCATTTTCATGTACAGTATATCAAATGTTATATCCCATTGTCATGCAATATTTCATTATGATGTGTATTATTCTAATTTCATGTGCAGTATTTAATTTTTATGTGCACTATTAAAGTTTCACATGCAATATTTTATATCCATATGCAATTTATAATGTGCAACATTCCAATTTCATGTGTCATATTTAATTATTATTTACAGTATTCTAGTTTCGTGAACAATAAATCGTGCAATATTCCAGATTAATGTGCAATATCTCATGTGCAATATATCATGTGCAATATTCCAGATTAATGTGCAATGTCTCACGTGCAATATCTCATGTGCAATATTCCAATTCCTTGTGCAATATACAATTTTTATGTGTAATGTTCAAATTCTGTGTGCAGTTTATAATGTGCAAAATTTGAGTTTCAAGTGCAATACTCCAGTTTCATCTGCAATATATCATGTGCAATATTTCAATTTCATGTGCAATATTTCGCTTTCATGTGTCATATTTCATTGTTATGTACGATGTTCCAGTCTCAGGTGCAATATTCCAATTTCATGTGCAACATTTCCCTATATTGTGATGTTCTCCTTTTCCATGTGCAATATTCCAATTGCACGCGCTACATGAAAATGAAATTCAAAATGAATCTTTAATTTCCAAAGGCTGCAGCTCGTGTAACCTGTTCCCCCTCCACAGTTTCCCCTTTTTCCCGACGACCCCTGAAGCCCACACGCTCCCTCCCCCTCTCCGCTTGTTCCAGCAACAGTCCCGCAGAACAGAAGTACTAGCATGGCGCTCGGTGCGGTCGGAGTTCCGTTGTCTCGTCTTCTTCATGTTAGCTTTTACTCCAGTATCTGACAAAGGTACGTTTATTCCACACACTGTGCGACTCTGAAATAAAACCATCTCGGTGGTGTTTATCCTCGGAACTCTCACAGACAAGTGGCCGGCATATATATATTTTTTAGTTAGCTTGCTAACTAGTAACGTTAGCAACTAGGCAAAAAAAAATTGGGAGATACGGGGCAACAAGAGGAGGAGTCCTGTTTTGGAAGAGGTAAGCTGAATTGTATTTAGCGCTCGAAGTACTTGTAAGCCTTACAGATAAATTAGTTTCTCTCCTAGAAGTTGTCCTAACATTTTGTTCTCTTCTTAAATGTAGAAAACAAACTTAGGTGGTTGTTTAAACCCGGCAGCGTTAAAGTTCCCCTCCTAGTCCGCGAGCGATGTTTGCTATCAAACTTACTTTTGATTTGCTCTTTGGTGCTTTTAATCCGTTGCTCGTCCGCTAAAACTCCACTGCGCAGAGTAGTACGGTCGTAAAAAGTCACACAAGTATCAGTACACGTTTTCTGTGCTGCTATGTGTTACGTAATATTGACATTTTTCACAGCAACGTTACGATGTGTCTTGAAATAATCCGTTTTTGTTTCGTTAAAGCGCCTTCTTGTGATAGCAGCATTTGTAATGTAGATCACAAGTGTGTTTTTCAGCAGACAAAGTGAGTTGATTACATTTTTCATGTATTCCTCTTCACGGTTTCAAAGACAAATCACAGTTTTTCACTCCTGCGCTGCCTCTGTGGGTTTACTCTTTTATAGTGGTGTTGACTGTGTTGTCAGTTCAAAGAGTCCAAGGATCCAAGATCACAGTTATCTGGTGTAATTATCCACCGTAGAGTAAATTAGATTAACTTGACCTGCAATCAATCTTTCAGTAATCCGGTGATAGCATGCAAAGCAGTATTTATGTGCTTTTGCAGGCGCTGTCACTTGACTACACTTTTAAATGTGGCTGATTATGTTTTGTAGCGACACTACACTGCTTCAGCCATATGTGATGTCTGCCAAATGGATAACATGACCTATTTCTTGTGTATACAGTTGATTAATTTGCATGTCTTGACCTTTTTTTCCCCCCTCCTCCTAGCTGATGCAGATGCCATGGCAATAGCCGAGGAATGGGAGTGACGTGACAGTACTTGATCTGCTTCCAAACAAAAAAAAACCTAATCAGCAACATGTTTTCCTGCTGAAGTACAGGCAGAACACACAGATAATGGACGAGTCAGTACTGTTGGATTTGCTCGAGTGCCCTGTTTGTCTGGAGCGGCTGGACGCCTCTGCGAAGGTTCTTCCCTGTCAGCACACCTTCTGCCGACGATGTCTTCAAGGCATCCTGGGCTCACGAGGAGAGCTGCGCTGCCCGGAGTGCCGGACGTTGGTGGAGTGTGCCGTGGACGAACTTCCCAGCAACATCCTTCTTGTGCGCCTGTTGGATGGTATCAAGCAGCGGCCTCGAAGGGCTGGCCCCGGGGCAGGAGTCTGCACAAATGGTACATCTGGAGCCGTGGCCAGAGCACATGGAAGTGGGACGAGGGACCAGGGCGCTCCAGGAGCACAACCCCAGCGGGCTCAGGCTAAGAGCACCCTTGTCCGGGTTAGTATACTAACTGACTGGTACATGGATCAGTGAGCACGAATCTGTGTTTCCCATTGTTAGGGTCAAGCTGAAACAAAACAGAGAAAATCTGTGTGGATTAAAAGCAGCATGTTGCATTACTGGCTCTCTAATCTTTGTTGCGGATTAACTGTTATCATGGTGATCCGAAAGGCAGCCAGTTGAGTAGCGGGCCAACATTACCAAAGGCAGTAATGTTGAGCAGTTAATAGTTGAGCCACTAAATGATTCTGCTCTCTGTGCAAACCGTGCACTGACTTTTTCCCGTAAGAGCCGTTGTCAGTTCTCTCTTAGTTGCTGACGTGCCAAAGTTTGTCTTTCACTTGAAATCCTTGCTGCAGTTTCTCCTTGTGAATGTTTGTAAGAAATGCAGTGTGGAACTGCAAGGTGGTTGTTTTATCTGCCACACTGAGAGGATTTGCAAAGTGTATTTAGAGAAGCAGAAAAAAATTGTGAAAAGTTGGGAGTCTGCGTTTTATTCAGATTCTACACGATGAAACAGAGACGAAAGAGAAACAGGGAAAATAACCCGTAATGTTCCTCATCCATAAGCCCAAGGAAACATAGGTTGACAATGATTTGGGGTTTTTATTAGTTATGTGAAAATGCAATGAAATCAAGTGCACAAACCAAAAGATGAGTCCTTGCTGTAGAGTTTTAATGCCATTTTAATGCCGTTTTTGTAGCTTTTATTAAAAACAAAAATTTGCTTTTTCTTTTTGTGCACAGTTTGAAACTTAATAACTGATATGTTACTGATGCTGTGCATTAGTTACAAAAAGTCCTTTCCGCTGTCTGCTTTGAGCTGCGTGGACTATTTGGTAAGAAAATACAATCTGTTATATGTTCACATTTTTGAAAGATTAAGTAAATGATAATGTCTTCGCACTTGCAATTTCAAAAATCTTAATATTTCGTGCTTTAGAAATACCCAAATCCCTCACAAAATATGAGAGAGCAAAAAAATGTGAGAAACCCATGGGCCCCCTCTCTGAGCAGCTCTGGTCTCTGTGAAGGGAGGATAGAGTAGATGAAAAGATGTCAAGGTCTTGTGTAGAATCATTGGAATGTCAAAGCGCTGATAATGTATCTGCCTAGCCATGCAGGTATGGAGATCAGAGAACGTGCTGTAAATTGCTACTGGGGGACCCGCCTCATTTGCCAAAGTATCACTTCAGAGGATTTGCGCTCATTTCAAAGCTGTTTGTGCGTTTTGGAATTTCCCTCGTTTCTGAAAAGCCTGTTTGTTGGCAATGAAGAGGTGGTCATTTGAAACTATGACAATAATACACCTCCTGATGGTTGAATTTGATTTCTCAGTGAAGGCATGGAGGGGCACTACACAAAGGCATTGTGGGAAAATAGTTCAAAAACTGTTTCCTATTTTCCTTCCAACTATTTTAAAGACTGTCATGTTTAGCTTTCTCTGTTCTGCCGTCCTAAGGCATTCTGCTGATCACAGAGGACAAGAAAAGACATGGCTGCGCAGGTGTAACATTTTCAGAACATAAAAGGCCAAGATCAAAGCTCTTGCTGATTGCCCAGCCTGATCTCTGGCCGGTGCTCCGTGGGGACTGAGCGCTTCACTGCCCCTGGGTGACACCCTCAGTCCCGTTTCTTTTTTGTTCGTTGTCCGACCCTCCGTTTTGGGGGAATCTTGAAGGCTGAAGCAGCTCCTCCGGTGCCGCGCTTCTGTTCAAGGCAGAGCTCCACATCCAATTCTTATACTCCCAGAGAATAGCTGGGAGGGGAGAGCGGTGGGGACTGCATGACAGATGCACAACAGGGTTTTGTTTCGGGTCCCCTCTGATCCTACTGACTGACCGACATGTGTAGAGTAGCCAAGAGAGATTGTGACGATGTGTGTTAAAGCCACCAGTAACAGAAACTGATGAGTGTTAAGTGAAGGCGTCGGGACCAAAAGGGACAAATGTTTGGTGAGTAACCTTGCACAGTCGGCTCCCTGCCCCTCCTCATACCATCTCCAAGGTTGCAGCAGTTGTTTGACACAACACCCTGGCATTTCTTTGATGAGAGGGGAAAAGAAAAGGCTTGTCTTGAATGTAGCTCTGTGGTCGTCTGGCCCCTTCGCAGTCAGGTTGATGAGTCACCTCCGTGGTGCTCTGTTACATGGATGTTTTGTCTTCCCTCTCACCCTTGTTGACTCATATAACATAGTATTTTGTTCGCACAGATTGAGAGCAGATAGCCCCAGTGGTATTTTGCACGTGAGAGTGAGTAAAGCCATTGGAGCTGTCTGGAAGTCAGAGGTCGGGGTTCGGAAGTCACGGCGGTCAGGGGTCGGAGCCAACGAGAGAGAGGGAGAGGAATTAGAGAGAGATTTCAGTGGATGTCTTCAGTTATCATTGTGTGGTTCTCTGGAGAGTTGAGACTGCACTCCCACAGTACAAAAATAGACTTTCTTTCAAGATAATTCCTGCCTTTGTCATAAAAGTGTCACTGTTCATTTTAAATTGCGTTGTGCATTAGCCGCACTTTAGAGTTGGATTACGTTTAGTACTATAATGTACAATAATGGTTATGGGAGAAGGATTTGAGTACGCCGGTGTGTGTATGTGTGTCTATTTAGTTGATGTGAAATGAGACACTATTCTTTCCTAACCTTTTGGGGATGTAATTAGGTCATTGTCTCTTCTTTGGTAATGAGAGCTTTAGATGAGGAAAGTTTTTTTTTTTTTTCTTCCCTTTTTATAGGCCTCTCGCGTTTGATAGCCTCATCCTCCGGGCATTATTTCTCATTATCTTCAAGTCCACTGAATTGATTCTAAATAAACATGAAGCACAACACAGCCTTCTAATTCGGTATTGTTTTCTACCGATTGAAGGAGGTTGTCTAACGTCCTGCTATCCAAAAGACGTTGCAGAGGTTTTTGTTTCCCGGTTATTTTTGTAATAAAGTTATGTTGAGTCTCCTTTGTAGCAGACTTATTTCTTCAGAGAGAAAGAATGTTGTTTATGGTTTCCTTATGTAGAGATATCTCATTAAAATTCCTGTGCACCTCCCTCGTCTGAGGTCGATGAGTCACGCTGGCCCTCTTTGATGACATCATGCTGTTGTTGAAGCCTTTCCTCTTGGCCGGCTGGCTGACCTCTGCCTGCGCGACAGAACCCCGTCATTACACCCTCACGCTGCCCACATACTGGCAAACACATACTTACTGCTTTCCACTGGGAATTTTTCAAGAGGCCTTTGGTCTATTCATCCCTGCTCTCTCAACACACTCACACTTCTCTCTCGCCTCCTCTGTATTTCCCACGGAGGTCTACAAGTAGATGTGACCTTCTGGACAGTGCACGCAGGGATTTTGGAGCCACCTGTAATTTTCTCTTATGAGCTGTATGTTTTTGTTCCCCATATTTGTGCCCTGTACCTCCTCCCTCCTTGCTGTCTAAATCCAAGCTGGAGCCCGTTGAAGGTCTAATGAGATTAGAGTTTATTAGACAGTGAGTCGGCACTGTTCCCCATTCTCCTCTTACTGCTGACTGCTGACTCTCATTCTCAGGAAACAAAACACTTGGTATTTAGTGAGGCAAGTTGTGTGTCTGCATCTCCAGTTGCCGCTATGCATTTCCACATGTAATAGACCTTAAGTAAGTTTGCTTCTTGTTGACAAGCGCAGATGTTTGGTGCCAGATTGTAAATTAGATTTTCTAATGACTGGTATCTAGTAAACGGGAAAGTCATTTCGGATTTTCACCCTTCTAACTGTAAATGCAGCATAATGAACCCAGAAGGTTTGTTCTGTATCACCATCCTGTACGGGCTCATGAAAGAATGAAGACTGTGCCATGATGCATTGGGAAAGAGGACATGTACCTGGCCAGGTTGCTAGGCTATCACATTACTGACATCATAGAAAAATACAGTCAACCTCAGTTTCACACCTATTTGCAAGTTTCACATTCCTTTCCGTGATTTGGAACACGTCCAGTGAATGAGAAAATAGTTAGTTATGCCCTGGAAAATAACTGTTCTCCACGTATGGGTTTACATAATACCCGAGCAGTAGTTCAAAAGACCCAATCATGTGATTAAGGTGCAGGCATGGCCTCTTCTTTGTAAGGTTTCACTGTTCCCCTGATAAAGGGTGTTTGCACGTCTTTGTCTTTATCAAGATTTTCCAGCCCAGACATATAGAGGAAAGGACTTTTGTTCAGTCTCTTTTCCCAGACGGAATAGGATGTTTTTGTGTGAGTGTGCGTCTCTGAGGAATGCCACGAGCAGTCGCAGGTCACTGTTTCTCCTCTAAACACTGGGCTTGTCTAGTCTCGTCCCGCTTGCCAACTCACATTCACCCCCCTTCAGTATTCCTTTAAATAAAAGCACGTATTTATATGTATGTTCCGTTTTTGGCTCTTAGACATGGAATGCCCTTCTTTGACTAAAGGTTAATGTGGTGATTGTGGTCCAGGTCTGCCTCTGTTGCATGAATAAATAAGGTCTGTAGTTCTGCTGATAATCCTGCATGCAGTGATGTGCCTCTGCACCTGAAAGCCTCCAGGCAGACTCTGCTCCATAGCAGTTGTATCTTGTTGCGAGACACTATGTCATCTTCATACTAAGTGCAAGCCATCTGGCCAACCTTTTCTGGACAGTTTGGACTGTTGAGCTCCCCCAGTGAACTGGGGATTATATTTAACTCAATTGTACATGTTTTGTAAAACAAAGATGAGTTACTGTTTGTTGTTGTTGTTTTTTTTCCCCTGCATTCTGGGTGGTCCACCGACCAAAATGCCACATTGGCCAATGGTTGACACCCCTCCGCTTCTTCCAACCATGTCACATCTCCGGCCATGTCTGTCAGCATGACAATTGTAGGGGAAGCATCCATGACCTTCTTTACCACAGTCCTATCACACCTGTGAAGGCTAACAAAAGCCTTTCTTTAGATCCTGTTTCATGTGTGTGGTCCTGTGGCACTTTAAGAAACTTGCTTTATGGACCAACAACCTCTGTTTTTTTGTTTTTTTTTACAGGTCACTTTACGTTGTGCTTGTTGTCATACAGTAATTCAAGTTAGCAAAGTCAGCAGTATAAAATGTCGTCTAACCGGGCTTCTGTGTAATGTGTTAACACCAAACACTTTAACAAATGTTTCAGGGGCTTTTATCCTTTTGATGTTTTGTCAGCTGTTTGACAGCATGTGTCAAATTGAACCCCTTCCCCAATATTCCCAAGATACCTCTAATACCTGCCTGGCCTTAACAGAGCAGTTTGACCTCTCACCCTGTGTTGTGATTGGTGGGCCAGGATTGGTCATCCATGGACCGTTTGACTGTTGGCATGTTAAGTGTTTAGTTCCCATCCCTTAAGGCAGAATCACGATTTGCTCAGAGTTTCATTTTCAGTTGTTTGACCTCTAACCCAAGTGCTATTACTGGCTCTCGATACACCTTGAAGCAGCAGCGACTGCCTCTGGCTCACCTTGATGCTGCTTGAGAGATATGTGGTCCCAGACCTCCTTCTGAGATGAGGAAAGAAATAATTCAATCAAATACTTTAAAGGTTTTCTTCAGATCTTGGGCATTCCTTCTGTAAGATGCTGTTCTGCTCTGTGCTGGAAAGTTTCCTGTTTTTATTTGAGGCCCGGAGGTGCAGTTAATCTGAGTTTGTCCCCTGAGTGACATCTTTGTCTCAGCTGTGAAAAAGGCACTGGCTAATCAGAGCATGAAGTTTAACATTCTTCAACTAGCAGCGATTATGCATTTGTTCTGAACTCCAGTAAGGATACTCCACATTACTATCTATCCACGTTTTATGCACCATTGTTTACCATTACACATTCAGGGGCGGCTGTGGCTCAGGTGGTAGAGCGAGTCGGTCGGTGATCGGAAGGTCGGCGGTTCGATTCCGCCCTGTAACCTGTTTCATGGTCGTTGTGTCCTTGGGCAAGACACTTCACCCACCTTACCTGGTGTGAATGCGTATGAATGGATTGTTTGAGGTGGTGGTCAGAGGGGCCGTAGGCGCAGAATGGCAACCACACCTCTGTCAGTCTGCCTCAGGGCAGCTGTGGCTACAATCGTAGCTTACCACCACCAGAATGAATGTGTGTGAATGAATAATTGACAGTGTAAAGCGTCTTTGAGTGTCCAGAAAAGACACTATATAAATCTGATCAATTATTATTATTCATTTTCAGTCAAAACAGTAGCTGTAGTCAGAAGAGACTTCTCCCTGTAGCACAAGTTTATAGTTAAGGTTGTTGACCACAAGTTATTTGGATGGCAAAAAGTAAAATTGGACTAATGTACTGCACTAAACAGTCACAATTATTATATTATCACCTGACTGCAATTATTTTTGTATATATAGTTGTTAGAATCATTTCCATTCTCCTGTATAAAAACAGCTGGATGAAACTCAATTTCTTGTATCAATCACTGCTTCCATGTTTTTTCTCCATCGTTTGCACCTCTTTCAGAAGCTATGGCTTTATGTCACCAACTGTTTATGTGAAGTAGCTTAACCTCTAATATTTGACCGACTGCATTTCTGTGAGCATACTGTATTTGGACATTAATGTATTGGATTAAGTTGTGAAGCCAAACACCACAGCACCGCTGGGAGGCCATTTTGGTTTTAAGCCAAATAGAAAAAGAGAGTTTAAAAACTTGGAGGTGATTTCTTGGATTTGCAGCAAAAAGGTGGCGTTTGAAGGAGCTAGTACCACTAATCTAGAACAAGCATAAGATGAATGGAAAAAGACAATTCAATTTAGTAATGGCAAACATTTGTATAGTAATTAATCATCAACTAAAACCGCATAATCGTGACAATCCTAGATGAATAAAGTGAACTCCAGAATTGTGTATGTTTTGAAGAGAATCATTTTATCAAGATCCCTAGTCCTGAAATCTTGATTTGTGAACAGGTCTTATCTTTCCAACATATCTGTGTTGCAGGTATATTTTCTGTGGTTCAGTTAATCAATTAGTTATTTAATCTCTGAAGAAATGTCTCTTTTCCAGCACATATAATCAAAAAAGTAATAATTTATATTTTATTTCGGAAAAACAGTGCCACATAATCTTGAAACCAGACTACTGGAAATCTGTGTTCTCAGTTACTCCACATGTGTGGGGTCTCTGTTGCTGACAGTGTGTGATTAATTATTGAAGGGGACTTGAATAGGAGAGAGCACTGACAAAGACCGGGGTTGAGGTGGGCTTTCAGCCAAAATATGCTTTTTGCACTCACATCCTGCTACAAGCACTGACTGGAGAATTACATTCACTCTCGTATCCCATCGTAACTGTCCTGACTAGAGACAAATGCACTTTGAGCCCAGTTGTTTCACACAAATGCACACACGCCTAGTCCTCTATGACTTTGGCCTGACAAAGCCAGGGCAGTGTTTGCTTTAATGAGTCACAGACTGATTTTAGAGCCATGAGGGCCCATTATACGGTGCACACCCCCACAAAAACACAGGTGTGTAGTCAGTACACAAACAGACATGTGACAACACTGTGTTGAAATATCAGCTTGAGTTGGAGCCAGCCACCCTGTATTTCTGCTCTGCATGGGAGAACGCTGTGATATTCATGCTGATTATGTCAAGTAGAGGCCAATTAGCTCCTATGTATCTGGACATCCTGAAGTATCAGCATCTGTCTCTCCTTTTTTCTCCTAGTTCTTCATGGTATTACTGTGGGCTGAGTAACCAAAGCAACCTGGGGTTTTTAGAGTCTGTGAAGAGTCTGTGCCAACAAAACTACCTCATTGTCAAATATCTAATAAACCCTGACCATGTGTTTGCCTCTAACAGCCAGTGTATCCATGACAAGTCAACACTATGAAAAGCAGAGATTTCTTATTAATACTCACTTTCTAATATTATTTGAAAATTAGAACTTCACAATCATGGACAAAATGGTAATCACAATTATTATCATCAATATTGAATTGATTTTAGTCCAAGAATTTGACTTAATCGGCATGGGCTGCTTCCCTTGTTCAGAGTTTGAATAAGCTGAGCACACATTTTAAACATAAATATCACAGTTAATCATTTTCATTCAACTAGGGAAAGCCAAAATCTTGATTAATAACGATAGTGGAAAAAATGTGCAGACCTACTAAAAATTTGTGTTTTAATATTTAGCATCTACTGCTTAGTTGCCTCTGGCCATTATGACTAGCTGGGTTCAACTAGGACAGTGTTTTTATGTCCCAGTAGCACATGTAATGAAGCTATCTGAAACATCTAAAAAAAGCTATGTCAGCACAGCACAAATGTCCTCTGTGCTCGATTGTGTTATCAATTACTGTATAATAACACTGCTGATCAATGATGAAGAAAATGATTAACAATTCCCGAGCGTCCTGCCACATATTGATCTCTCTATAGGACACCTGTGTGACAGAGGACATAAACAAAGGATCAGTCTTAGGTCCTTGCCGATACCGATCAGTTTTTAAAATTTGCTGATCGGCCCAGATTCCAATCTTTAAAATGAGATCCAGCTGTCCCTACTGCAAAATTGTTGTGGCCTGTTTTGATCCTTTGCATTTCTTAAGTACAATCTTAAATGTGCTGGGAAACAGTGGTATGAACCCTCAGGACTTACGAGGGTCAAACGAGTTAAAATGAGAAACTAGTAAAGTACAGTCCTAAACCTGCAGTGCATCTTTGCAGAACAAGAAACTAGTAAGGGCTTCAGTTGCAGATTTTATTTTATTTTTTTGAAGAGTTCATTAGATTTGCTTGTTTGCGCTCCAGTCACAGAGCATTCACTAGAGATAAAAGAAAGCTAGCAGTTACATGTTACATCTGGACTGAGTCAAGGGTGGAATAGACAAACACTCTCACACTTTCTTAAGAAAGTGAAAAATAGTCAATGCTGTGCAGCTTCTAGAGCCAGATAACAGATGCAGTGTTTGTGCATTGGCCCTTTTCCAGGACTGTGTCAATATTCCGGCTTTGTTTGTCCACTGTAGAGGCGTAGAAATACCAGCCAATGCAAGCAAATGTCTCCAGTTGCCTACTAGTCTGATGATATACAGCAGGACAATTGAAAGATAAGCAGCCGTACGAGAGACGGTCAAACATCTGACATAGATAACTTGGAAACCAAGTAGCAGCGGATGTAGCAGTTTTGAATTGAGATTCAGATTCACTAGGTAGTTGTCCAGTTTCTTGTCAGATTTCCCCTCAACTTGCAACACTCTGTGTAAATCGAAGTCAGCCTTGCAGAGCAGAGCAGGTGGCTCACCCTGAATGACTAAGAGGAACAAAAGGCCACAGACACTGCATGCTTTCACCAGCACAGTGGAGAGTAATGTGAGGAAATGCTTAGTATTCAGCTCATATTGACTAGTACTCAATACACAGATACTGTGACATTTGTGGACTAATCCCTCTGTAGCTTGGATACAACTTAACTTTCAATGCGTGACGCCTTTCATAGCGCTAATCCAGGTTATTAATCACGATTATTAAATACATGACAAAAGATCCGTCTGAGCTTACAATCTCATTACACTTTGAATTAATGCTTTATATCCACATGTTGTATTGATCGGTGAGGTGCTTAGTCAGTTGTTGCCACTGGTAATGCCTGAAAATGTTTTCATGCAGCTGCAGGAGGCAACATTAGCTCTTTGTCAATCCACAGCTTTTAAATTGTTCTACAGCGTGATCAAAGACTATATAATTATGCTATGTGGCCACCAACATGAATGTAATAAATACATTTATCATAAACGTATCTGTTTCTAGATTGATTGTTGATGTGGTCTATAAAACTTTCCATAAAAAGAGTGAAAAATAATTTGGAATATTTACCAGATTGTCATCTGTGGCCAATCATTTGTGTACCTCAGTGCTTTCTTGCCCCAGTTGTTCGTGCTTTACTAAATTGGTCAGGGCTTCTGACCAAATGTCTCTGTGTCTGTGCCACAGAGCCATATTATAGGTTCAGGAGGGCAAGCCTCGCTTCCTCTCCCTGCCCCATTTTCTTTTCAGTCTTTGATCTCACACTGTTTCTCTGCCCATTTCTTTCTAACTTGCACTTTGCTTCCTCACTCGCTCTGAAATGTGAGTGGGTTCCTGTGAGAGCAACTGTTAAGCCCAGTGTATGAACTGGCACAGAGTTAAAGAGTTCTCTTCTTTCAGTTTTTAGTCAGACAGGCTGACTGGGTGATCTCAGGGCCACCCAGAACCAGCCTTTACCCCTCATCTGGGGCCCGCCAGGTAAAGAAAGCAGCCCATACTCATAAGGCTACACAAAGAGATGTGCCAGTTCATGTGCAAGTGGTTTTATGTAATTGCATTTTCACAGTCGAGCCCACACTCACACCCAAATGCACGAGAGCTTCATGAAAACCGCATGCGTGACAGCTCTGCACTGTGTGCATACGCTCTTCCAAAAATCCATACTCACTTCCTGCTAAAATGCTTTCCCTCTGATGACTAATCTGTAGCTTACAAACTGCACTCAGCACAGAAATGACTTGATTGTATGTCCAAGTGTTGAATGTTTTTATAAACCCCACCACCATCGGCACCACCTTAATACAGAAATCCCAAAGTAGTTCCTGGTTTTGCACATGGTAGCCTTATGGGGCCTGTATCCCACCTCTAAAGAAGGATGACTTTGATCATACTCGAGCACCCAGATTCCCATGAACCCCCAGGGGACAGCTGAAGGTCAGGAACTGGCAGTAAAGTGCAGATTGGTGGGGTCAGTGAGTGGTTACTCCTAAAATGTGTTTTGTAACTTGTACACAGGGGAGTAGAAGACATTGTCTCCTTCAGTAAATAGATATAACTGACAGATGCCTTTGCTGACCTAGGAACATGGAAGAACATGAGGAGGAACAGGAGGAGAGTTTCAAGGGCTTTTGAATGCTTCCTGTTCTTCTCACATGTGATCCAAGCTTCCATCTGGCCTCCAGACTGCTCTGAGTGTTTTTCTGCCTGTAGACTAATGTGTGGGACCTCATTTGGTATGTAGTGAGGGAAACAAACAAGCACAGTGAGTAGAGTAAAGCTTTGGAAAGCTTGAATGATTTATTGCCTGTTTCTCTCCTTACAAAATGTAGTCAAGTAGATAAACGATTCTACACCAGGGCTGAATATGACTTGAATATTATGAGTTCTTATTTCTGCTTGTAGCTTTGGCTAACCAAATGTCTGTTTTTTGGCTAATTCAGTGAAGTCAGTATTAGGGCTGCACATTTAATCAATTTCAAATTAAGATTGCAATTTAAAACAATGCAATTTGCAAATCACAAAGGCTTTCAGCTTTCTTCAGATTTTATGCAACTTTTAGGTGTTGTCTATGGTTTATCCATGGCTTTATACTACAAAGCTGATTCATGTTTGCTGTGGTTCAAGTGACTTAAGCTCAGTCTTGTTATTTAATAGCCACACCTCGTACATTTTGCAGTACGCCTTACCCAGTGTTTATTCATGCCGTCTTGCTTGTGTGACAGTCACGCTTGTGATGATATCTCATATGGTAATGCCCCATCACATTTTAAATCTATTACACAGTGAATATTGAACTGGAGCTTGACTCTAAGAATTTAAATCACAAATTGTAATCACAATATCTGTCAGAAAAATCATTTAGTCCTAGTCAATACTTGACAAATTACTTTAATTTACACACTGATGCACAAATCTTTAGTGTTGCTAAATATAACAAATGCAGCAAATGTAATTTCATCGATCTACAAAGTCTCTCCCTGTGGTTGCTTGCTGCTTCACACTTATCTGTTTAAGTTGATGCTTGATTATTGGTCAATTGTTGGCCATTTTGACTTTGTTTAGTGACATCAGGAATGGTACATGCTTTACCAAACTGCATAAATTAATTTCCATGAATAGTCAGGTTGATTTTGTTACCTCCAAACAGAGGCATACTACCCTTTTCTAGTCTTTATGCTAAGCTAACTCGCTTCTGGCTGTGGCCTCATCCTTGGCGTACAAACTTGAGGATGGCATTGATCTTTTCAGCTAAATCTTTACCAGAAAACAAAATAAGCACATTTTCCCAAAACGTCAAAGTGTTTCTTTGAGGTGATAGCCCATTGACTTCACCAATGCCCTGGGCCCCATCATTGCACCCTCTCCCTTAGCTGGACACTGGCTGGATTTTGAATGACTCTCTTTCATAAGATTTACTGCACTGTCAAGAGACCCATAAATAGCCAAAAAAGTGCTCCTGTGTGGAGTTTCCATAGAAACCAGAGAATGGAAGTTTTTCTTTTGTCTCAGTCTGAGAGGGAGACAACAGCTCCAGATGAGTAAACTGCGTCATGAGGTTCTGCTGTCACATGCGCTCATCTGAAGGTCCCTGTGTGACAGCATTATTCTAATGTCAGTGAATGTTTGGCATGTCCTACTTTTTTAGTTCCTTTTTAGTCTTTCTTTGAATATCATCGTTGAGCCCATGTTTAGCCCTCCAGGACCTGCTGGCTACATCCCATTACATTCTGGTAGAACCACTATTATTTTGTACAACAGTAACAAAAAAATATCCACCCAAATACAACGCTCTTTCTCAACAGAAAAGAAAACTTTCAAAGTTGGCCTCCAATTGCTGATTTGTTCATGTTGGTGTCTACCACTATTTGTAAAGGAGTCTGATGGCGTCAGATCAGTGTTTCCCATACATTGATTTATTTATGGTGGCCTGCCACAATGTCAGCACTGACCGCCACAAATTCATTGCCTTTTTTTTTTTTTTTCCTATTTGGTATGACTAAAACCTCATTTCACTATAGAGCTACACCCTGTTCTCTCTCTCTCTTTTTCTCACAAACTGACAGTAGACCCACCTGTTAACATCTCCTATTCTTCGACACTCTAAATCAAAACGAGCAACGGAGAAATGATTGTTGTCGCATTTCGCTACAGAATAGAATCAATGCACACTTAACGAATGATTACTATAATGAACACCTCAGCATAAAACGAAATGCATTCAAGCTAATTGCGATAAATTAGTCTATCTGTTCCTACCACAATGTCACCTCAGACACTCAATTCTTCAAATACCTTAATAAAAGCATGTATGGTGCTATGTTACTTTACAAGATCTGCAACTCCTGACTGTGGTTGAGAGATTTCTAGTTTTAGGCTTAGAGGCTTTACTAGCATAGTTTGTAGGTGCTGATTAGCTTTTACTGTCCAGAAAAACTCTACAGTGATCAGGAGAGACCATTTGAAAATATTACCTGAACCAGGTCAACTAATTTGTACATGTTTTCCATCAACAGTAATATCCATACATCCATTATCTATACACCACTTAATCCTCACTAGGGTCACGGGTGGACTGGAGTCTATCCCAGCTGACTTACGACGAAGGCAGGGGACACCCTGGACAAGTCGCCAATCTATCGCAGGGCTACACTTTGAGACAGACAACCAAGCACACTCACATTCACACCTACAGACAATTTAGAATCACCAATTAACCTCAACATGTTTTTGGACTTGTGGGAGAAAGCCGGAGAACAACATGCAAACTCCAGGCAGAAAGATCCAGGTGCCCCAACCAGGACGCAAACGGCAACCTTCTTGCTGCGAGGCAATGGTGCTACCAACTGCGCCACCTTGCAGCCCTCAACAGTAACACCTTAGGAAAAATCAGATTGACATGAAGCTACAGCCCAGTGCATACTTTACTGCCATATCTTCTTATACAGTGTAAAGTCACAGCGAGTGTTTCAGAAACACCAGTTGGATGTATTTGTCTGTGTCCAATATGAGGCAAAGCAGACCAAGACATACCTGTTGTAGCATTAACAAAACCACGTGTGTGTCCACTTTCAAAGGCTGCATCTGTCAAGCAGAAACCATGAATTGGCCTTTAAAGTAACTTGATCACCTCTGTTGGCATGCTCCTCACAGTGGCACTGGCTATGTGATGTAACCTTCCTTTTCACATTTGCAGCGTAGCTCACCTTGGACAGTTCCAACTGCAGCCCCTATTAGCGCATATTTGCACTTAACAGTTTAATTATTTACCAGATTGAATTCTTAAGGAAGCAGACAATTAAATCAACACAATGCAATGACAAAATGGCCCCTAAAACAACAGCCACAATCGTTGATTGTTGATGTGTTTGTCCAATCACCCAATCCTGTTTCAAAGTGCAGCCAAATTTTGCTATCAATACAGACACAACAATATCTAATATCTAAAACACTAAAAGGTAATGGAGAAACGGACACAGAAAATTATGTACAAGTTCTGATTTTGTGTGTCTAAACACTTACTAGGTTGTGTGCTTGGTTAGTTTTGTTGATGACATTTAAAATGGTCTCTTTCTGGCTACTGACTTTCATGAGCTTTATACAGCTGCCTTTTGTCTGCCCTTCTTTATTACTGTATATTACAACCAGAAACCTTCAGCTTTTTTAGACAGTGCAGGGAACCAGTGAAAGGCATCTGCCCTCCAGTGGTCATTAAAAAGGCCATTAGGAATCAATTAAAACTAATGCAGCTCTAATGGAATCAAGATGTTCCCATGTCCTGAGAATGTTTCGCTCCCATCATGTGTCAGCTCTTGTGCTCCAGTGCTGGTGGCAGAATCTTCAATAAACAGCAACTTGGTAATGAACAACAAATGTCCAGTGACCACCTTGTCAGTGTGGCAGATGCAGCTTGTGCTCCCTCATGTAGAGCGTCAGACATGTCCTGCCCTGGAAATGTTTGTAGGGCAAACCAGACAGACAAACCCCCCCTACACACAGTGTTTTGGCAGTAGTACCCCTTGCTCATTCTCCACTCCCTGCTGAGATTCTGAAGGTGTCCATATGGGAGTGGAGTCATGTCTGGCACGTACACATAGGGGGTAAAGGTTTCTGTCTACTGTGGTTACACCACAACCCTTGAACTGCTGACGAAGCAAAAGTTACTTGTATCTTTGGTGTGTTAGCTGTAAAGACAAGCTTTTGTACAAGGATAGCAGTATAAGTATATTAAGTTTGCTTGCTGATTGTCTGAAACTATCTTCTAACAGAAGGCCTATTATCATTTATCTATTTGTGTTTGTCTTTAAAATGTGTCTTGCAAACATGTGGAAACACAAGCTGTCAGAACAATTATCCCATCTTGACCTAGTCATACCTTTGTAACGCTGCATGAATGCATACATTTTGTTTTATGACTGTCTCCTCACTGGTTGTTGACATTTGGCTGTGCTGTAGAGCACAACTCATTGGTAATTCAGTTATAATCCAGTGTTGTGGAAGAGAACACTTTAACAGCTAAATCCCTTTAGCACACAGGTCTAATTGCATTATCTGCAATACAGGAGTAATTGCACACACCAGCTGATGCTCCGTACATTGGATCTAGTCCCACTCTTTGTTTATCTGTCTGTACATCTCCCATACACACAGTCTGGTAGGTTAACAGCTTTCACGCTCTCTGCTGCTCGTCAAAATGAATACTGAAAAGTTTCACAGAGGTTGCAGTTTTTGAATACTGACTTTGTTCCCAGTTATTTTCTTAATGCTACAGTGGTAAATAAAACTCTTCTTTTGATCTTTTAAACCAGCTTTTTTGTTACAAGGCAAATTAAGCGTAATTTAATTACCAGGAATACATTTTTCATTTTAAAACAAATGACTATATCTGTCTTATGATGGCAATAACCAATACTACAACTGCAACAAAAAATTGTGATCTGAAGGGGTGCTTAATTAATTACCTGTTGTGTCTCATTGCTCAAAACATTATTTTAAATGTTTACCACAGTGTTATTTACAGCGGTTGAAATAATCATCAGTTGCAGGCAGCCTTATATTGCACAAGCTGTCAGATTAAGAAAGTTGGTTTGCTAGAGAATATCACAATATTTTTAACTATACTTGCTAGTGCAGGTGGTAAAAGTAATGGTGTCGTTGTAGATATTTTTTGGACATTTGTTTTTGTAAGAACCTAACTCTCTTGGGGCCCGCACACTGCCTTTTGGTTTCCTAGGGTCAAAATGGGATGTTGCTACTGTTGGTAATCGTGTATTATAAATCTTTGTAGAAGTTAGAAGTCATTAGACGTTGCCCGCATACTCTCATTAGAATACCAATAGTCTGATACAGCAACCCAACAGTGGCTTATGCTGCTGTATAATTACTTCTATAAACTTTCACCACAGATGTTGAGAACAATTAGAGAGGTGAAGAAAAAAAGTCTTTGACTTAAAAAAAAATCTGATGTTGTTTCTTGTGACTCTCTGGCATTGGAGCTTAAAACAGAGCTTCTTCTGTAGCAGTGGTTCTTCATACAGAGATGTACACTGTTGGAGTCTCATCCTTCCCCTGGGGAGGGGTTAAAAGCAATAAAAGCAAGAACGATCTGTGTGCACTTGTGTGTTTATGTAATGTGTGTGTTTGGGACTTTTTTATAGCATTCATGTGGTAGAAGCTCTTTAGCTCTCTTCTGTATGTTCCCATTAGAAGCATAGCTTCCCATGTTCTCCAGGGGGATGTTTGGTCAGGACTGATGGTGCTCCTTTATGAAGGTCCACTGCAGACACAACAGCACCGTCTCCATGGATGCACACAGGATATTAACCCCCCCAGCTATTACCCACCCCAAGTTTTACTCCGTCTTGCTCAACTCTTGCATCCAGAGGCCTCTACAGTCAGTCTCTTGATTTTCTCTCTCTCACTACGCTAAGCCGAGTGAAACATGGAAATGTAACTTTGCTGACAACCCCTCTTTTATGAGGCCAGGACGGGGAGATCAAAACCAGCTGAGAAGTAGGCAGTAAGGAGTGTGGTACCAAAACAGCTTACGCTGTCAGGAGTGAGTTTTTTTCTGTGTTGTCCAGTAATAATTCTCATTCAGTGGATATGAGTAGGGAAATCTTGACCAATCTCACCCAGATACTCGAATAAACAGGGCATATTGTTCAAGTACGATATTTTGTACATGCAGAACTTTATTTACAAGCACATTTTATGACTGCAGTCACTTTTACCAAGTGCAGATGTAATTGCATAACAGCACTGATTTTGGGCACTTATGTCTTGGCCCTGGTGTGCAGAGAACAAGTGCTTACAAATGTCACAGTTTCAGACAGACAAGCATTTCATATTTACCATGTAATTAGATCCCATTGGTTTTGTGTAGCTTGAACCTGTTCTGTCATTTGAAACAGAAATGGCAAAGCTTTCACTCGAATTTGCATTTTCATCACGAAACTCCCTGCCAGGCCTGGGTGGGCTCAAAAGCCCTGTTTTCCCCTGAAAGGAGGCCCAGTTCCAGTGCAGTGTGCAGGGGGCTGCGGTACCCCTCCTCCCCTTTTTCTCCCCACAGGCTAGACCAGCAGAGCCAGAGAGCGATTGGCTCTGTGCTTCAGGCTGTGTGATTCTCTGCAGCAGGGTAATGTCACCCTGGCTCACCATCACAGCTCATTCTGTACTTTTATTCTCCTCTGAGCCTTTAAACGGTTCATTAGCCTTTAACAAGACTGCAGAGCCTGCTCCAAACTCTACTTTAACCCTTGTGTCTCTCCGACTTTCTTTCTCGCTTTGCCAGTGTCTACTTTTAGACATTTCCTTATCACAGTCTTTATTTTAAGTTTATTGTGCTGTCTCAGAGTTCACATCCAGTCTGTTAGTAGTGTTTGTGATTCTGATCACTGCAAAGGGTGTCCTGCTGCAATGGGATAAATAGTGGGGGGTTGTTTGGACTGAAGCCTTCCTCATGGACACCCTCCTTGAATAGAGAACATTGATGCTTCTCTATCCTGCTACTCCCCCTTACTCGCTGTCCCTCTTTCCCTGGATTGTCATTCCCTGAATGAGCCTTTCAGGACTCTAGCAGGCTAGCAGGCTGAGATACAAAACCTTCCTCTGCGAGATAAAGGGACCGGGCTCTGGGCCTTGTGAAGCCAGTAGCCAGCTGCTCACAACCAGTAAGACTCACACTATAGCTGTGAACCACTGACATAGACATTTTCACTATAGATTGTTGTATATAGTATTACAAAATATACCTGTTGCATTTCCTAATAAGGGTTTGGATTTTTGTTGATTTAAGAATCAGAAGACTTATTGCAAACTCGGAATGTTGATGATTAATTTGTATTCAATTAATTGCTGTTCATTATTTAAGCCAGTTAAAATTTATTAACTGACACGTCAGAAAACGAGGGACCGGGGTATTGTAAATCTGGTGTAGCACTTGGTTGCACCACCAGGTGGAGCTTTTTATTGATGAATGAGATGGAGTTACGTGTGTTTGTTGACCTTCTGTAAGGGTTGCATGCATAAGCTTAGCTGCTGTGTAACTTCTTAATGTGGCAGTCATGTCGATGAACTCTGGACCATAAAGTTGTGAAAAAGGCAACTGACTGGTTTAGCTAGCTTTCTGACTCATGCTAACGCTAAACTAGGTTTGTCAAGCGCTAATATAGACCGGAAGCTGAATGTCTTCTGTTAGCAGACATGCTGCTAACATTCACGAACAGCAGCACTCTGAGTTTTCGCTTCCAACAACATTAAAGTGATGAGGGGTATCGGCGACGCTCTGCTCTGAGAATAAATACATTTTAGAGGTGGCAGTAAACGCTGACAGATTTCCTGGACTGATAAAGTTGCTGCAACAGTATTTGTGGACATCTGTTCCAGCTGGGCAGCTGTTAAAAGCAGCTGGACTAACATTAACTACAGTCAACAAGTCACTCATCATGTTGATCAGGTATGGGAATTGTTTTTGTATCAAACAGCTGTGAGGAGATAAATTAACATTACAGGTTGTTTATTGTGGAGGAGTAGAGCTTGTTTTCTGGGTTTAATACTTTGGATTTTGTTGGGCTAATCGCTGAACAGCAATTTTAGATGAAGTCTCTATTTCTTGCTGTTTCGTTTAAAAAATAAAGTAACCTAGTATTTACTTTGCTCCTCAGATCTGTGATGTGACCAGGGTGATTTTGCAACAAGCAGTGGTTACAAAAACGTTTATGTTAGCATATGGAACATGTCTGTTGTATTTTATTCATTTCAATGAATAATCAATTATTAATTCTTAACGTGGCCCACTAACAAGTAAAAATATGCATCCCTACTGTGAACACTATTTTGAAATTTGACAAGTATGGCTGTTATAAGAACTTCAGCAAAATTTTTACTGTGCCGGTTTGGGCCTTAGTTTAAATATTTCTCTGTTCTCTGGCACATTATTTTTGTCACTGTCAGTACAAATCCACTCAAAGATGATGGCCAGACAGAATGTTGTACAGAACTGGTATGCATCCTTAATTTTTGCCATCTCTGTTTCTCAGCCTCATTCGTATCTTACGCTCACTCTGCTTTCAGGGTGTACCGCAGCTTCCTTGTGCCAAGGCGCTCTACAACTACGATGGCAAGGAACCAGGAGACCTCAAGTTCAGCAAAGGTGACATTATCATCCTGCGCCGGCAGGTGGACGAGAACTGGTACCACGGGGAGATGGGAGGAGTCCATGGCTTTTTTCCCACCAACTTTGTGCAGGTCATCAAGCCGCTGCCGCAGCCACCGCCTCAGTGCAAAGCTCTCTATGACTTTGAGCTGAAAGACAAAGAGGCCGACAAGGACTGCCTGCCCTTCTCCAAGGTGAGTCGCAGTAGCGTTGCAACGCCCACACTTCTGCCACATGGTCAGTGTAGTAAAACAAAAATACCTCTCATTACAGTGACACTCTGTCTTCTAAGCATTCATTTTCTCAAGTTATGTGTGCTTTAGAATGTCAGGGTTGTTAAACGCCCAGAGAAATGGTTTAGATTTTCAGCCAGGCTTCTTGATGAACAGCTGTAATTAGGCTGCAGAGAATGAATGCCACATACAGTGAGGCACAGCCTAACTACAATAATTAAGCGGCTGTGTCTGTCCAGCTGTTGGGTCATACTTTGATGTTTTTGTATTCTGTCATCAGTTTATATGCCACATGAGCAAAAACAGAAACAAGCTTACTAAGTAGTTTTCCAAACACAGCTCCATGTTTTAGACCCCCGTGTTTTCACTCTTGGGCATGTTCCATTTAATAAAGCATTGTCCCCACCTCATTATTTCTGTTTAGTGTTTGCTCCTCGAGGATGAGCAACACTCTTACTTCGCATTATCCTTAATTACGTTTTTCCTCATGTGTCGCCCTCCCTGTACCAAATTTTAGGATGATATCCTGACTGTGATCCGCAGAGTGGATGAAAACTGGGCAGAGGGAATGCTGGGAGATAAAATTGGAATTTTTCCCATCTCATATGTGGAGGTAAGAAAACGAGCAGTTTTTTTTTGTGTGTGTCACCAATCATTGGTGGAGCAAGTGTCTCGTGAGGATCAACAGAGTTCTAGGATCCCTTGAAAATAGTCTTTATTCCTCATACATCCAGTAATATATGTCTAATACTTCTCTTCCTTTTGAAATGCTTATGTGTTTCAAAGAATCACTAAACACGTCTTTGAAGATTTAGTCAGTCACAGTCTCTCTGCAGGGCTTACTTAAAAGCTTTAGGAATAATCTAGACAGAATGAAACAAGTCTTCTCTCTTTAAAGATCATTTCATTTTTCACTTAATAACCGTCAGCACCAGTGTGCATTCTGTTGTGAATATTCTAAACAAGCAGAAAAGAAATATGTTAAAAGAGCTGTTTGGCACAGGGATATTGTCTCTGAATTGTGTTTTTGTCTCAAATAAGTTAGTGGGTTGAAGCATTGCAGAAGAGAGTTGAGGTTAGGCTGTGGGAGAACATTTTTTTTCAAAGCTGTGACAGATTCTTTTATCATTTTTGTATGTATTCTATGCTTTTATATTCAGATTTTTATGCACTGAGTGAAGATTTTGCAGAAACAGACCGCAGAATACTTCTAAGGCTGTATACATCATTTTGTTTTTGCACAGTGAAAGCTAACGTAGCAGAATAGAACATTTTGTTGTCCTCTCACTAGGTAGTTGGCAGTCATGTTTAGATTTCATAGACAGACATATAGCACGACCCAATGTGGTCTTGTGGTTTTGCATAACCGGTGCATATCTAGGTCGTAGTGTTTTTGTTGCCTTAGGAACTTTGGTTGCCCTTTCAGTTGTGGCTATACAATAAACTGCAATTGCCATAAAGTTGGTCTTTAATTTAATGAGATGAAGGGCGCTCACCTGGTATTTTGTTCTTAATCCTGCATATATACCTTTAATGTGCTGACATGTCAGTGATGAACCTGCACAGGCTCTCTGCTGGATTGAAGTGAAATGCTTAGCTTTTATGTCCTAAGTAGAGGGAGCTGCTTGGGGCAACGTGTGACAGCAAGTAAGAGCACCCTGTGATTAACTGAAACCTTTTTAGTGTTCCCACTTTGATTTTTACCTTACAGTCAGTCACACGGCACAGTGCCTTAAAGGGTTACAAAGCCTGCAGTTTCATAGCTGGCTTACAACCTTCAGCTGCCTCAGACTAAAGTCATATCTATGTAGAAGATAGCGTGAGCAGCACCTAAGAAGAGCAGCAGTTCCATTTGTACAGGAATCATTAGTGCACAGTACTGAGATGTAATTCATCCACGTATTGGAAGCCCTCACAGTTCAAAACACTGTGACTGTAGTTACACAAGTAAAACGTAGATCAATTTTAAGTGTAACAATCTGCTTCGCCTAGTGTTTATGAGTGCATGGCATGAGTACAACACAAACTGTTAGGCTGACTGTGTAGAACGTGTAGACAGCTAAATTGATGAAAATAGTAGCGTCACACAGATGACTGAAAATGAGACTAAAACACTTTCTTTGTAAAGGCGTTGTAACATGTTGAGCTTCAACACCTAATGGACCATTTTTCTGCTCACTGTCGTTGCTGATAGATGAAGATCAAAGTCTTCCACGACCATTAACTTCATTGTAGAGAGTGACAGTTTTCGTGATCACATTAATACTCCCACCAATGTCATTCATTCATACCATCTCTTATTAATTCCTCTCTTCATTGCTCCCTACTTCTCTTCCTCTCTCATAGTTCAATTCGGCAGCTCGTCAGCTTATAGAGTTGGACAAGCCGTCAGACTCCAGTGGAGACTCTGGTGAGGGGGCCTCCTCGGGGCCCCAGAGCAATGGTGCCCAGCGGGCAGGGGAGAAGAAGAACAGCAAGAAGCGACATTCCTTCACCTCTCTCACCATGTCCCACAAACCTATGCTAGCTCCTCCCCCCCAGCGTCACTCCATGGAGATTAGCGGCCCGGTCCTCATCAGCTCCAGCAATCCCACAGCAGCCGCTCGAATCGGAGAGATCAGTGGGGGGCTTTCATGCAGCGCACCTTCACAGGTAAGGTTCTGTACAGGAAGGCAGAGGATACAGGAGACCTGCTCAAGTCGTAATAACTGTGCTGACTGAAAACAGAAAGCTCATTAGCAGAACAATGCAGTATTACAAATGAGTGCCATTAGCACTAATAGGATGTTTTCTTTGCCCAAATGTTTTCCACAATTTACAGCAATACGTAGAAAGATGTGGCCCGTGCACATACTTGGATTTAAAAGACATGTTATCTTTAAAACATCGCCAAAATTGCACCATTTATCAGCCACAAACTGTATAAAAAACAGAAAGAGTCATTAAACTTCTCAACAATCTTTGAACTGCACACTTTTGATTCCATTCCATCAGTAAACTTAACCAAATCTCAGCTTAAAATCATAATATCGTCAAAATCACTTTATTCTACATGTCTCATTTCAAAATTCACCATAAACAAACCATTTGCACCAGATTCCATAAAAAAACAAAAAAATTCTGCACTCCTTGGAGCAACCGTGAAACCATTAATGACACAGCTGCAACCAACAGTCATGCGACAAAAATGTAGGGACTTTTCTGTTGAACTGGGCTGACCTGCAGCCAGTGTTTACACAGTTAAGATAGAAGACAATATGGAAACAAAGTTAAGATCTATATGGTAAAATACATGTAGTATGAAGAGTGACTATTTTTTTGCAGTATGGGGAAATCCTGTGGAAACACGTAGTACCTGTTGATTCCAATTGAGAAATTCAACTTTTCTTTTGTGTTGTTATGCTGTACAAAAGACATTCCTGAGTGCTGCTGCTATCCAAGGTTGCGCTGCTGCCATAGAGGTGCAGGACTTTATATTGCAGTGAACAATAAGCCCACAGTGAGTAAAAATGTGAGAGGAGCAAAGAAAATCCTCAGAAACTGTTCGGGGTTCAGAGGGTTAAACACACAACTGAGAAATGTCCATTCCTAGTGGTGCTGTTGAATCCAGTGTTCTGATTGAGATGATTGTTTTAACCAGCTGGCTCATCAGTATAGTGTTCGGCACTGTTTAATTGCATGACTATAAAAAGAAAAGACAGTACACAATCTTGAATTTTGAAAACAGAGTCCAGCTTCAGCTCCTTTTGTTTTCACCACGTTTGTTGCTTTTCTGAGGCTTTACTCTCCTTCTGTCAGCAATTAGGCTGACTTCCCTTTTCCCCATCATACCAAACAGGCCATTGCTTCATCCAAGCGTTTGAAATCATGGATGCGTGACTCCACTCATCCACAAAAACGACTCCAGCTTAGCCCTCAAGGTTTCCACACCAATCCCGACATGACAGCAACTCACAGCTGCTTTGCGGTTGCCAGCTGCTTGAGCTTGAGCTTTGACGTGGTGCTAGACATTCACAACCACAGACATGCAGATATACAAGACAAATGCTTGGTTGATTTATCTTTGTCTGAGGCTCTCTGTGGCTAAATTATGTGCGACTAATAATAATCCAACAATGTGTAAAATTGAACAAAATGGCCCATTATATGGTGATTTTGAACTTTTAAACAATTCACCATTTGTTAATAGTTCTCGGGAGAATCTGAGATTTGTAACCAAAAGTTTGAATACAACTCGGTGCTTTTGGTTACGTCAGCAATATAAGGAAAACATTTTAATGGCTAGTGGTTTGGCAGTATTTTGAGACAGACTTCATACAATATACACCAGCATCTGCATTGATGTCCCACTTCCAGGGTCTGGCAGCTTGCAGCTAACTCCGTTTTTCTCTTACTGTCTGCTTTTTTGTGTATTATTTTTTTTCTCTTCAACATACTTTTTGTGTTGTGTGGTTACTGAAGACTTTCTGAAATGTTATGTTCCAAAAACCCCCTATTAAGCTCAATCATTAATCTTTCATCTATAGTGCGAGTGGTTATGTGCTTCTTTGCAAGAGGGAGACAAGGAGAGTGCTTGTCTACAGTGAAGTAGATCTGGAGGATCTTCTGTCTTTTTTTTTTCCATGTAAACATGATTTATGTATCAAAGACTTCTGGCCATGCAGAAGGTGTAATCACGGTTTTAGTGGCAACAGACCTTTTACCACTAATAGCTATCAAGATACTTCTAGAATAAAAGAAACCTGCATTCGACCCTGTAAAGTGATCCTCCCTAGTGACACCAGGGATAACAATATGTTTGATTTACAGATTATTGTTTAATAAAAATACAGTAGAAAGACTCTCCGGGCGCTGTATGCACAGCCTCTTTTGTCTCTTCTCTCCGCTTCACCTCTACTCATCTTCTCTGCTTCCAATTCCCAGACAAAAAAAACAACTAAGGTAAGCCCCAGTTGCCTAGAGGGCTGAGCAGTCTGTCTTGGAAACGAACATGCCGTCTCCCAGTGTGTACTAGATGATGAGGAAGAGCTGCCAGGAAAAAAAAAACAACAAAAAAAACGGGCTCTCGTTGAAAGCTTTCTTTTTTAAATTCAAAGGAAATGTATTTATTTCATTTGGCATAACACACCTGCCCTGTAGTGTTATTTATTCATTTCAAGTAGCCATTTCCGTAACAGTGTCACTTTGCAGCACGCTGTTACATTTTGGTTGCGCTGCTTTCTGGAAGGTTCACCTTAGGAGGCGGCTCTGTCTGGAGCAGTCATCCATGGAGAGTCCGCAGGCTACAGGGAGATATTGTGTGTCCAACAGTATGGCCTTGTTACCAGGACATCATCATGACTCACGTGGATGACTGATCGGGGAAGCCACCTCTCTTTACACACCCAATGAAATGTGCTGCTGCGTGGTCACCTGATTTCTGTTGGCCACTCACATCCCCAGGCCAACATTGTGGTTATAACTAGGATACAAAGCCACATGTGTGCATTCAGTGAGAGTCAATATACACACGATGTGACAGCAGAGTAGGGGAATATTTTTTCAGGTGAATTCGTGATGTGCTCTCGTAACACTGTAATACCGTACGTGATCAAAATTCAGTCCAGTATGTCCATATAAATCGTTTTCAAACAGCCTGAGTTGACCAAAGTGTAGTAAATGTTATTAGACAGGCGGCAACAAAGATATGTGCAAGACAGAAAAAAGGGCAAGACTTGTAAAATCAATATATAGAACAAATTGTAAGATTCATTTTCTAAATAAATATTTAAAAAAAAAACAAAAATATTAGGACCACTGAAAGCAACCAAAAGCCATTCAAAGCATGTTCAGCCATTCAAATTTTTCTTAAAAGACTGATTACAGTCATATGGTTTTTACTAGAGCACATTTTTTACCCTTAATGTGTGTGAAGAGCGTGTCCACCACATTTGATTCAGTATGGTCTCTTTTAATGGTCCACATTTCTCTTTTGTTGACAGGTACATATTTGCACAACTGGACTAATCGTGACCCCGCCCCCTAGTAGTCCCGTTACTACAGCAACCGTCTTCACATTTCCCTCAGAGACGAGCTACACATCCATCCCTGTGGTAGGTGAAAGCCTGTACAGGTTTTATAAATCCTACAGACACAAGGCTTGAACAACCACAAAAAAACAACAAACCGTTAGTCATTGTAATTTATTTAAGTTAGTGTTTTGCTTTATCTTACTAACAGGTTCAACCTTGAAATATGTGGCATAATAAAGAAAGGCATCTGTATTTTCAATTTAAGTTCTATTTGTGTGTACACATGTCATTTGGTAGCATTATTTGTATCGATTTAGTACACTTTAATCTAAAACTTTAAAGTTGAACTATGTAACAGTATGCATGACAGGAATGTAAGGTTTGAACATGTGTGCATACAAGAGATAAAGTTACAAAATGGGCTGCACATTTTATCTGTAAACATGTGAACTTGTGCACATCATAATGTCACCTTCAGAAGTTTTGCATTTGCCTGAGAAAATGAGATTGTTCAGATGAGCGGGCCGTCTTTGTTTGCTTGTCAAATCTGGATTCAATGTCAGATTTAATCCAGTAGCTTTGTTATTCCACAATTTGACAACAGACTCCATAAAGATGGCAGCGTAGAGGAGTCTTTTGAGCAGAAATTAACTTCCCAACAATTTTCTGAAATGTTTGTGCAGAGGAAAGAAAATCAGTACAACTAAAAGTGTCAAGAAATCCCTTCAACCCACGCAAAGCAGCACGCACACTTCCTGTCCGTCTGTGTGTATGCTCTGGCATGTGGAGTTTCTGAATGAGCAGGAATGTGTACACAAAAGGTTGAGCTCTCCGCTTCACTTGGGAACCCTACATGATGTTTTTGTACAGATGATTTCTCTAGCCTACAGGCAACCTAATTATCTCAGCTCAAGCGTCAGCAGCGAACCGAAACGCACATCGGCACATACACATAGGCCTATGCACATACCACAGGGCTGTCTGAGTGCCACTCTCCTCCCCCAGTGTGTCATGGAAGCTATTACTCTGCTGCTCTGAGCTGCCAATGTTGAGCTTGGGAAGACTCATCTTGCTCCGAGGTATAGGAGTTGTCTTCACCATTATGCTAACACGTTGAAAACTCACTTGGGCTTTTAGGTTTTTAAGAGTTTCTTTAATAAAAACACATAGTGTTATGTTGTCTTAATGTTGCTTTATGTTGACATAGCACGCTGGAGACTTCCGTTGTAATCCTGGAAGCACAAAAAGCGTACAAAGAAAATCTTCCAAAAACACGCTGCAATCTTTAGCCTCTAGTCAAACGCTTGCGTCTCTTTCGACCTGACAGACGTTCAACAGGGGGAAAACAAGTGAGTCAAGACGAATCCTCTCATGGCTGGTTTGAGGGTTGCTCTGAAGTGTGCCTACAGACATGTTTTTCATTTCATATGGTCCCAATTAAATACTGCAATGGATTTAACATCTAGCTATGCGGTCTCCTAGCAACAAACAAACAAGCAGAATAGGAGATCCTCCGTTGCAAGGGGAAGTCGGGGACAAGACTATGGTGCCTGCCAAACCACTCTCCCCCAGTGTCGGCAAACCGGAGGGAATTACCCAAATGACAGATGATCTCTCATTCTCCTGCTCTCTTTGTTGCTCATAAACAGACTGGTTTCTCTGCTTACGCAACATGCACTTTCTGTGTTTTGAGTTTCATGTTACCTTTTGTTTTCGCCTTGCTGCTTCTTACTGAGAGGAAATGAGTGGTGAATTGTTGTGAAATTGTAATTAAATGTTGATGCTATCACGCCAGTAATATGATTTTGTATTCTTCTCTTACAGGATGCTCTCCCACCGCCCCCTCCTCCTCCCCCACAGTCCTCTGTTGGTGGAGCGGCGTATTCGCTGGCTGCCGGACAGAGACCCTCCCCCAGCATAAGCGACCAAAGTGGGAGACAAAGGCCCACAGTGTGAGTTATAAAAACAGTCCCACACTAAAATATGCAGTCTTCTTAAATGTGCAGTGAAATGTCACAAGCGGTTTGTGCACCGATGGCCCACGGCCTTAGTGTACATGCTCAGTTCAGAGGGAGGAAATCCATGCCTGTCTGCAGACCTCCCCCTGCCCCCCCTCTCAGCTGTCGGTGTGAGCCTGCAAAGTGTGAGCTTGTGCACAGGTGAAAGGGTCAAAACCTGTGGGTGACAGTCTCCAGGGTCCCATTGGAAGATCCTCTCTATCACCTCTGACTTGTGACCTCCTCACCTTTACCCTCATTACTCTCCCAAGACAACCCACACACCTGATAAGAATTAGATCCACCCATGCCTGCTCTGCTGCCGTCATCTGGCTCTGCCAGTGCATGCATGTCAGACTGAGGCATTTTATGTTCCCTTCCCCTGACAGCACTGAAATCCGACTGAAAACATCCCAGCTGAGACTCCTCTTGGCTGCCATTCCCAGCCTGTTCTTGCGCTGCTGTAGAGAGATGACCCACAAATTGTTTTGTCCTCCAGTGCAGATTTTCTCTAGGTCAGAGGGCACCATTTTTGCTGGAAGGTCTCAGAGGAGATGATGACAGATGCACAGTTAGACAGCAGAATGAATCTAGAACAAATGGCATGCTGTATAACACTGCTTTAATTTCCATAAGGGAGAGAGGCAGCCGTGTTAGCTGTGTCAGTGTTTGTGTTTGGTAAATGTCTTATCTTTGTTTACGGTTTGTTTTTGATCCAGCTACGTGGCAATGTTCCCCTACACTCCTCGTAAGGAGGATGAGCTGGAGCTAAGGAAGGGAGAGATGTTTCTTGTGCTGGAACGCTGTCAGGACGGCTGGTTCAAGGGTACCTCCATGCACACTGGCAAGATTGGAGTCTTCCCTGGGAACTACATGAGCCCAGTCAGCAGGTCAGTCATTGATTCATCGTTAGCTATTTATTCTTGTCAACATACTGCACCCTCAGTCACACATGAACATGCCTGGTTTCACATTCAGGTTTCTTTGATGCATAGCCATAACTTAAGAAATCCTCCAGTTTGCTTTATACGTTCATTTATATAAAATGTGGTGTATTTATAATGTTTTCTTAATAAAGCCATATCTGCATGTTTTGCTGGTTATATAGCAAATAGTTTCACTGATAAAGTTTATGAACCATAGACAGATTCAAATTTGCAAAGCACTCCCATTAAAAAAGCAGCTTTTGATTGCTATGCAACTTTCTTGCAGGAATGTGTAACTAATTTATTTTCTTGAGTTCAGCTTCAGGGTCTGTCAACACTCTAGGGTTACAGCAGCATTATTTCCTCAGCTTTAACTGCAAATGTTGTCATTGTCCCAGTTTGTTAAGAACAGAAACTCTTCCATATTGGTTTAAAATGACTAATTAAAAAAATCAACTCAGACTTTTTAAATATGAAAGTAACTTAGTAAGATAAAAATGCACCTCATCTAAAGTTTCCTGATTATGGAAAAAATGATAATATTTGCTTTGATCAATATTGAGCTCACGATTATTCATGGATTTTGGGAACAAAATATTTTTATTGCAATTTCACATTTACATGAACAGAGCACTGCTTTCACTTTCATGTTGTGCTACATTCTTGCTAATGCAAAAATCTTTGCAAAAAGGAGAAAAAAAGACAAACCAATAGACTTTTAGAAGGTCCTGAATTCAGTGCATCTCTAGAAGCAGAATTTCCAAAAATTGTACCCAAAACGCCTCACTGGCTGAACATCTGCCGTTCAATAGACACTAAAATTTACCAGTGTTTCCTAAATGCCTCACATGCAGGCTTCAGTAGACGCAAGCTGGATAGCACAGAGAAGCCTCTCATCTCAGTTACTGCAGTGAAGAAACTCAGAGTAAAATAAGGCGTTCTATTGTCAGATTAAGTTGAAATCAAGTGATCTTTATCTACATGGGTTACTTTGAATGTACACAGGTTTCTATGTGCAGCATTTTAAACATCAGTATCACCATCAATCATGCTCATCTAATTGTAGGAAGCTAAAATCACAATCATGACTAATATTTAATTTTACAGTCCTCATGTCATCATCTACTAGTGTTCCCCTGTTAATTCAGAGATTTACAGTTTGACCTTCTCACCTCTTCTCCCCTCAGGACGGCATCTGGGAGCACTCAGCCCAAAGTGCCCATGAGTTTGTGCACTCAGGCTGGCAGAGGAGTCACCATCGTCAGCCCCTCCTCTGCGCCTCTTGGGGCCATTGTTCCAGGGCCTGATTTCACCAAACCCCTCACTGTGTGCTCCAGCGCTGTACCTGCCAGCTCCCAACCTGCAGCTGTGGTAACAGCAGCTCAGACGGCCACAGGCCAACAGCCGAAAATCCCACTGCACGTCAGCTCCCAGATGACTGTAAATCAGGCTCGCAACGCAGTCAGGACAGGTAAAGCACAGAATGGGTACCGGAAGTTGCCTTGTTGTATGAAAGGGAGACTAACATTGCTTTCTATCCTGTTTGCAGCTGCATGTCACAGTCAGGACAGGCCCACAGCTGCAGTGACACCCATCCAGTCTGCAACACCTGTCGCCTATCTCCCACACCTCGCCGTGTGCTCGCAGCCCTCCAACACCCCAGCACAGGGCTGCACTCGGGCTGGAGTGGCAATGGGCTGTGCCGCCGCCTCTCTGACCCCACCCAACGTCAGCGCCGCATCTTTGGAGGGTGACGCTTTGAGACCCGTTCCTGTCCTCGCTGTGCCTGTCGGCCCTGGGAACAGCGCTGCTCTCATTCCCACATCCAACAATGCAGCTCTTGGCTGCCGACTGGACAAGGATGTCAAGGTTGGATATGTCTGAATATTTTTGAGATTCTGTGAGCACAATTAGGATGGTTTATGTCCAATTATGTGTCACTGTTACTATTTTTAGTAGCTGCATGTTTAATCATGGTGGAGAATGTCTTAATTTCCGGCAGATGGTTGAAATGCCTTAAGAGTGTCTTATTAAAATGCTAATCACGCAGACAGGATTCGCCAGCAGTAGCAACAATGAGGGGTTATTATTTTGCACAATTTTCTGAGGCTGCGTTTTGTCACACATCTAAATGTCTGCAAAATATAAGAATTTGTTTGTGTGAAACAACTACTTCCTCGAATATACTGGTCTGCAGTTTTTGAAAATGACTTCTCATTGCCTCAGGACTCGCTACGTTTCTACAAGGTAAAAAAAAAAAAATCTGCTTTTTTTCTTCTCACAGAGAGAAAAGAAAAGTCTCCTGAAGCTGTTGTCCTCCAATAAGAAGAAGTCTCGTCCTTCACCTCCCTCCTCTCCCACCCTTGAGGCGGAACAAGCTGCTGCCGGCGAGGTGCTTCACGGCGCCGTCGGCCCCGACACCTCCCCTCCCTCTGGCTCAGTCAGCTGCTTGGAACCCGAACCTGCTGCTGCCGTAGCTACTGCCTCGTCATCGTCCTCCTCCTCCTCCTCCTCCTCCTCAGTCCCAGAGTCCTCCCATCGGAAGAGCAGTCCCCTTGATGGATGCGCTCCTATTGCTCCTCCTCCCCGCCAGCCCTGCTCCTCGCTTTTATCCCAGCAGCATGACGCGCGGCCCATCATATGTGAGAGGTACACCGATGCGAATCTGCAGTTTCGTAGCATTGTGTCAGGTGTGCTTGTCTGTCTTGTGCATAGAAAGTGTAACCGTATATCACAGGTATCGGGACTTATCAGTTGTCATTGTTGCGGCGCGTATCAGTCACTCACTGTGCCTCTGGCTGTCTCTCCCCAGGTACAGGGTGGTGGTATCATATCCTCCCCAGAGCGAGGCCGAGCTGGAACTTAAGGAGGGCGACATTGTGTTCGTTCATAGGAAGAGGGAAGACGGCTGGTTCAAAGGCACACTGCAGAGGAACGGCAGGACCGGACTGTTCCCTGGCAGCTTTGTAGACAGCATCTAAAATACACGCACACATTACAGTGAACCACACTCAAACAAGGTCAGCACTCACAAGGTTGCTGGGACAGAACCATCATAAAGGCACTTCCTGTAAAAGAACACTGAATAACAGGATTTGTTATCAATACAAGCACAGAGTAAGAGGAGAGCACACTACTCATGAACTTTTCTTTTTTTGTTGTTGTTGGTTATTTATATCTTTGTAACAATTCAACTGTTAAATGTGTGCCTTGTACTGTTCCTCACTTTATTGTACATAAGGACACAAATATGATTAGTCCTAAAACAACCAATATGAACTGTTCATATCAGTATGTTACGCATTTTAACTTATTTCATAGACTGACCTTTTTTGTAGTGCCACGCATTAAGGGGTTAAGTAAAGCACATGCCTTATGTCGTATTTTACCGCATCAGTTATGCTCTTCTATACTAGACTGCTGATAAAAACTTTCACCCTTATTTCAAACTGTCAGCAGATAGGAGACGGTATATTGGATGGAACAGACCAGAACAAATCACTTCTGCTGCATTATAGGAAAAAAAAAAAAAAGATACTTCCCCCGTTCCAAAGGCATTACCTAAACCAGAGGATCATGTAAGAGATCTGCTGTATTGCACATTCGAGTAGCTACAATTCACAGCCGTGTGAAAGCTGCACATGACAAAATATTTCTGTGTGCCGTTCACAGGCTTCCAGTTTTTTTTTTTTTTCCTCCTTCTCCCGGTGTGGTTGAGGTTGCAGTGTAAAGGGGCTGTTACCTGCAGTGATCAAATATTTGCATGTGATTAGTGAAGCCATCTGCAGGAGACAGAGTTGGTCTGGCTTTTTAATATGCAAAAAAAAAAAGAAAAAACACACTCCAAAATGGACTTTGCAGTCAAATATTGCTTACTTTGTACCTTCTTTATATTTACTGACCAGAGTAGCTGCTCTCCTAACAACCCCCCCCCCCCCCCTTCGGCAACAGCCAAACCCAGACGGAGCTCTGCACCACAGGAGCGACATAACATTTCAGTAACAGTGCGCGGATTCTTTTCGGTGTATATTTATGTTTGTTACACATTTCACGGAGGTTGACACCTGCTGCTCTCAAACAGTGTGTCGTGTGACCAACCCGACACTGTCACCCTTCTGTTTTCGGACACTATAACTCATTCCTAATGTGACTTGTGGCAATAAAAAAAACACTGCTAGCTAAAGCACAGAATGTTTGCCTAAAGTAGCATATTATTGTATCACTCCACAGGAAGAGGCGTGTAGTATAAGTCTATTGAATCTCAATATTTTTTTTTTTTTTATTGAAATCAATCACTTTGAGCCCTTGATTTTTTATTTTCTTTTGATTTTGTGGGTTAAGTGTTTTAAGTTTTAAGTGTTGTACTGACTTGAATTACTGTAAGATTTCTTCGTGATTGGAGGGGATTTGGTCATAGATTTGGTGCTTGTTAAACATGAAATGAAAAGAATTAGCTGTTTTAGAATGGATACTTTGGAAAAATGTGTTTTCATCAACAAACGTCAACAAATAATTCCTGTTTTCTTTGAGTGCTTTCCAAAAAAAAAAAAAAAAAAGCAGGAAAATCTAGTAAATCCTTCAAAAAGTAAAAGCATCATTATAGACTTGGGCCCCTGCTGCCTCAGAGGACCTCATGACATTAAAGTCCCTCTCTGGTCTTTGATTTAACACCACGACGCTTGTCTCCTTGTATCAGATTAACACATTTAGAATTCATATCAATGAAAATAATCCCTTTATGCCTTAAAATGTCTCAGATGTCACCCTACACTGTTGCTTCCACTGCTTATGTTGCTCATGATGCATCTTCTAGCATAAAAAAAACATGTTAACAAGGTAAAAATAAAACCTAGAACTTTAACCAGAAGGGGTCTTTAATGTCATCTAGCTTGTTCATCTGATCTTCAGGAAGTCCCGTGACGTCCGTGGGGGTATTTAAACACCTTTTAAGTCGAGGCAATCACTGAATTGTGCTAAATTTGGCTTTGAAAATGAATTTATTGACTGAATTGGACCCGGAGTTTCAAGCGTGTGTTTGTTTTGTTTGTAGTTGTTATTTGAGGGGGACCACTGTGTAACTGACTGCTGGAATATGTTGTAGTTTGTGTGAGAGTGTGGCGAAGGATGGTACAAATCACTGTTAGGGCCTTTTTGTTTTTGTCTTTCTGAATTGGTACTTGCGTAGGATTAACCTGATGTTGACTCGTTGTCTTGGCAATCACCACACCAACCTCAGGCTCTCTGCTAAAACTCTTCCTCTTGAGTGTCTTTTCATTTCACTTGGAAGCCTTTAAAATACACATCAGACTTACTCCAACACAAACGCACACACTTACACTGACGTATGCACTATCACACCCATTATTTCTAATCATACTGACTTCTCGTTTGTGTTTTTTTTTTTTTTTTCTCATGCGTAGGCTGCACAGTTCCGAAAAAACGAGAAACATTTCTTAAATTAATTACTAGTCTATACTATCATTTATCGGAACACAAGGCGACTTAAGTTTGCTTGATCCAGCTTAACAGATTTTCTATATGCCAAGGTGACTTACTTGATTCTTTTTTTTTGTTTGTTTTTGTCTGTAGTTAGTCTGTTTTTTTTGTTTTGTTTTTTTTTTGTCTGAAAATGGTGAAACTGAAATCAAATTATTTGGCACAAGTCTATTATGTGAAAAACATTCTGAAGTATTTGAGGGAATCGCACATTTTGTAAAAATCTCTATAACAATAAAAGCTAATGGTTTCCATAACTTCACGAAGTTAAGTGTTTATTTCATTTCCTGTTTTCTCCACTGTCATGTTGGCAACTTGCAGTCAGAGCTGAACTGTCTCAACAGGAGTACAATCTACGACATGACGGTGCTGCTGACAGGACTGAGGTCTGGACTGAAGGTGGAGTCAGTGATACTAATCCATTACACTTTTTTGGCAAATTCAGTGAATATCCCGTCACGGTCCGCTAGCTGTCCATTCTGTGTGTTCACTGAAATATATTCAAGACAATCTCCATAATCGCAGACTCCATCTTTTCAACTTTATATGATTATAAAGCGCTTTGCATTCAAAAGTACAGGCCTTAGTGCTTCACAGCAAGATTATAACAACACAGACAACACAAGGTTGAAAATAGAGAAATAAAAGAACATAAACTGATTCAAACTTTAAAACTAAGATAAGAGCATTGGGGTAGAGCATTACTCCTAATGAAAAGCCAGATTAAAAAGATAGATCTTTAGTTTTGGTTTGAAACTCTAGAGAGAACCTGCCATTTTATTATCAAGGCAGGAGGTTCCACAGTTAGAAGCATAAAAACAGAAATGGCCTCTCTGTTACTTTTAAAGGGAGACACTGTGGATGAACAGGGTAAAAACTTCAACTCATAGATCTCAACATGAACCTACATTACTTCCAATATGGAGATGATTTTTTGAGTGACAAGTTTTCAAAGGTTCTCTTTGACTATATTCGGTCCTCTATATCTACGTATGCGCTAATTAGTATTAATTTCTAGAACAGACATCAGAACGCTATAAAGCCTGTTTCAAATTTTTTGTTGCATTTTGCAGATATGATGGGGTCAAAGTTTTTAGATATTTCTTTTTATTGCTGCATAAGTGAAAGAAGGACTGCAAGGTGGAGCAGTGGTTAGCACTCGCAGCAAGAAGGTCACCGGTTCGTGTCCTGGTGAGGACACCCGGGATCTTTCTGCGTGGAGTTTACATGTTCTCCCTGTGCTCTCCAGGTCTCTCCGGGTTCTCCAGCTTCCTCCCACAAGGTCGAAAAATATGTTGAGGTTAATTAGTGATTCTAAATTGTCCGTAGGTGTGAATGTGAGTGTGCTTGGTTGTCTGTCTCTAAGTGTAGCCCTGTGATAGACTGGTGACCTGTCCAGGGTGTCCCCTGCCTTCACCCTAAGTCAGCTGGGATAGACTCCAGCCCTCTGCAACCCCAGTGAGGTTTAAGCGGTGTATAGATAGTGGATGGATGGATAAGTTAAAGAAGAAAAAACTATCAACGGCCTGAAAAATGCTATTTTTTGCCACGTTTTTAGGAATAAAATGCTCTATAGATCAGGGTGTAAATGATACATAAGGAAACCTCTGTAAATACCTTCAGACTATAGATAGGAGTAATGGTCTATTTGGTGTGTGAATGTGCTACTGAAACGGAGATTTCTCATATTGAAAAAAACAGCTTTAAAGATATATTTTGTAAAATTCTATACATTATTATTGGAAAACCATATTTACAAGTAAATATTTTAACTAAGAGGTATCACCAGGAAATTCCCTCCTTTTGAATACTGTTACATTTCATATTGATATTTTATATTAATATATATATATATATTTTTAATGAAATTCTGTGCCCAAAAATGCAAATTAGGTAGTATCTCTTTGAATATGCACCAATTTGAAAAGATTTCCATCAGACAAAGTGTTATAAACTCCTGAAATTGTATTTTGGATGCTTTCCTTTTTGAAAGAAGACATGTTGTGGAAGCAAAATATCCCAAAATCAGAAAATGGAGTTTTTACTTGAGATGTCTCCCCTTTATAGAAACGCTGTGGAGAAACTTGGTGATCAGACCGAAACATAAAATGTAAAAAAAAAAAATCTGTGATGTTGTTGAAAGGTGAAAGATTAATTACTGCGACATCAACAAGTAAAATAACTTAAAAGGTGGTATGTAGAGGATACAGGTAGCCGGTGCTGTTTTTAAGCTTTGGGGTAATGTGATCTGTTTTCTTTGCTTTAGTTGAGCCTCTGACTGCAGCTTTCTGAACCAGCTGCGGTTTATTTTACAGACTTTTTAGGTAATCCAGTAAAAAGTGGAATTACAGTAAAGAGCTAGAGATAAAAGCATGAACACACATTTTAACATCTTACTAAGAAAAAAAAAAAAAGGATTGACTTGGCAATATTGCTAAGTAAGATGAAAAAGGGATGTTTTAATGATGTTGTTAAAATGAGAATTACAACTTTAATCAGCCTACAACAGTCCTATTACAAAGGTTGGGTTAGCAAACCCAAAAATACACGCGTACGATAACAGCAGCAGCAGCAGCAGCAGCAGAGAGACAGTTGTTTCTAATTAAGTGCGTTTGGGGGTAAGTCGCAGTACATGTGGTCATTAGTGTCTCCAGGAATAACAGGTTCTTGCTGCTGCTGCCGCGGCTGCAGAGCTTCTCCTGTGACTTACAGCAGAGCCGAGTGCTGCAGAGCGAGGTGAGCCTTCCCAGAGCGTTCAGCCTGGAAACACTGACAGGAACTGACAGGCACCCAGAGAGGTCATTGTGCTGCACACTGTTCCCTGCAGAGGATGGGTTACCATGGAAATAAGTTATTCCAATATATGAGCATGAGACCATACTGAGGAGGAATAATAATAATAAGACCAACAAAAAAGTGCATTTGTTTAGCAATAAGCATGAATATTTAAATCATTCTGACTGAATTTATTGCATTAATTTCACATTATCTGACCACTCGGCTTGTTTTGCTTGTGGACGATGCTGGATTTTGTTGCAGGAACTTGTGAGTTAGCTGGTCGGGCAGAAAGTGTGTATAAATATAGGAAATGCAAAGTGTACAGTAAGTGTAGGTAAAATATTCATAGCTGCAAGGGCTGCGCAGAGCTCAGGAATGGAGCCTCAAGGTCAAGAATGCTTGATAATGTTTAAGCTCACGAGCCATTTCAAGGCACTTCAGTGAAAAGATTGTTGGTCAAGTCCTTCTTGAACCTGTTTCTGCATCAGGAAAACAGATGAATAATGCATCTGGGCTTCTTCATATAGATTTCTGTATAGGTGCTGTCACAATAGTCTTGGTTTCACTTTTGCAAGACATGTAGAAGACACATCAGCTTCCAGAAATACCTCAAAATCCAAGAAAATCTACATTTTTTTGGACATACATGTCCGAATCAACCTTGTTACTGAATAAACCTGAAATGATTAATCAATTAATCAATGGATTAAATTCATCATCAACTATTTTGATTGATTTGAGTAACTTTCAAAGCAAAAAAAAAGTAAAAATTCTCTGTTTCCACCTGTTTAAATTGGAATATTTTCTGTTTTCTTTCCTCCTCTATGACAGCAAGCTGAATATATTAGGACAAAACAAAACATCGGTCATCTTGAGCTCTGGGAAACGATGATCGACATTTCCCCCAATTTTCTGATATTTTACAGACCAAACAACCAATCAAGCGATCAAGAGAATAAACAAAAACTTAATTAACTGTGAACATAATTGCTATCTGCAGCCCTGGTATTGAGCAGTGAATATGTGTGAGTGTTTACAGGGATGCACAGGGGTCACACAGTCACATCTTGTGTGAATGAGTGTTTGTGCATGAAAGAGCAAAACACAGGTCTGCTGGCAAGTATCATTAGATCACCAAGGTGTGAAAGAGGGAAATAATGAGTTCAGGAGGACCATCTGAATACAAATCCAGTCCGATTTTCTCCGTCTGACAGTTAATATTAATGAACTCTGCGGTAAAGAGTTATTGCATTTAAAGCACATTATGCTGCTTGTGACAGTTGTGTTTTTTTTTCTGCGGCGCCATGCGGCTATGATTCACCGAGCTCGTGGCACAGCTTGTGAATGTGATTTCACATCAGCAAATCAATCTGACAGAGAGTCTCAGTCTGATGGACTGTCCAGGTCCAGGCCGAGGCCACCCACTCTCAACATTACTCTTTTTTTTTGTGCTCTGGTGACAGTTTTGCTTTTCCTGGTGAGATATGTTTCTGCACAGAGCACAGATACAACGAGCAAAGATTAAAATGAATGATTGTAATTAAAAATCTATGTGTTACTTCATCGTGAACTATGTGACCCTCAGGTCGACGTGTCTTAATATAACTGCATAGCTGTATAAATTAGAGATGAATGTCATTATTCCTGTGAAATAAGCAAGGATGTAGATTTTTTTGAACATTAATTACACTGAATTTCCTGCATTATGGGGATTTTTTATTCATCAGTTTGTTCTTTTTGTGCATTAATTTAGGGTAGGAATGTCTTTACTTATGTGTGATTTGGATAAACTACAAGAAGGCAATATTCTTAACATTTTTTGGTATTAAAGTGTGCTTTGATTGCTTAGAGGCTTTCACAAAAATCCCAAAACACAAATCCTTATTGACCAAAACCTATAACCGTCCTCTCACTGGGCATCGTTTCATTGCAAGGTTTCATTTGAAATACTAGAGGGACACATTAAGCAATGGCTCTGGGAAAATTTTATGCATCAAACACTTAATTTCCTGCATTCTGGTGACATTTCATGCACCAATTTGTCCTTTTTCTCACAAAATGTAAGCACCAAGTGACAGTTCACAATATAATAGAATATAATGTGTTGACACTGTCAGGCGTTCTGTGTTGGAATACAAACCTACCACTGCAGACATGGATGTAGGTTTTATTTGAATATTGGAGAGAACATATTAGGCGTGGTGAATCAGGTTTTGGTGAATATTTATGCACAAATTTGTTCCTTTTCTACACTAATCTATGGTGAAAATGTAAAGGAAAACACACAATTGAGGCACCAGGTGACAATTCAAAATATAATGGAATATGATAAGTCTAATAGGTAGTCTCGGTTGTTGTCAATTATTAAATTCCTATATATAATCTCATTTAAGATTATCCATCCATCCATCCATTATCTATACACCGCTTAATCCTCACTAGGGTCGTGGAGGGCTGGAGCCTATTCCAGCCGACTCAGGGCGAAGGCAGGGGACACCCTGGACAGGTCACCAGTCTATCACAGGGCTACACTTAGAGACAGACAACCAAGCACACTCACATTCACACCTACGGACAATTTAGAATCTCATTTAAGATTATCCCTGTTCAATACACATGTATAATGGAAATATTCTTGGGTCTTCGTTTGTGTCTTTTGTTTTGGGAGGCAACCTCTCTGAATGTGGATTTGGCACAATTTCACTTTAATGATACATTAATTCATTTGAATTAATTTCTCATACATATATTCATTGGTGAGAATATTGCACGTGTTCTAAATATTTAAATCTATGCCTATGGTAATAAGTATTTTAGTTTTAAGTTTAAAAAAAAAATCAGGATTCCTGTAAAGGTGGATAAACTACAATTAGACAATATCAAAAATATTAAATATTATTACAAAAAAAAAACATTAACTTGCGCTTTGTCTGCTCTGAGGCGTTCACAAAAATCCAGCGATGCAAACCTTCATAGACACTCCAACTGTGCAGGTTTTATTTTAAAATTATTTGGGACACATGAAGGCCTGCATTCTGGTGAACATTTATCACAAATGTGTTACTTTTATTTTATGTTTATTTTTGTACACCAAAGCACAATTTTAAAAAAAATAATAAAAAAAATAATAACAAAAAATAATAATACATACATACATACATACATACATACATACATACATACATACATACATACATAACACTTATATAGGGCTTTTCAAGATACTCAAAAATGCTTTACAAAATTCACATTTTGAGAATTTAAAAAAATGTGTGAGGCTTTGTTTTCGTCTATTTTATAATTCCCAGTCTTATTTTATGGGGTCGTGTCTCCTGTGTCCCCCCCTCATATCTGCGCCTCTGTTGCGGGCTCAGCGCTGCGGCTCCACTGCGCCCTCTAGCGACCAGAGAGCAGCAGCGCAACAACAGCGACAACAAACATGGCGGCGTCCATGAGCAGCTACTAGTCTCATATTCCCTCCTTGTTGAGTCGATAAAACTCCTTTACTCACGAAAGAGTTTAACAAGACGGAGTGTAGCGGTCAAAAATAAGGTAAAAAAATAATATAAACTTTATTTTCTACAGTAGTTGTGTAGCTGAAAACGAGGCTGTACTCACCAAACAGCAGAAATGACCCTAAAGTGTGAGCAGCTGTTGACCTGCCTGAGGCTGCAGCACTGAGCTTATTGGACTTTACAGAATGAAAACATTTGCTTAAGGTGACTCATGTTGGACTTTACGCCTCCTAGTTACTGCCCCTCTCTGAAAACGACGACTCCAATGTTGGTTTAACTGCTAAATAAAGCTTTTTCGTATTTCGTGGCATATTTATAGCATTTAGGGCCACTGTAGCTGCATGCTACTTAGAATTTTGCCAGCAGACACACACATTATACCTTATTTTTGACTATCTGGACAGTATATTTGATTTCGTTGCTGTTTCTGTGCAGCCCTTTGGCTTCCCCTCCTGCAGGTCGTCATGTCCAGGCTGGCTGTGGTCTGTGGAGGTTCCAGGGGCATTGGGAAGGCCGTGTCCCGCTTGCTGGCAGAGAGAGGCTGCAGGTTGGCTGTCCTCTCCAGGAACCAAGATGCCGCCAGAGCCACTGTGGCATCTCTACATGGAGGTACAGTGGTGTACTGAGACTAAATGCATACAGACACAGATGTGTATACACAAACATATGTATACACGTAATCACATGTTTCAGTATGCTAGACTATGGATGGATTACTGAACAGTCAGGGGGGTCTTTGGGGTAGAGCCTCTATTTGAAGTGGTGCTTAACATTTATTGTCAGTAAGTCAATTAAACCACCACAAAGAGACACATGGCACCACCAAAGACACACAAAATTGCTCAAAACAAATATAAAAAGCCACAAAACTGCGACGAAGCAAGACACACAACTACAAAGAGAATCAAAAAGACCAGAAAGAGATGCAAAGCAATGAAAAAGACATTCAAAGTGAACGCAAATAAATGTAAAACGTCTGCAAAGACACACAAAAAAGACCAGAAAGCTATGGAAGTCATTCACAGTGAGACAGAACCAACTGAACTGAGATGCAAAATGAACACAAACAGCAAAGAGACATCAAAGGATGACAAAAACACACAAAATCACCACAAAGACACAAAATGATCAGAAGGAGTTGCAAACTAATTTAAACAAGTTGCAAACTAATTAGAACGAGAACACAACAAGATTTAAAGTGACTGCAGAGAGACACAAAATGATCAGAAGAAAAGCATATTGACCACAGCGAGGCAACCAAGTAGAAAGAGACATGAACACAAACAAATGAAACACAAACAGATGCACAGAAACACCACATAAACAAAATAACGACTGCAATACACAAAATGACCAGAAAGAGAAACCAATGGAAAAAGATGCAAAATGAACAAAAAATAGTTACTAATGTAATGCAAATAGAGTTAAAACTACCTCAAAGATATGCAAAAGCACCACTGATAGATGCAAAACACCTACAGAGAAACTTAGAACAGTTACAGCAACTTAAACCAATAAAAATAGAGGCAAAATTAACATAAATAGCTGCAACATGATCAATACGAGACTGAAACTGACTAAAAGTAATATAAAACTAACACAAACTGATGCACAACAGCAGCAATGAGACATCAAGAGAACCACAAGAGACACAAAACAGCCACAAAAATGCGCAAAATGACAGAGAGACATGTAAACCAATGCTGGAAAAAAGCAAAATGAACACAAGTAGATGCAAAATCAATGCAGATGAAAATAAAGTTGCCTCTAAGACACACAAAAAAAGCTTTGCACAGGGTGAACACGCAGCAGCCTTGTAACTGATGATAAACCTCTGGTGTGTTCTGTAGATGACCACTTGGCTTTCAGCTGCGACGTCTCCAAAGACCAGGAGGTGCAGAAAACCTTCGAAAGCATCCAGAAGACCTGTGGAAACATCTCTTATCTTGTGAATGCAGCTGGCATCAACAGGTGAGCTGGCAGCCTTCCCGATCTTTTCAGAAGTATTTACATTCATAAACTGTGTATAAATGTTATCATAGAAGACTGTAAGGTTGACCTCCTGTATGTGACTCTATCTTTTTGCTCAGGGATGCTCTGTTACTGAGAACCAAACCAGAAGACATGGTCGCTCTGCTGCACACCAACCTGCTGGGCTCCATGTTGACCTGCAGGGCAGCACTGCGCAGCATGATGCAAACACCGGGAGCAGCTATCGTTAATATCGGTACTGACTGCTTCAGCACATCATTCGTTACCGGATTACATCCTTAGTTTGACCACTAGGTGGTAGTGTACATCACTACTGTTTTCTTTAGTTTCATCACAGAAGCTTTACTTTAACTCTCGGAACCCTGAGTTGTTTCCACTCATTGTTTTGCTCCTCTTTCATTTTCAGTAACTCTTGGCTCATATTTTAACTCCAATCATGCATCTCTGTAGAAAATTGCACAGTTATGTACATTACAACTGTAGAACCATTAATATGAGCATCAGCAAGACACACCCAGGTTCTGGTCTGGGTTTTTCCAGTTTCTTCCCTTTTTTTTTTTGTATTTGTCTTTTTTGTGTATTTTTATTATTATATCAGTCCTTATGTGCTTGTGGGCTTATTTAAAGTATTTATTGTTGCCATTTGTTAAAACTGTATTTTACAAAAGTCCTTTCCAGTTCTTGCCGTATACAAAAATCTTGAAATACAGATAGGAAATAGCACAGCCATGGCTAGAAGATGTCGAGAAGAACTCAAGTGTAACAAAGTTAGAAGGCCATAAATCATTAAAGAATAAAAAACTTTGATGATGCAAAAATCGAGAAAACCTGGAATATCAACTTGTATAACATTGTTCTTAGTGACAACAGGTGTTATTAATACTGGAAAAAATGGTATGTCTACATACTGGATATTTTATCAACATTTTTCTTGTGTTTCCATACTTGTCTCTTATCTGCTCTGTGTAAACACAGCCTGCAGTCACTCAGTTCAAGTGAAAAGTCCCAGAATTTTTGTCATGTAGCTGTTGTTTGCAGCTGAGTCACTAACAGCTTCTCAGTTGTGCTGAAGAGAACAGAAATGGTCGATTTTTAAAGACTCTGGTTTGTGCAAATGGTTTTTTTTTTTGTGGCAAATGGTTAAATGAGACATACAGAATATAGATGAAATAGAAATTATAGTTTAGTTTTAGTTCATTTTACTGACGTAACTGAAAGCCACACATAATTAGGGCTGTTAAAAAGTCACACAATTTTCCTGCTTTAACAGTTTCTGACTCCGATTAATGATGTAACTTTGACAAATTTTCAAAAAGATAACATTCTTTCCAGTCCCATACTAATATTTTTTGGCACATTTTAACCCACAACTCAAGTACTGACAGTTTTTTCTACAAAAACACAAATATGTTTTTAAATCATTTAAGATTTAAAGGTTTTTTTTATTGTCACTTGAAATCCAGGAAACCTCCAACTGCAGGCTGGCTGCTAAACCGCTTTAGATTTATACCGAATGCTGTTGGAAAATCAAACCAGGATGTGAAGCCATAAATGTGAACAGAATAATGTCAGTTGGGCTTCACCCATCAGGCTTTTTAAAAAAAAACTTTCAAGTCCTGAATGAAGTGTTTTATTATACAGGCATAAATTAAAGCCTCTGTGAGAGTCAGAGGAAGGAAACGCTCATCCACCAACATGAATGAGAAACATACCAGTGTTTCATTCATACCAATGTCTTAGGGGATTTCTGTGTCGTGGTTGCAGGCTCTGTTGTGGGCCTAAAAGGGAACTCTGGCCAGTGTGTCTACAGTGCCACTAAAGCTGGTTTAGAAGGCTTCACTCGTTCCTTGGCTAAAGAAGTCGCTTCACGCAATATCAGGGTGAACCTACTGGCTCCAGGTACGTCTTTCTCATCATTTCACCTTTACATCTCTGTCCTTTCACCATCTGCTGTGACTTTTCTTATTCCAGTCTCTGTCATCTTATTGCTCGCTTTTCTCCAGGTTTCATCCATACCGACATGACCGCGGGGTTGAGGGAGGAGGACGCAACGCGTTTCATCCCTCTGGGCAGATTTGGGAAGCCGGAGGAAGTAGCTCAGGCTGTGCTCTTCCTTTTGGAGTCTCCCTACATTACAGGCCAGGTGCTGGTGGTGGACGGAGGCCTGCAGCTCGCCATGTAGGGAGCAGGAGCTTCCTCTGGAGCTATTGCACTGCTTAGTACAACAGCAGTGAGGCAGGTGAAGGTGGCGCCTTTTTTGAATATCAAATGCCTTCTTTTAGGCGTAGAAGTTGAACAGGCATTAAGGGACAGCGAGCTCTGATGCCGGCTTTCCACTGCAGGTGAACGTTGATGTGAACCTTCAGCAGTTTCAGGCTTTCTGTTTCTATTGCGGTAAAAGATCTAACAGCTTTGACTACAATGCAAACTCTGAGTGCCCCAAAACATCGACAAATAGTCCTAGAAGTGACTTAATGAGGACTCTGAGGATGGCAAATTTTGCAATGTTGATGGTAACATTTGAGACATGAAGACCACCACAAAACGAGGACACTGGGAGGGAAGAAAGAAACGGTGCTTGTTGTCCTCTCTGAGTTCAACCAATCAATCTCAAGCTATAGACAGCAGTTTTTCAGGATGGATCAGAAGTATCTACTCGAGAGGTTCTCCAAGGATGGTTCTTGCAGTCAGAACATGCACAAAGATTTGAGTAACCCCAAAATGGTGCGCAAGTTCCTACAGTGAAAAAGGATAAACGTTAGTCTTGACTGAGGAGCATCTGATGGATAAGAATGAGGAAAACCTTTGTACTTTATGTAGCCACATTAAATTCAGAGTCAAATCTGGTAAACTATTGGACTGTGAGATTGTGTATTTGTTGTCTGTATCAGTTCTGGTCTTGTCAAAACTCTTACTGCTAAACACAACATCATTGCCTTCGGGCTAAGCAACATATATATATGTTGTTTACTTGCTAGCCACATAGGAGACAAAACCACATCTACCATTGCATCACTGACCTCCTGCTCTGTCTTTCTGCTGAGTCACTCTATCTGGCCACGGTGGGCGTGGCCTGAAGCGTGTGACAGTCAATCATGACTAACGCCGCCGACTCCAGAGTGTCTGGCCGAGTCCAGACCTCGATGCCCCAAAGGTCCTAAATTTGATCAGCAGATTTAACGCTGTTGGTCTTTTTCCATGACTGTAAAGCGGCCGCCGCTGATCCTGACGCTCATGTTTTGTTCCCTTGGGAGACCCCCTCACGGCCGGCACATGTTGCCCTCACCACCACCCCCCCCAACCAGCGGCCCCCTGAGCCCACCTCTGGAGGGGCCTGTGGAGGGGCCAGGCATGCTGGGCTGCAGCTGGAGGAAATTAGAGGTAGCGGTGGAGGTGGAGGGGGGGTATTTTTAGCTCTGGGAATGTTTTGAGTGTCTGGTTACAGCTCTGGACCTGCAGTGTGGACAGATGGGGTTGGAGGTGGCTGTCATGTTCGGTGATGAGATTTGAAAAGCTGTGTTGCGTGCTCCTTTCATTGAAACATGCTGTTACCAATGATAAGCCTCACAACCATGACTTTACGTCTCTCTTTTATGTGCACTCTTCTAAACGTTGTAGCAAAGGACTGCATTACATTACAGCCCCGATTAGCATTCTTAGCAAGAATGGTATTTCCACTGTGACTGACAATGTGTGTTTTGGCAATCTCTTATTGTTTTAGGAGGAGCCTGCCAGTCTATAAAAACATTTCACGCTGTCTCTGAAGAGTTTGATTTTTATTAACTTTCATAACCTAAAATAATATCAGGAGAACAATCCATATACAGGCATTGATTGGCATAGAAATGTGCAAACACAGTAACTGTCAGCTGATGCAAGCTCCGAACAGACACAGAAAAAAGCTCTTCACTTTGTAAAGTATTACAGAGGACACATAAAAATAGTAGATATAAATATACCTTGCATTTCATTTTGTTTTTCATGTTAGAGTGTTTACTACCCCTGAATACTGGAAAAGAAAAAAAAAAGTTGTGTTTTTATACATCCTGGTAAAAGCTGTTTGGCACTATACAAGTGTCCAAAAATACCATGCAAAGAAATCGTGTTTGCATTAAGTGATTTAAGGCAGTAAATATATTTATAAAACTTCATGATACAGACAGGATTGTTTTATCAGTGAGCAGAAGGTTTGCTGATATAATTTATGTCAGGATTGCTGGGAAAGTAAATAGTCTGTTTTTTTTCATACAAAAATAAAATGGACAATCTGTGATGTGTGTGACAAATACACTGAAACCTTTCACAGCACCCTCTCTTGAGTGTTTCAATTCACACTTCTAAAAATAAACCGCCAAAGAAGAAGAGAAGAAAAAAAAGAAAATCACCAAAATGACCCGACGTCACTAATCTTATTTTCCATTTGACAGTCAGTCAGTCTTCACCGCATCGCCATCTATCAACCTGCTTTTTCTCTCGTCGTCCCCTCTTGTTAGATCCAACCTTCACTAACACAACTCTTCTTTTCACTAAACCTCATTTCTTCTGCTAAGATAAAAAATACAGTTTGTAAGGCCCGGCCTTGTCCATTATCTCTAAGCTAACCTACAACCTGACAACACTGAGACTATGATACTCTAACTACAATCAGATACTGTGCTACACAAGCCCACGTAATAAAAGTCTGTGATCTCCTTCGTCAAAGCGGCGATGCTTTGAATCAGTCTCTTCACAAAGCTGGTGAGAGTGCTACTTATAAAAACTGTATTAGTCTGCAAATGGCACCACTTGAACATGCATAGTAATCCTGTGTTTCATTCATTTTTTTTTAATACCGGTTTTGTATCTTTACAGAAATGAGAGGCACTTTAATGTCGACTGTACAGTTTGTGAGCAGTCTTTTCTTGTGGTAAACGCTTCAATCATTTTCCAGGTCCAGTTGATAAAGTTAGAAAGATACTCGGGGTGATGAATTCTGTACTACAATGGGGTTGTGTCATTCTATAAAAACATAGGCTGCACCGTTTCACTCTGCCCACCAACGCTTTGCTTCTGTGTCTGCAGTTCAGTTCAGTGGTAGTGGACAATATTTAACTCTGCCCCTCCTCGCTGGAAGTATGTGTCTTAGGAGCAATTTAGGGCAGCTTTCAGGGTTTTCTGGGGCGATGCTCGCTCCTCCCTGCGCTTCTCTACAGGTCGTCGCTTTCCACCAGGCCGCCGGGCTGCAGTGGGCTGGAGTCGGGGAAGAAGGCCGCCTTCACGTCCAGCCCTCTTTCTGTCAGTGCGGCGTAGCGGCTGGTGGAGGGACGCACCTTTTTGGGCTTGGGGAGGTTGGGCTGCTGCCACTGAGCTGCAGAGAAAACAAACAGGGTTAAATGTTTTGCATGGAAACATAATGAGCTGCGTGTGCTTTATAGCCTGAACGTACTGTTAACATCGAGCCGTGCGGTGCTGGAGACGATGCCGGCTTCGTTCTTGGCGGACACGGTGTACCAGCCGGCGTCTTCTTTCATCGCTGGCTGGATGATCATACACAAGTAGCCGCAGTTGTCCTGGTGCATGCTGGGAAAGAGCGTTGACATACGTTTAAGTGACTACTTCAGTATTCTTCTTTGGGTAACATTATCCATCTAGTGCAAATGTGAACTGAGTTAAGCACAAAAAAAGCCTTAAAATCCCTCTTTGGTTGTTGATTTAACCCCTAAAAACTCATCTTTGTTCATCAAAGGTACATATTTAGATGTTTTTTTCCATGAAAATAATCCATTCCTGACTTAGATATAACTCTAAATTGCTGTTTTTCCTAGAATATGTGACTGTTAAGTCCTTGCTTTGGGAATGTGAAAAGACACGTTTCTTGACATGTTGTTGAACAACTAATCGATCAATCAAGAAAATGCTCAACAAATTGACAGAAATCATCGTTAGTAACATAGAAACTGGCTTTTTGTTTCTCACTGCAGCTTGAGCACACCAACTCACCTACGACTCTGTTTTAACACTGTAAAACTGCTTTTAGCTACGTATTGGGAGGCTGTCATTTTGGAGTAATTCAGCTGTACATATTCAAGCTGGAGTCCAAAGAAGAATACATTGATGGGTTTGTTAAATTAGGTTTGTTACATATGAAACGCTGGAAGTCTGAATCTGTGTTTTGTTGCAGTTTTGCAGTGGAAATGGAACTGCTATTACACTCCTGATGTCTTCTATTGTATAAAAAAACACTGTATCGACACACTAACAAGGTAAAAAACTATATTTTAGTCTTTGCAAGTGCTGTTTTTTGGTGTAGCTTTCATATTTGATTTACCTGATTCTGTCTGTGTTGTGAGTGAATGACTCGTTCTCCCTCTTCCAGAAGATTTGCGGGTAGGGAACCCCTGTGACGCGACACTCCAGTCGCACTGGGTGACCCTCTGCAACGCTTGTGTTCTGCAGCTTCTCCACGAACGACGGGGCCTTGTGCATCTCTTTGGCTGCGGAGAGAGAGGGTGCGTTACTGAGCAGCGCTGTGGGGTTAAATCATGCCAACGTGGTGCATATTCTGCGGAGGCGTCTCTGTTTACCTGCAACGATGAGCTCCAGGTTGAAGGAGTTCTGGCCGGCTCTGTTGCTGGCGATGCAAGTGTAGATGCCTGCGTCGCGGCTGGTCACGGGCTCGATGACCAAAGAGTGCACGCCGTTTTCCCTCACCAGCATTTTGTGGGCAGAGTCGGGGCGGATGGTCTGACCGTTCAGCTGCCAGATGAGGTCAGGGGTGGGCAGGCCGCTCACCTACAACAACAACAACAACAACAAAATCAGTACATTTCACTCAATGCTTGGCTGTACAGTGAAGGCTAGTTGGTGCAGTCTGTGCTTGTTTTTGTTGGAGAAAATGAGTATATTAGCTGCATGTGTTCTCTTGGGGCCAGTGTGTGTGTTTGTTGGGAGTATGAAAACAGCAGTGTTTGGTTAATCTGTCTGTGTTGTGTTTGTCTGGAGGAGCCTGGTCGCCTGCGCGCTTTGTCGTGGGAATAAACTGCACTGAGGAAAGATTATTTCTCCTGTCTATTTGCGGAGAAACCCAACACCTGCTCTGCTGCGCCCTGCCCACCTGGAAAAATGGTGCCACCATGGAAATCACAATCCTCAGATGTATTCACAGAAATATCAAAGGAGAGAAGACGTTGCAGTGATAAGCCATCCTGGAAGGGGCCCAGTACAATATACTAAGAATGGAAACTTCTTGGAGCTACAAATGGCCAGTAAATAAATATTTGCTATAAATATCCTCGACATTAAGGGCTCCAAAGGAATAGAGGCTCTCGGTTTATTTCTGTCAAGCATAAAAAAGACAGTCTTTTTATAGTGAGTTAATTGTGGGTCTGTTTTATTTTATTACATGTACCAGCTTTCAAAGAAGGCCGTGAGCGCTCTGGGCTGCGGGGAGACGAGGTGAAGACGGAGCGGATGGAGGAAGAAAAACGAGCGGTGGGAGCGACGTGAGGGGAAATAATTGTAGAAAACCTGATCCCACTTAATCCCTGAAAAATGACACCTCTGTGTTCGCCCTGTCTGCCGTGAGCCATTCACAACACGAGGAAGTGATGAAACATCTCGTCTCCGCTAGTTTTTATATTCCCTAAAGAAGCTGGAATGCACGGAAAGGGGAACGTTTCCTTGGCAGCGGAGCCTCCCTGAAAGCAATACAGACGTTGAATTAAAGGGCGGATTTGAAATGGCTTTTCTCTATTACTATGATTAACATATTCTCTTTGGTGCGGGCATTTTCCTCTCCAGTCATGTCTTAGTTATTTTAGACCGTCTCATTCTCTTCACTCTATCATACAATAACAGAGTAGGGGGGATAATGTGTTCACCTACAGACTGTACAATAAGAACAATACATTAAATCAAAGCAGGAGTTTTGTTAGCTGAACCATACTTTCATATTAAACTTACTGTAACTAAACAGGCAAAAGGGTTAAAATCAAAATGACAGATTCTGTCATAACTTGAGCCTTGAAACCACAGTAACATTAAAGTTCATTGCTTAACATGCCATACTAGACCAAAAAACAGTCTATAATTTGTCTTTTCTTCTTTCAAGTTTTAAAAATACACTGAAGGATGCAGCACTGTCTCAAAACCAACACACGTTTTGTCAAAACTGACCAAAAACCAGTGGTATATATAGCTAATCTTTCATGCAGTAAAAGTTTGTCAGGACTTTTTAAAATTCATTTTTCCTTATTGTAGAATTCAGACTCACAACACAAACAAAAATAAATGAAATAGAAAAGGTAGACACAAAAAGACCTTTTGTAAAAAACCCCTTGGGAGCAAATCTAGTTTTTATAACTTGGTAGCACATCCATATGACGTTTTTAAAATGTCAGAAGACATCAAGACATCAATGTTTCTACCTTGAAACTGCAGTGTACCAATGATAGCCTCAAAAACAAAGATTTGGATTTTTGGGGTTCCAGACATAATGAACCAATGCTGCAACGTGGGACTTTCTGTCATTATTCTTCTTCAGAATTGGTTTCTGACTCGCACATGTCTGGATGGCTGAATGTGCCTTAATGTGAAGCATTAAGGAGTTTTAGGTGAGCTGGTGTGCTGAGCTGCAGCAATTGGGGAGGGGTGGGCGAAGAGGGAAGCAGAGAGACTTTCAATGGAAAAAAGCTTTCTAAATATGTAACTTTGATACACAAAGTCAAGTATTTAGAGGTTTAATCAACAGTGAAGATGGATTTATTCCTAACTGACCCATAACAACTGTTTTACATGGAAACTGTCTGGACTCTGGCGACACATCGACCTCCCTTCCTTCCCTGTTCTTTTTTTTTTCGTCACCACTGTGTTAACGCAGGTTACATTAGAGGTGTGTCTGTGTTTACCTTGCAGTCCATCCGGCACAGTCGGCCCTCCTGAACGATGAGGTCACCGGGCGCCTGTAGGAAGTGAGGGCGGAAGTGACGCTCCTGGATGTTATCGTTCTCATCACCGCTGTCTCTGGACCTGGACCTGGGCCTGACAGGGAGAGCGAAACGAACAGGGATTAAAATTCAAACTACGGATTGATGTGGATTTCATTTTTTTTGCCTTGAGAGTTCTTGCCGCTTTGAATTGGTGGAGAATTTTATTAGAGAATAACAAATAACAAACTGTTACTTTTTGTTTGTTGAATGTTAAACTCCCACTGGAGCATGGAACTGGAATGCTTTTTAGGGATACAAACAGATGACAAATAAAAAGGAAAACCTGACCGCTTAATTATTCTCATAAGGGTAGTTTTGACTCTTTTGTGCTGTGGGGGACATTTTTCTGGCATGGTTTGGGTCTACTTGTCCCTTGCACATCCACAGGGCACGACCAGTAACTGATTGGTTTTTGTGATAATAAAAACAATGTGAATCATTCGCTCTGGTCATGGCATCATCAAAACAATAAATGAGGGAATGCCTTTTAATAGAATGGTGTTTATCACGTTAGCAGAGTTCAGAGAATCAACGGCAAGGCGGGACATTGTGACCCAACACCTCACTGAGACACTTTATGTCGGTTTTTCCTTTAATTTGTCACCTGTCTGTGTTTTCTGACAGAGAACACGTATCATTTGTATGTAAGGCTCCTTTTGAAATATTTCAAAAACAACCCTTTAAAACCCCTCCAGTCTTCTTTCCCCATACTCATTTCCCCTTTCATAGACATAATATCAACCCTCCACTTGCTATTTTGTGACCTATGAGAGTCTCCTTAAGCCCCGTACAGCAGGTCAGGACCCATAGGTGCTGCTCTGATTCTGCCCTACAACAACAATGACATCACCACCCTGCCTGCATGTCGGCCAAGTAGGGAAATAAAGACACCAGGTTGGAGACACTGATTGTTATCTCTGTCTCTCTTCTCGCTCAAAACATCCCTGTGGTCTTGTCTAATCGGGGAGTGTTCATCTAGATAGCAGCCTGCAGGTGGTTTTTATGTTCCGTAAGCTGCCATTTGAGTGTCTGTGATCATCTGTGGATTTTTCAAAACTCCAGGCCTGCATGAATGCACACTGTATATACAAGGTCATTAGAGCAATGGAAAACAGAACACCGCAAAACAGGTGTTCCCTCTCATTAACACCAAGCTTCACTTCCCTGAGCGCACAGAACAAAATGTGATTCAGCTCGTGGCAAACATTTGCGTAAATAGAAGCTTCTTGGAACATTTCACAGTCGAATCTCGAGCACAGAAGTCGTGCAGATGGTGAGCGGCCTGCAACACATGTTCTAACTGGCAGATTTAGTTCTGTCTCTTCATTTGGTGGAGCCTCACCTGCGCATGTGTCCAGGCGCCGAGCGTTGGCTTCGTCCTCGCTGGTTCACCGCCTGGACCATCATCCTGCCAGTGCAGCTCACTCTGCCCTGTGAGGGGAAGACAGAAAGAAATAGAGCCAATGAGGTGATGACACAAGCAGGAGTCTGACTGAGGAGGAGGAAATAAAGTGTGAGTGTTGGAGCTGGAAAAAGCTGTTAGAAAGCCTGTACAACATGAACTTTTGACCCTCATGAGGGTTTTGGTGATTTCCTCTCTCATTCAACGCCCTCTTCCTCTTCAGGCTGGAGAACATTATCTTCATGTGCATTATTCACCCGCTAATGAGCACCGACATCTACTACAGGTTGCCAAACATGCATGTGTGCCTTATAAAGACAGAGAAGGCTCTAATGTGTTATGTCATGTTTTCAGCTCACCTCAGGGTTTCCTGCCAAGATGGTGTAGTTGCCGTCGTCATCCAGTGAGGCTGCAGCGGTGTGCAGAGAGCAGGTTCCATCCGGGTCTCGGCTGATCCGGTAGTGTTCGCTCCTCTTGGAGATCTGCTTGCCATCTTTAAACCAGTAGACCTGTGGCACAAGGTGAGAAAATAATTATGATTTAGGTTTTGATATTAAAAATTAGTGGGCAACTTTCTTTTGCTTTAAAAACTTTCCATGAGCAGATACTTTTTTTTTTTTAAATTGAAAGTCCCTTTTAGGTCATTGATAAATTCTTTAGAAACTCATCTCTATGTATCACAATTACATATTTATGAGTTTGTTTCCATGAAAATAATCACTTTTTGCCTTAAAATGGCTTATGTAACTCTACATCGTTTCTTTCTCTAGAGTGTGCAACATTTAATCAATTAAATCGACTAGATGTCAGCTAATGAGATTAATCACCAGCTATTTTAGTGATGGTTTTTTTTGGTTTAAGTATTTTTTATGGGGTTTTTTTAAAGACTGATGGACATTTTTTCACCATTTTTGACATTTTATCAATCAAGAAAATAGTCAATAGATCAATAAACTTTCAAAATAACTGTTAGTTGCCATTTTGGAGTAATCCAGCTGTATGTGTTTGAAGTGGAAACAGATTCTGAAGCAGAATAATGATTGGAAAAGTCCCACCTTGCAAACTGACAAAAGTGGTTCAAGGTAGAAATGCCCAGTTGTGGTGTTAACAAGGTACAAACATATATATTGCATTTGTTTTAATGCGATGCTGTGTGGCTCTTTTGCTTCTGTGTCACTTCTTTTCTTTTTTCATTGTGGAACCTGTCATCACCGCGTCATTAAAGCGCCCAGTGGCAGGCAGGCAGCTCAGGCCAATGTGTGTTCTTGCGAAGGGCCTCTCCTTATCACAACATGGAGCATATGTACAGTATCTACACCCTCCATCATCAACATCACACATCAGCAACTCCCCACGCACGCAAGCCCAGCCGTCATAAACGCTTAAAATTACATAACATACATCTACAAAAAATAAATCAATTGCAGAGGTGTTGACATTCTTTCGGTCACATGTCGACCCTCCTACCTTTGGTTTGGGGTCTCCGTTGACCTTGCAGGAGAAGGTGACTGGCATGCCTTCGAAGACTTTGTAGTGTTTGAGCTTCTGGTCGAAGGACGGCGCCACCCCCCGGCCGGCCGAGTCCTCGTCGTGCTGAACGTCGTCGTCTGACTCCTCCACCGGAGAACGCTCCAGACGAAACTCAATCTCGCTGATCAGACGCTGCTCAAAGCTGGACACTTTGTATTCCTAAAAATCCAGACAGAGGAAGATTTAGAGAAAGTCTATTGAGAGTGGTTTGTGAGATCACACGGCGGTGGCAAGCAGATTTAAAAGTGTGCAGAAAGCTAGCAATAACAGCCCGAGTCCTTTTTTTTTTCAACATACTCATCAACCTGTCTTCATTGTCACCCAAACTACCAGCTTTCCTACAATTTCCTAATTCTGTTCACCCAGATGAGCCACTCCTCCTTCCCAACATCTTCATCAATCTCTCATCGCTGCAACCCTGCGGAGGCGCTGGGGAACATCTGCAGAGCAGCCCGGCCCAATGACACATCACACAGATAATGACAGGCCTCAGGGCACAGCTGCAGAGTTTATCCTCCACGACTCACTGTGCCGCTCACAGCGACAGCAGCGTCCCGTCCTGATCTGCTGAGCAACAATCCTCTAAAAGCACTGAGGCGGCCGGGTCTTTTCTGAAAGTAATATCGTGTTTGCTGCTCAAAAAGCTGTCAAAATATGGCAGAGTAGCACTGCAGCATGCATTGCGTGACAGCAGCAGACTAATACAATCCTGGCAAAAACCATCGTGCTGATAGGTGCTTGTGTTACAATCAAGCTTTAAACATGCCTCAGAATGTGAAAGTCATTCTGAATGATATAAAACAGTTAAAGGTGCCGCCTTTTTTCAGTCTCTTGTGATTATCAGAAACACCTGCCCGTGGACGTGGAAACTCAGTGATCAAAAACACATTCACTGTTGCTGCCTTTTGTTTGCTATTTGTTTTCTTATCACCTAATTCTCAGACCTGATCCAGCTGTGGTCAAAGGCTACACATGTGAGATTTCAGCGTGAGCTTGTATGCGCAGCTACACACAGTGACATTTTATACAGGGTGAATGGAAAAACCAGCTGGTGTCAGAAAGAGAAGGTCTCAATAACCTTTAGAGGGGAAAATTCGGATGACTTGTCTTCCTGTTGAGACAAAAAAAGAGGTTTTGTTTGTGTTTCTGCCACTGTGCGTCACACAGGTGGGGAAACAGGATTCCAGCATGTGTTTTGATCTTACCTGCACTTGAAACAGAAAATTCAGAAACACATTCCACACACAGTGTCAAAATTGGATGGAGCACGATGCATCGGCGCTAACGCATTCTCAGTCATGCAGTGATGTCAAGAGGCTTCAGCACACAGGGATGGCAGAGTTATAACAGAGTTTCATCTAAGAGTGTGGACACGACTTGTGATTTGATGTTTCTTTACTGAAGATAGCTGGTGGCTAAGCCTTCATTTGCTGTCATAAGCAGGGACCTCAGAGTAATGTTTGATGCTAACCTTCGCTTTACTGATCAAGTAAGAAGTAAAGCTTTTTTCAGCTCAAGATTTCTATCAATCACTGATCTACAAATGGTTTTACATGCTTTTGTTTATTTGTGAATGAAATATTGCAAAATGTTTAACTCGGGTGTCAGCCATGCAGGGTTTCCTCCACCATCTGCAGCTTCTCTACAACGCTGCTGTTCAACTCATTGCCAGGACAAAGAGGCTTTTGATGACGTCGTCTCTCTGTTATTTTTCGGATTGATCTTAAACTGACTGTTGAGCACTGAAATACGCTCTCTCCTAGATGCACGGCTGGTTATTTAACCTGGTATGAGCACTCTGGATCGCCATGATCTCCCAAGTCTCAGTTTGTGACAAATCCAGCTTTTGCTATTAGAGCCTCCACATGACAAAACTCAAGCTATTACATTTTATCTACATCAAATCTAACTCATTTTGCTGTTTTTACCTCCTCTGTGCTCATATCCTTTGGCATCATTCTCATTTTATCTGCCTCGTGTAGTTATATGTTTGCATTTAAGCACTATGTGAACGTTGTATATGCATTGATTACACTTTTGCAACACTATCTCTAACCATTCTAGCTCAAAAAATGAAACATATAAAAACCTAATTTATGCTTTGTCCTGACTTAAGCTGAAAAGGCTGAAAAGAAAGTTCCTCTATAAAACACACCAGAGGTGTTGCTCTCCTGCACGCCCACAGGGCCGTCAGGCGGCTCACAGTCAGACAGTGTTACTTCCCAGCATGTTTGCAGCAACACTGGCTTCTCCCAGTTTGCATAAACAGAGCTTTTTATGGAGGGCTCTGGAGGACTTTACAGTGTTTACACCCTGCCTTCATAACTCGCTCCTTAACAGTGTTTACAGTGACACTGGGTGGGGGTGATTCAACGGTATATAAAGAAAAGCCAGTGATCATGAGAAAGGAATGACACCAGAGAAGTATCGGTGGACTAAACATAAAGGGGGTCTGTGTCGTGTGCATGCACCGAGGGGATCTGTGCTGGTGTAGACATGTTGTTAAACGTTTTCCATGCCCGTGTGACTTCAGGTGTGTGTGATTGTTCCCTGCAGGTGTGTGGATCCAGGTAGAGAGCCACTGTACCTGTGTGACTGGCTCCTCCTCTGTGTCCTGTGTGTTTAAGACTGTGGCAGCGTTGTCAGCACCCAGCAGTCTGCGAGCCATCTTCTCCTCATAGGTTAACCTCTGGAAGCAGGGATTAATGGGGTCAGCGCGGGTTAGTGTGTAAGTTGCACAACACACACTTTTACACACCATCATCTAGCCACTGTATCTGAGCCTTGTGTTAATAAGGGATGTAATTAAGTCTGGAGAAAACATTTTTTGGATTTATTGGAAGCAGCATAAAACAAAAGCTTGTTTAAAACACTCCAAAACCTGATGGTGGATTTGAAAGGAACATAAAATTACACCTTTTATCAGAGCCAGAAGCTGTAAACACTGTCCAACAGTCATCTGCAACTTGCTGCTCTGTCGGAAAACTTGACCACATTTATTTTTAAGATTCTATTAGATCATCAAAATTACTTTATTTTATATGTCATTTAAAAATTTGCCAAAAATTAACTGTTATTTTAACAGATTCTGTTTAAAATTCTGTACTCCTTGAAAGAACCGTGAAGTTATTAGTCAATTAGCTGGGACCAACAGTCACATGAAAAAAATTCAGGGACTTCTCAACTGTTCATTTACACATAGCATTTAGGAGACTAGTATAGGAACAAATTGCAAGTGTACGTAATAATATACCAATTTTTTCCCAGTATCGATGACACCTGTGGGTACTTGGAAAAATATTGTCCATGTTGATTCCATTCCTTTTCCTGTTCTTGTAAAATAAATATTCAAAAAATTTCAACTATAGTTTTTTTCTTTGTTGTGATTTCTGGCATTATAACTTCAAATTTACTGCACAAAACCATTTTTTTGTTCTCTCTACTTCTATCCATCATGCTGTTTCTATAAAGGGGGAAGACCTTTATAATGCAGTGAAAAAAAATATTCCCAAAAACTACTTCAGAGAGTTAAATACACTTTTAAACGTAGTAAAACTCTTTATTTCCATGAATAGTTGTATGATATGTTGGGACACTTGTTAATCTGTGTTAATGACGTGTTACTGAACACGCTCATTCTCTAATCGCCTGCAAACACATAGTTGTTTCAGGAATTTAATGGGACACACACACACACACACATACACACACCTGTTGGCCATTGCTTATGCGTTCCTCTTTAAAGCGCAGTTTTCTCTCCAAATCCTGGATGACGGCGTCCTTGGATCCCTGGATGTCCGAGTCAGAGGCGATGCGAGGCGTCTTGGTGACTGAGGACTTCCTTGGGAACGCTTTGCTGGAGGAAGATCACAACAACAACTTGTCAGTATTACATATGGGGGGCTCCCTGCTGTTCTGTGACACACATTATCTCGACTCCTCTTTGCTCCATCTCTGGCTCCCTCACAGCCACTCTTATCTGAACGTGTCCAGCTATAGCATTCCACAGTGTGTCTTCTTATCTTTGCAGCAGGAATGCCAGGCTGAGAGGGGGAGTGCAGCGAGTGAGTGAGAGGCTGATGAAAAATTACTGGCAAAGAGCTGAAGGTGGAATGTCCTTGATGGAGGGGAGGAAAAAAGTACATTTCTCCCTCTGGGGTGGCCATCAGAGAGGGATTATCTACACAACAACAAATTTTTATCAAAATGCAAAATCAAAATCCTGCACTCTGTATCAGCTGGTGATGGATTCTGACAGAGAAATAACCAGCATCTCGGCTCGAGCACATACGCTGTGTTTATTTGCACCTTGCACTCTGAGCTCCTCTGTATATTTTCCTGCCATATGGGTACTAAGGCTCTTGCACCTTGAGGACACTTTTATGTCGGTGTGTGTGGGTTTCTGTAGTTAGCATGTTACTGCAAATATGCAGTGTAAAAATGTAAACATGTCATCTTCCATCCAGCAGAAGCAGCCAGTCGCCAGAGAGCTCGACTTGCCTGTGACACACTGTCCTGCTTGATGCTGCGTATAAAGAGCTCATAAACTCATTTACAGACTCTGTGAAGACATATTTACATGTGTGTGAGGGAGACTTACACAGTGCCGTTGCCTTTAGGAAGGCCGAGGGCGTTGATTGTAGGGCTGCTGGGTGTGGAAGGTGTGGAGGGTAACACCGAGGACAGGAAGCTGGAGGCTGGAGACGGAGGGACGGAGGAGAACGGGGAGGACATGTCCGAGTGGGCCGGAGACATGGAGACGGGTGGAGGAGGAGGAGGCGGAGGAGGAGGGAAGTCTTGGGCAGGGCCTGATGGAGAGGACAGGTTGCTGGAGCTCAGGAAGGGCGGAGGGGGAGGCGGGAAGGAAGGGGAGCTCGGGGACTCAACACTGCCAGCCTTGGTGAAGGGAGGCACGGTGACCCGGCTGAAGGGCTTGTGTGAGGTGGGGGGAGACAGGGGGGAGGACAGGCTGGACCCGGAGGAGGACTGGGTGACGTAGCCCGCCGTGGTGGGGCTCTGAGCAGCGATGAACTGCTTGGGCCGGGCGTAGTTGAAGGTGCTGGCCTGCATGGCTGCGCTGCTCTCCAGCTCCTGGAAGGAGGGAGGAGGGGGGAGAGGCGGAGATGGTGGAGCAGGTGGAGGTGCTTCCTGAAGTGGTTGCTGAGGTGGAGGCGGGACTTCCTGGTTCTGTTGCTCCTGCTGCTGCTGCCAGTTGGCTGCTTCCTGCTGCTCCAACAGAATCTGGTCCTGCAGCTGCTTCAGCTGAGACGCGTTTCTGGAAAGAAGAAGCAAAATCATGAGCCATGGAAATCAGAAACTAAAGCCTTCTAGTGAATCTTACTCACAAAACAGTTCTCCTTTCTATTCAGGGGAAGTTTTATGACAAGGTAGGAGTAAAAATGTTGCAAAATCATGCATCTGTTTTCAGTTTATGCATGACACAACAGCACACTCTCCATCCAACTGTAGTGAGAAGACAACTGGCAGAAGGATCGGCTGCCAGATGTGAGCACAGTCGTTGGAGAGTAAAAATGCCAATCAAATCACAGCTGACTGACGATGAAACCAAACCAGTGTGAAGCTGTAAATTATTAAAGCATTTTAAGGATGACATCAGCACACAGCCTGACAGTTGTCAGCAGGAGTTGAACTGTTTTTCCTCTGGAGGTGATAGCTGGGCAGGCCAGAGGCTCGAGCACAGTAGTGGTATGTGCGCAACGAGTGGGAAGGAAACCGCTGCACGAGCAGCTCGGACTGATAGTTTATCAGCCTCCAGCCTCTCACAAAGACCTGTTAAAAAACCAGACTGTTGACAATACAACTATGGAACAGGAATCAGAAGATAAGTGTAATAGCGAGGAAAACGGCTCTGTTCCTGTTGTTTGACAGTGCAGCAGTTTATTCTGAAGGACTGTTAACTGCTCAGCTCAGATGTGGTGTTTGCCTATCTGTAAAATAGGAAAAGTAAACCGCACAGTTAAAGGTGTGGCTGCTTGTATTTAAAAAGGCAGCAACATTTGCTGTGTCATTCCAAAGATGGGTCCTGACGATGAAGCACTGTGTTTTTTAGAGGTGTGGTTGTCCAATCTCGCCCCCAGCTTGGTTGATTCACTGTCTTCTCACGTCATTGCGGAGGAGAGGGAGCTTAGAAATTTTTGTAATGTCATCGACTCTGAATCTCAAGTTTTTATTGTAGCGTTGCTGACACAAACATTACACGCACCAGGAGGGTTTTCAAAGAGGACTAACTTTCAAAACCACAGCACAGAAGTGAAGTCTCAGAAGCCCAGGATCAGGAGGAGGATGTGGGCCTTTAGGAGAGGCTGAAAAGTTGTAAACCTTGAGAGTATACAGCTATGTGGATGTGAGACTGATGAGTTCTTCACAAGCAGCCTGTTCAGAATATACTGTACATCCCAGCGGTGCATGTTGTCAGGAGTCCACCAAGTTCACGTGCCCAAATCTTTTCCAGATGTTGAATAATCAGTGGACTGTTTCCACTATTTTTCATCTGTGACAATGCAGAGGAAACCCCCCCTCCCTTTAGACTCGCCCCCCCTGCACACATTTGCAAACAACACCAGCGAATATTTGACAAAACTGACAGTTGCAGTGTAGAGTAACAAACCCACCATGCAAGCCAACAGCAACATGACTGATTAGTCTGTCCTCACTGGTTATTTTGCTCATATGCTCCCTTTCAGAGGAGGCTTCACGGGCCCAAATAAATAGTCATTAATTCAAAAGCGTCCGTTGCCATCATTGAAGCTTTTCCCCACCTGGTGCTCTCCTTAAACACAATCAATTCAATGTGTCGCCCTCTTTGTATACATTTTCCTTTACATTCCCCGAAGGTCTCCTGCTCAGGCCTCCACCAAAAGAGTGCTTTTACAGGAATAGTTTGGCAGCTCGCGAGGCTTGTGGCGCTCTGCAGCGGTTTGATTCCTTTTTTGGCTGTGTTCTCGCAGGCAGAAGCACCCTGCCCGAGTGCTCCAGCAGAGAGGAAACACACTTAATTTCCTCACAGCCTCATCCCTCTCTCATACTGCCTCAGCAGGAAAAGACCTCAAAGACCTTTTCAGGGTTTACCTTCATTTTTGACACCCTCTTATGCAGAGTATTGCGTTTCCGCAGCTGGAGGAGTTTGTTCTTTCTCTTCCTTGTTTCTCAGAGCACGAGGTGGACATTATCCAGCTCTAACTAAGATAATCCCCTCGCCTTAAAAGGGGCTTTTTCCTTCCTATATAAAGTAGCAACTCCTACACAGACAGCTTCATTCATTACAAAGCCAAACTGCATCATAACGTAGTCTTAGTATCTCTTAATATGGTCAAGAAATCAAAAAAAAAGTTGCTTGTGATACACAATGAAGTCATCCATCAGCAATAAAATGAACTGATATGGCATTTGACTTCAATTTATCATAACAGCATTCTCATTTCGCCAGACTAGATTGGACTCTGACTCCTGTTAAGACATTTGCTTCATATTTTAAAGTGCACGAAAAGGTCAGCTTGTGTTATTTGCAGCTGCATGAATAGTTTCACAGCCCACTTAAGGATTTACATCAAGCAAAGGTCTGTGACCCTGCAGCAGCAGCTCTCAACGTCCAGACCGCCTTAACCACAAAGTGCATGAAAAGGCCACTACAGTATGCACGCTACGTCCCACTTTTTCATCCCAACTGTGCTCTGAAACAAGAAAAAACTCTTCTCAAACGCGACCTGTGCCTAAAAGTTAATCTTGAGAAGCAGAGCGGGCTTCCATCACTCTCTCTTATTCTTTGTCCTTGCGGTGGAGCGGAGCTGAATTAGGAGGGAAGTGTTCCTCTGTCGTCATGCCAACGGCCCTGTGTTTTGCTGTTTCTGGTCCGAGCCAACTGGCCCACAAAGCTTCGCCGAGAGAAAAACGCTCCAGCTCCTCGGTCTGTCATTCCAACTGTAACTCAGCATTACTCTCTCTCATTGCTTCTCTTTTTCTTTTTTTTCTTTCTTAGCCCTGATTTCTGCTGGTAAAAGCTGTTCCCATCTTCATCCTCAAAAATACTTTCCTTGGGTTGGATCCTGTCTGTACATTTTTTTGTTTTTTTTAGTAGGGGGGGGAAATGAGAGAAAGCGCAAAGAGGAATCTGCTCTGGGGGAACTTTATCTCTCAAGTTTCTAAAAGCTCAATAAACAGATCCCAGAACAGCCTAATTGAAGGAGTGTTTTACAGCCCGTGTGATGTATCAGTCTGCTGAACACTGCGATGTGCCAGATGCAGCGGGTCTTTACCACCAGCATGCTGCTTTAATAACTCGAGACCTCAACATGTTAAATGGCCGTGTTTACTCTGGGCTGCTTGTTTGTGCTTCCTGAAAACTAACGGCACGGGGTGCGTGAGAAACTCGTCCAGCATTCTGCTGCCTATCGAAGCGAAGCTGGGAGCCATCGGTGGGTTTATCTGTGGCGCATCTCGTTAGCTCTGCAGCTGGCTGTAAAAAACAGAGCCGCTTTATTAGTGTCGGCCAGCTGATAACAGGAAGCGAGAGAGAGGAGGTTGGGGGAAACGGGAAGTTGTTGAGTGTACATCATCAGTAATGAGGGGTTTCCTTCTGTAAACAACAACATGAGGAGAACTGAGGCTGTGGCTGTTCTCTGCAGAACGCTGTAGGTGTTTACAAACAGAAAAAGTAAGATTAGAGGCAGCAAAATGAACTCCTGTCTAAGAATTAGGAGAACCTGAAGGAACTGTGAAGATATTTAAGGCACCTTTAACTGGCTCAGTTCAGGGAAGAAGTTCCTGGAGGATCTCTTGTAGAGTTCAATGTAGAACTAACTGACACTTTAACTGTATTTACACCTTGTTTTTATTTATTTAATTTTAATTTAAATTTACCAATATTACCAATATTTACCAGTATTTCAACACACATATATATTACAATAGTTCATTTTATGACAAAGGAATAACAAGTTTGAAATGATTATTATTTCCTTATTTGAATTCAAATGTAAATAATTTTTCCAAAACTTCACTAAAACTCCGAACATATGAAGGAATTACTAAAAGATATAGTTTTTTGGCATTAAATTATGGAGCTTTTTTGAATAATATGGGAGATGTTACCTACTAAATGCAAGTTTTAGAGACTAGTTTTGCATATTTGGGCAATTGGGATCTTGTCTGACTTGCCAAGGTTCATATTTGCCTCAATGTAAAAAAAAGTTCTGTTCTGTTCTTTTTACAACCATCCACAATTTTGTTTAAAATATTCTAATGTTTGGGGGTAATAATGACTTCAGTGGAACCCTAAATCCCATTATGTTAAAAGATCTTTCTGTGAAGTTTGTTGTGTAACTTCTGCCGCTTTGGTTCCTTAATAAGCTCAAAAAGTTGCTCCACGCTGATAATGGTAAGAAACCCCAAAAAGTTCCTCGAAGCTCTTCTACTTCTATGAGTGTAAAAGAGGCTTTGGTGTGTGTTTGTATAACACCTTCGTTACTAACCTTTGTCTCAGTAACAGCACAACCTTGTCATTTGTTAATGATTTATATTGAAATGGTGAAGCCAAGCTCCTGTATCACACCTACAACACAAACACAACCTGGAGAGAACATCTGAGATCATTACAGCCGGCGCTTGACCCAAACCATGACCCGCTTCGACAAAAGAAGATTAAGTCACTGCACAAAAACAGGGTGTATAATGTTTATCTGCGCCTACACACACCTGCTTCACGGCTGCTTCTGTTGTATTCAGTCAGCAACGAGCGTTGCATCATCACTGCATTGCGTCAACATGAACTCGCCTGATGCCCTCGAGCAGGAAAATGCCGTCAATCCGACACAGTGACTGAGCTGATGTCTGAATGACTATTAGACTGTTAGTAAGATCGTCTGTCTGGGTATGTTTACAAGAGATGTCCTCTCTGACTTTCTCAGGTCAAGTTCACTGATTTCATCATCATCTCTCACTCACCTGATGTGTCATTGTCATAAATCAATAAACATTTGCTGACATCAGTCAACAGGACTTACACAGAAACAGAAAGCAGGCTGCTTAAGCATGTCAGAATCGATGGACACGTTCAGAGAATGTTTTCTTTGCTCTCAATGTACAAAATAAACCACTTGTGCATTTAAACAAGTGCAACAGGAACATGTGCATTTAGCTGCTATATACAAGTAGATATGTGTAAAAGAACACCTTTGGTTGAACTGGTTTAACTTCAAAATACAGTTATTGACACCTCATATACTAGTACGTGCCTCTGTCTCTCTCCTAACTTCCTTATTCTATTCATGTCTGCCCCCTTTTCCTTCCAAAAGAAAAAGCAGACCAGCAAAGAAACCCCTCCAGGTTTCCAGGAACATTTCAATATAACCTCACAGCCTTGTCTGACCCCCTGAAAACACACTTTTCACAATCCATCATTCGCTACTTCTTCCATGTCAGCGATTACATTCCCCATCATCCTTTGTTCTCCTGATGTCCTAAACTTATTTTCAAGCCCCTCTCCTCTCCTGGTACCTCCACCTCCTCCTCCTCCTCCTTCTTCCTCTCGTTCTCTTTGGCTCTAATTGCACACACACCACATAAAACAGAACCAGACTGTTTTCCTTCCCCCCCCCCTCTCTCTTTTTAAAGCGTAGCACAGAGCGTTTTTCTTATTCCAGCCACACCAACAGCTCACGGCTGCTCCGATCACCCGCTTTCTCGCTGCCCTACTTTTTCTTTTCTTTCTTTCACTATTATTTCGCCCCCTTTTCACTCTCTATCTGGGCTCGTATTTCATATCCGAGCATAAGAGGTGAAGAAGGCGCTCCACAATCAGTCCATCCATCCTTCCCTCTTCTCTTTCCCACTCCTCCGCCTCTGTCCAACAGTGTTTTTCTTTTTTCTTTTCTGTCTCTATAGCAGGAATGCCGAAGACATTCTTCTCTGGATTGGAGTGGGAAAGACATCGCCATCAAATGGGATTAGCAGCAGGAGTGGAAGAGGAGGAGGAGGAGGAGGAGGAAGGAAGAGTCAGAGAGGCAGAAAGTGAAGAAATCAGTGAGTTAAAAAGAGTTACAGCAGAGTAAGACATGGGCTTTCTCACCTAACAGACCCTATTGTGTTAACTAATCCATGTGACTCCACCGAAAAGCTCTGCAAACAAACCGCCACAGTCAGTTCATATCACAGACAGAGAGAAAAACTCATCTTGATGCCGCTCTTCCTCTCTTTTTTCTTTTTACTTCCATGTCTCGGTCTGAACTACCTTTCTAGAGCCTCAGGCAAATGAATGGGTATCACACTCAGCCTCCGTGTGCTCCCAGAAAACCACACACCCACTCTGACAACATATGATTTAAACATTAACATGCCGAGCCGGTGGACCAGGAGAGAAAAAAAAAAACAACTTATTCTACTTCAATCATATCTCTTCCTCGACTCTCTAATTCAAATTTAATGATAAAGTTGTGTGACTCCAGAGTCTCTTAAGTTCAAAATATAAAGAAATAGCCATAGATGCAACAATAGTTTAAATAAGTTTCTGCTATCAAAGAGAGAGATAAAAGTTTGAAAGTTGAAGAAAAGCATCCTTCTAGTTGTCTTTTATCCGTTTCCCTGTCATTTTGTCATTGCCGCTCAAGTTTGCTGGAAGTTGTCAGTTGAAGCAAGAGAAAAAGAAAAAGTTTTACCTTCAGTGTTTTGGTCTTTGGTGTGGATATTCCCCTGCAGGAGAGTGAAATTGCGTCTCAGTGCTGATCTATCAGGTATGAGCGGCATATATAGTGCTGAGCAGCCAGACAGTGACAGACGCTCAGCCTCTCTCTCTCTCTCTCTCTCTCTCTGCATGAGTCAGTCTGTCTGCAAACTCCTCCTCTTCACAGTAAAAGCCTCCCCCTTTCAGAATAAAAGAATGGAGGAACTCCTCTGTCAAGAATACGACTAGGATGACAGAACAAGTGGGACGTCCCTATCTGATTTCCCTCCACTTGTCCTTTTGTGCTCAAATTCATATTGTTTCTCGAATGATTGAGGAGAGACAGAGTCAAAGACAGATCGAAGAAATTAATCACTTGAAGTTTCGAGTGACACAAATGAGATTTGTCTATTGTAGAGTAACATTTGAAACCAGGCTTAAACTGGAAATGAAATCCACATTCTCTTCATGGCTCCACAGAAATACTATCTGCCGTTCATGTGTTAACAGAGCACAGAATGAAGCTATTATCTACCCGCCAAGCATAAGGAACATAATAGTTTCATGTAACATGTACAGGTTTGGATCTTTGGAGTCATTTCAGTAATGGACAAAGTCAATGTCAGTGTCAGTTAAGCCCGAAATTATTCATACCCATAACCAAATTTGGATTTAAAGCTAATTTATACTTTACCAATAGAATTCTTCTCACTGGAAATGGTATCAACAAGTTACAAAAGATGATAAGACACTGTGTTAGAGATGTTTGATAAAGAATTTATCTATTCTAAGCAATCAAATAGTGCTTATAATTGCTAATCAGCTTCTTGCTTGTCTCCACTGCGATTTTGTTCCACATCTCTTTGGTCTCCAGGTCTTAAGAGATGAAAGCTTTCTTGCCATCACTTTGGTCCTCAGCTCCTCCACCGTTTCTTCTTGGGATTCAGGTCTGGACTCCAACATGTTTATATTGTTTCCTTTTAAACAATATTTTTTTGGCTTTTGCCTTTATTTAGAGCAGTAGAGGGAGACAGGAAAGGGGGGGAGAAGAATGGGGACAGACCTGCAGCAAAGGGTCGTGAGCGGGATTCGAACTCACGACCACTGCATCGGGGAACTACAGCCCCTTTTCATGGGCCGCGCGCTCTACCAGGTGAGCTATAGGGGGGCCCTATATTGTTTCCTTTTAAACATCTCTTGATCACTGTATCCGTGTGTTTCAGATCCTTGTCTTGTTGGAAGGTCAAATTATACCCAAGGTCATGTTTTCCTCCAGAATTTTAATGTCGTCCTCTTCTCTAATGATGCCATTTACTGTGACAATTTTATCGGGCCCACTGGCTGAGAAACACCCCAGATCACATTCCCACCTCCATGTGTAGCCGTGGGGATCGTGTTCTCGGGATTTAAAGCTTCTCCTTTCTTTCACCAGACAAAAGCCACATCTCTGTGGCCAAACAACTACATTTTCAACTCATCCGACCACATAACTGATGACAAAAACTTTCGTCTTTGTCCAGGTGAGCTTTTGCTAAGTCTAGGTGAGCTTTCGTTTGTCTGCCTTGGAGAAATGGCGTCCTCCTTGGTCCATACCCATAGAGATGAGTCTTGTTCAGGGTCTGCCTTGGAGACGTTGGTACCAGAACTGCTCAGATTCATCAGGCTGGTCTTTGTGATGATCCTTGGATTCCTCCTTGCCTCTCGTAATACCATTTTTACCATGTCAGGGGTCATATCTGGCTTCCTACTATTTTTCTTTTAGTGTGGAACTTCTTGTACTTTTTGATTGCACTGTGGTCACTGGCACTCTAAAGCACTTGGAAGTGGCTTTATAGTCTTTTCTTGTCTTATGAGCGGCCACAATGCGCAACTCTTGTTTAGTGATGGACCTAAAGGCAAAATTACAAAGCTGTTTGGTTTTTGCTTTGGTTTAGCAATGGTAGAAAAGCTGCATTTTCTCAAAATTCACGACAATTTTTTCTAACAATGTCAAAAAAATATCTCTAATACAACGTTTTAAGGTCTTTTGTTACTTGGTTATGTCATTTCCAGCCAAACGAGACCTCATTCACTATTAATCAAAATTTGGCATAGGTATGAATAACTTTGGGCTTAACTGTAGATGTGGTCTCATTCACTAAAGTATTCAGTTTCTCAATAAGAGAATTTTCTTCTTCATTTTTGTGGGATGAAACTAATCTTTTTTTAAGGAATGTATCATTTCTATTTTTGTGTGTAATGCTTCTATTTTTAGTGTTCCAGGCTGCTTGGTGAGTCACGGCATGCTGGTGGACGGTGGGAGGCCAGGGATCTGGTCCAGAGCGGTGTGTTTTGTATTTACTGGGGAAAGGTCAGACATCTATTAGTGAAGGGTCTTCCACTCGTGCGACTCATTCCTTATGGGGTGACTCACTGACACTTCGAGGCAACTCACGGTGGATCTCCTCTGCGCCGTTTCTCGGTGACAGCAGTGTCACGAGAGTAGACGCATTATTACACCCTCTCATTAGCATCCACAAGTGGAAGCTGTGGTCGTCTAACTGAGAGTGTGTTTAAATGGAGATGCCACACATGCAGCCGCACTCACCACTCGCACCAACAGCCGGGATCTAATCACAGGTTGATTGAGCTCATCCGGAAACAATGTCTCTCTGAGTGTAGGGCGATGTGTATTTATCTGTGTGCTTAACTAACCAGGCTGTTCTTTCCTGGGAAACACAGTCTGCTCTCTATGAGGGGATCACTGAAGCCGGTTAGTTTCCATGCTGTCAACTCCCTCTGCTCACCCCTCTTTCTTCCAGCTCCCTCTCTGTGTTATGAAGGTCAGCTCCCACAACTCTCTTCCTTATTTGGAAAGTTTCTCCATTCCATGCGGGTCATTCTAGCCCGAGCGACCAATCCAGTGGTTTGTTGGTCTGGTGTGTCAGCCAATCCTGTGTCTCCCATGTCCTTTTAAGGACTGCCCATCTCTGACTCTGGAGGCCAATGTGAAATTATCTGCTTTCCTGCTCTCTTGTGTCTCCGGTGACTTCATTTTTATTCTGTTGCACAAACTTCTTTCTCTCCCTGATGAGAAACTTAACTTTCTGTCTCTGCCTTTTTCTTTTTTTTCTTTTTATTTCCCCCCCACTTGGTTGTAATCAAAAACCCCCGTGACCCTGTTGAAGCAAAGCTATCCATTAGAGAACTGATCCAGTCATTGTTTTACTTTCATTTTTAATTAGACGTTTGAGGATGATGAACCACAACCGAAGTTCTCGACGTGTAGCCAGCGCCATAAGTGGTTCTTTAACATGCATGTTTCCTGCTCGCCATAAACCACAAGCAACACCTCGACAAGAAAGTGATTGTTAATACTTCATTAGAGAGTTCATGACTTGCACCTCGTAAACACAAACACACTGCTGAGAGGAAGCTCTGAGTCACAGCGCAGATATGCGACAAATCCTGGCAGCCAGAGCTCCTTGCTCAGCAGTGCAGCACAGACAGAATATAGATCCTGCTTTAAACTGAACACAAAAAAATCTTACAAGCAGACGAAAAAAAAAAAATATACACAGAGACACTAGCAACCAATCACCTGCTGCTGCTTCCCACTGTAAACACAAGCAGAAGTTCAGCGTGTGCACGTCTGTGTGTGTGTGTGTGACAGTGGGAGACTAATGAAGGCTGTTGGAGAGCAGTTTGTTGCCTTCAGTTTGTATGCCGTTCCCCTGACAACAACCTCACTGGGGTTAAAGAGGTTCGGAGCTACTGCAGAAATCATTTAATCTCAGCGGTATGGTAATTATGTTCAGCGGACACGAATTGGAAGGTATAAGGTCAAGCTGCATGCAATATGGGCCACATTAGAGTGGATTAGACCACTCTTCATTTTTTTAAAATTTCTGTTGCAATAAAAGACCTCCACTGGTGAAAATCTAGTGTTTTACCTTGTTAGCATGTCCACATGGTGTGCTTTACAGGCTAGCAGACATGTCGTGAGTAAAATAAGGAGTCAACCCCATGGCTGAGCATTTCAACCAGCAGTGTTCTGATGGCAGTCTTGAAAACATAGATTCAGACTTCTGGGGTTTCATATACAAACAGAGGGAACCAATACTGTCAGTTTGCAGGCGTCTGTATTCTTCGTCTTCTTCAGAATCTGTCTCTGGGTCTGACATGTATGGCTAAATTATCGGAATATTACAACTCACCATTGTCTAGCGTAGAGTAGTTTTACAGTGTTTAAACAGAGTCACAGGTGAGCTGGTGTGCTTGAGCAGAGGTGGGAACTACATAGATGTGTGATCTAATTACCGTTACAATATCGACTGATGTGCATTGTGTGTTGGGTGATGCTGTTTTCTGACAGTAAACCAAAGTGCTGCCGTGTAATTCCTCCCAGACTCCAAAACGTTCCATTTCCTCCTTAACACAAGCAGATGCATATCGAACTCCACTTTCTTTACTCCCACCACTTCTGCTTTACTTCAAAACTTTCTACAATCAAGTGCAGGCGCTGCATACTGTATATACAGTAGGTCTGTTTAAATTAATAACTTCTGCCGTCCTCTTTTTTTCACCCTCTGACTTTATGCTAACCACCCACCCAGTAAATTAGTCACTATTACAGCATCTCCACAGGCGTCATCTAAGACTTAGATCTCAGTTTTGAGACTAACACAACTGCATTTAATTATTCAAAGACATTTCCAGCAACAGTGCTGCACATTTTTAATCACCTGCAGGGCTGACTATTGTAATGCTATCTGCTCTCCCAAAGAAGAATATAAAGATCGTCCTCCAGTTTGGCCAAACATGTATCCACTAAATACTACCTTGAAGGGGAGGAATTTTATATTTTTAATTAACCGACATTACTTTGTCTAAATCGGTTTTCACTTTGACATGAAAGATCTTTTTTTTACTAAATTTTTGTCAAAAAAAGCCAAATTATATTGACCGTGATTCAATGTTAAAAAGCAATAAAAGGGGAAAACTTTCAAGGGGAGCGAGTACTTTTTATAGGCCTTATATCTCAACTACAAGTGCTTCAAAAAAATCTCAGCGATGCCTTTACTGGCTTATAAAACTTAATGATCCTGTTCATATGTATCCAACAGATTTGGTTTTCTCCTATGAACCTTCTCAACCAAGCTTATAAGTCTGGCTTTTAATTGATTTTATTCTATAAAATTAATTTTACTTATTTTTTGCTTCTATATTTATACATTTTCATCTGTCTTTTAGTACTTCACTTTTCTATTATTGTCTTATTTTGCTTTCATAATTTTTTTCCGGTTATCCTGCCTCTCGTGTTTTCTCAGTGCAGTTATTTATGATAGTGTTTCCTCAGTTCTTCGGACCCTGTTTTTATTAAGTCCTTCATTTATAATATGATCATTTACAAGGGTTTGGAAGGCAGATTGTTTTCATAGGGTTTTTCCCCCTTTTGTTCTGTAAAACATGATACAAAGTGCTGTACAAATAAAGTCTGATTGATTGATTTAACAAACCAACAGCAGAGAGAAAGAAAAAACCTTCATCCTGAAACATTGAGATCAGTGTAGTGAGAAAAGGCTAAACTGAGGTTCTGCCGAGTGCCAAAGCGGGCCTGTTTTTCATCACACTGACTAAAAACGAACATACCGTAAAGCTGCATTAAAAAAAATCCCACAGACACGTCGCTAGTGAGAGTTCAGCTCACACATACCGTGAAAAGCACTTTGTGGACTGAAATCCGTGCAAGAGAACAATTTCAACTGTCAAAGTTGATTCCTGGTCTTATGAAAGAGAGATTAAGCTGTGGAATGGCTGGAGGATAATTGTTGCCTTTGCTACTTGTACTTGGTGTGACGCCCACCCAGACATCACACCAACCTATAATATAATGCTTTGCCCTTATTATCACGGTCAACATCATGGTGGTCACACCTACAGCATGTTGAGTGCCTCCTCCTTTGTCTTGGAGTTCTGTTTTTCCGTCTGTGAAGTGATGTTTGTACATCTAGAATACATTAATGCTGCTGTAGACTGTAGATCATATGTAGACTTCACCATCCAATAGGCAGCATGTTGGTTCATGGTTAGCACTGTGCTCTGACTCAAGACAAAAGAACTATTTTCATGTCTTTTTCATAAAACAGGTGTGAAACAGTGACCTTGTATCCCAAATATTGTGTTCCAATACAACTAAACTACCGCCTCATTTACAGTATTATAGAAATGTACTTTCTCTCCAAAAGGTAGGACTGTGACATTGTAGAAAAGGCTTCTTGTTTGAAGGAGCCACAAATCTGTGTAATGATACAGGCGGGAAGGTATGATGAATGCATAAGTCAGCATCAGAGCAGGGTTTACGTTCTGTGTAAGATCATTATTCTTAGCAAAAGGTCAGTTTGCATGTTGTCTCTGTGCTTGTGCTAGTTTGCTCTGGGATCTTCGGTTTCTCTTGCCAATAAAAAAAGTCAATTTAAGTTAATTCTCCAAAGTGTTTTTGACCACTTGACAAGAGCTGGAGTTGCTGCGTGATAACTGCCCTCTGCTCCCAATACTTAGACTGGGTTACATGCAGAGAACAAATTACCCTACAGGGGATCAATAAAGCATATCTTTACAGCCTAAACATCAAAAATGTGACCCAGTGCAACCTCAGGCCATTTTTTTTCCTTCTTCTTACATTAACAAGAATATGTCATCACATCATGATATGTAATACATTCCTGTGAAATGTCACACTGGGCGAGGGTGAGCCTTTATCAATATAGAAAAACTGACACTGGACGGCAGCAGCGCTGACACTTAATTCATCAACACAGAAACGTGTCCATGCGCACACACGCAGATTTACAAGCTCCAGGTGTTATCAGTCTATCATGATAGGACTTTACAGATGTCACGAGTGTGCAGTTAAACCCTGAGGAGCCCTGAACACTGAGAGGGAGTTGTGTTGTTGAATCAGGACAGACCGTAACTCTGACCACGTCCTCATGCTCAGATGTAACACATGACTTATGGCTCGTCTCAAAGCATCCTCTCCTACTATGTCTCGTTGCCATACAGTAGTCCTAAATCTTTCAGGATCTTTATTTAGACCCTTCTGCAGGAACCCTGGTTTATTTTCCAGACCAGCTCATTCAATAAAATTGGCTCCAGTGCCAAGATAACTTTTGGTTGCCTTGCATAACACATGTGCTAGAAGCAAGAGGTCATTGTAGCAAAATATTTTTGCTTTGTCTGCTTAATCCTGCAAGCAGTTTACGAGAGGGCAACCAAAACACAGCCTCTACATGGCCATCGGTATTTAATTTTATCCTGCTTACAGTAGTCTGAAAATAACACATCCATCAAATTCACTGCCTCAAGCGTAAAAGCCAAATATTATTGGTGTCCATGTGTAGAAACTAGGCTTCGGCCGATATGTTTTTTCAGGGCCGATACCAATTATTAGTAATTAGGGAGACCAATATCTGGAACAATTGATGTATTTACAGTTAAATTGTATCAGAATTTAGAATAACACAAACTCCAATAGAAAAGGACACTGCAACATTTTTGGAATCTGTTAACCCTCTGAACTCCAAGCACTCTTGGGGCATGTTTTGCTGCTGTCACAGTTTTACTGCAACATAAAGTCCTGAACCTCTATGGAAACATAACAACAATGGGTAGAAGAAGACAGGACGCAGAACATTTCCTGTGCAGTAACACACAAGGCTTGAATTTCTTTAAATTTTAACTTTAAAAATATTAGAATATTAGAATAATACTAGAATCAACATTCTCTACAAGACTAATACTGGAAGAAATGACGGCTCTACATACTGTTAGCATTTTACTAATTACAAGTTTCATCTGTTTCCAAACTTGTCTCCTCTCTGCTGTGTAAACACAGTCTGCAGTTCAGTTGAAAAGTCCCTGAATTTTTGCCACGTGACTGTTGATCACAGCTGAGTCACTAATACCTTCCCAGCTACAGCGAAGAGCACAGAATTCTTTGGGTTTTAAAAAAAATAAAAAATCTGGCTAATGCAAATTGTTTTTTGAACAATTTTAAAATGAGACATGTAGAATAAAGCACATTTGATTTAAAAAAGATCATGATTTCAAGCTGAGATTTAGATAATGCTTCTAACGGATGATTAGTTCTTGGATCTTAGAAAAGTTGAAAATCTAATGACTCTTTCTGTTATTACAGTTTCTGGCTCCGATAAATGGTGTCATTTTGGTGTTTTTATTTTTTTATTTATTTTAGACAAGATAAGACAACACATCTTCTAAATTGGAAAAAATTTTGAATATTATATTTGATAACTGGTTCAGCTGATAATCAGTTGACCCCTTCCAGATGAACCTGCCTCCAGCTTGCTGTTTAGTGCTTCTCAACCTCGTGGTAACAGACTTTGACCTCTCTCCAAACTCAAACCTTGGTTCTAATCCAACCAGACAATCAGGGCCTCCCCCCTGAGAATTTCCTTTGATTCTTATGCTGATGTCTGGTATCGACGCCGGGCATCAGACCCAAATAACCACCAACCCTCACTCTCTCTTCCTTCAGCACAGAAAAACAGCGAGTCTGTTTTCACAGCTCAGGCCTCCTGCGGTCCCTCCTGCCTGCCAAGTCACACAACAGCTTCCTCCATCTCATCAGCTCAGTGTTATTGAAGCAAAAATCATCCCTTACAGGGTGTTGTTCCTTTAATTTGGAACAATTTATTCTAGATTTGCGAACATGAACACACCTCCCCCATTTAATAAAAACTCTAATATGGTATTTTATTTGATGCAGCGGTCCTTTTATAAATGATGTGGAAATGCTGTGCAATATTTTTGGGGGATATTTTCATATGAGTCACTTTTCTTGGAGGTAAAAGCTTAAACGTACAGAACTCCACTAGAAATGAGTATTAAAGTCTAGACACTAATCCCTTAAGCTGAGGGAACTGCTCACTCAGACAATAAAACTCAGTTCATACTGATCCCTACTGCCTTTATGTAAATGCAATAAAACGCAGCTATTTCTCGATAAAGCCTTATTTTAAATATACAAGACGTTGGGGTCATAGTTTCCACTCTGTCTATTGAAGTTATAGCAATTTAACAAAGTGGTTTGTTAGAAAGTGCTTATTAAGAGAACTCCTACAAAAAAAAGTTATTAAAATGACAACGTGGGATTACTTTTCAAAGCGTTCTGTTGATGTTTCACAGCGGCTTGTGGCTCCCGGAGGAGAAACAGTACATCAGCGTGTGCGGGAAGAGCCACACGACAAACAGGATGCGATGAGCTGAATGATAAGCTCGGAGGGCTTTAGATCGAGAGTGGACGGCCTCGGTTCATGCAGGAAACAGAGTTCAGTCTGGCAGAAGCATGACCTTTGGGTAATGGTAGGGCTGCTGTTTTTACTGTGTAATTACAGAATTTAAAGGGGAGAGGGCAGGCGAGGGGTGGCTTACGCTCTCTAATTGCCTCACAGTTGGGGGCTGATTGCTTCTAGCAGCGGGTTCGTGCTGTTATTGTGGAAAAACTCACAGAAGGAGCTTTACTGTCACCCTGCTGTTCAGAGAAACCCCAAAGCAAGCAAGAAGTGAAACCCAGTGTTCCTCATACGTCAGTCTATTGTATGTAGTATTGTACACATCTGAGCTTATTTATCAGTTTCACTTTTGACATAACTCTAGAATGAAGAGGCCTGTTTTGCATGCAAAAGGCCTGTACATTTGCAAAGCCCAAAGTCCAAGACAGACGGGGTTATTCGCTCCCACAGACAACACTGCTCCTTATCTGCCTCGTTTCAGTCCAGGCTTTTCTTCTGTTACTTATCTGCATCACCATGTAACACAATTGTATAACACCTGCCTAACAGCTATTCTGGCTCTCAAACAAAAAATTAACAAAATGAGCAACTTCCTTAAAGTTCACTGTTATTTCTTCATGAGAGTTGCTTCTGCTCCAGCTACGTATCTCTGCCTGCACTCATACATCTGTTATTATTAACCAACATGATCTCATTTTGTCGGGCCAGCTGACCAATCAGAGCAGACTGGCCTTAAAGAGACACACTGCAGCAATGCATAGTATAAGAAAAGTAATGTGTATTTTGAACATTAAAGCATCTAAACATAGTCTACATGACCTAAGTCAAAGTATACAATATTTTGACTAGTTAATAGTTTTTTTTTGTGTGTTGTTTGGGAACCTATGAACCTTTAAATGTCATTTCTGATGTCAATTCTGTATTTGCAGCTATCATAGCTTAGTTAATGAGGGCTACAGAACATGGTGCAAAGCTCAAACTAAATCCAGAGCATCACCTTCACATCCAAATATTTACCTGTAATTTTCTGCCTCCTCCTCTATATTCACAGCTCTGGAAGCACAGAATTAACAAGTCATAACGTTTACATCAACAGATATGCAACAGCACCCATAAGCAGGAATCAAACTCAGTACACATGCAGTGAAAGTGAACTTTGCAATGCAAGAACCGAGCGTCACTGCACCATAATCAAACTCTAGGCTACATGCAGCCTGACGTACTATTAGCCAGAGCAACGTCCACGTTAACCATCTGCATTGGATAGATGCTGATGGGACTGCTCAACATTGCGACAGGCATCATACAGTAATTTTAGAAATCACTACAAAAAAATCCCTAATAGCTAAGTCCATCCATCCATCCATTATCTATACACCTCTTAATTCTCACTAAGGTCGCGGGGGGACTGGAGTCTATCCCAGCCGACTTAGGGTGAAGGCAGGGGACACCCTGGACAGGTCGCCAGTCTATCACAGGGCTACACTTAGAGACAGACAACCAAGCACACTCACATTCACACATACGGACAATTTAGAATCACCAATTAACCTCAACATGTTTTTGGACTGTGTGGGAGGAAGCCGGAGAACCCGGAGAGAACCCACGCTGTACGGGGAGAACATGCAAACTCCACGCAGAAAGATTCTGGTGCCCCAATTGGTACGCGAACTGGCAACCTTCTTGCTGCGAGGTAACAGTGTAGCTAAGTCAAAATATTAGATAAAAGGGAACAAGACTCAGTGTAGAGCCATGCTAGCAGCTATGTGAAGCTGTGTTTTGGCACAATCATGCTTTGAACTAAACACCAAAGTCGGAATTAATAGAATATCGATGTTCAGCAGGTATAATGTTTTACCATTTTAGTTTTGCATGTTCGCACAAGAATATTTGCTAAGTAATCAAAAATAACTTTAGGCTGATGGGAAATGTGTGGGCATAAACTAAAGATGTTAGATAAACACATATTTTTTAACTTGATAATAGCTCTAGGTGAAAAGTCAGGAGATCAAAGATTTTCATAATGCATCCTCTTGCGACTATGAATGTCGGCACCAAGATTTACAGCAATACATGAAAATTCAGGGAAGCACTTAAAGGTGGAGGCAGCCATTCTAATCCAAAACACTTTGTCAAATTCAGCTACTTTAGTGAGTCAAGTGTGAATGGGAAAAAACAAAGGCTCATATTGATCCACACAACAGTATTCATCCAACCACGGTTAAGCTTATTCATGCTCATACATGCACAGGACAGCCCTGTGAATCCCCACATATAAGAACAGGGTGATATACCTGTTTCTGTTTTTTCTCCTTTATTTATTTAATTTAATTTGTTATTTAATTTTTTGCAGTGGATGGTTTTTATGCAGCAGCAGTCTTCAGAGCAGGTGACAGTCGCAACCCCTTATCGCCTTCCTGTCTCAAAGAGCAAACATTGAGCGAGTACCACCGAGTTCTGCGTCTTTGTTCATGGACCCAGGCCAAGACTCCCATCCTCTCGTCGGTATGAAGAATGTATTGTTCGCTAGGCTCCTCCTTGCAGCAGGTTGCTGCAGGTGCTGGATGTGGCTCCGTAAAAACCATCTTCCCAAACTCTTGCTAGTTTTTACTTTGTTGTGTTTCAGATGCTGTTTGTGTGCTTACGTGTCATCCATCTGATATATTGCAACATCTGTTTTGCTTCAGCTATGAGGACAGAGACATCCAATTTCAAGCTGTATAAAGCTGGAACATTTCACTTTTGGTCCAGTTGTTTGTGTTGTTGCCATGGCAACGTTTGTCCATGTATTTAGGAGTCGAGGCTTCTGAAGGAGCATTGAAGGGAGGGCTATGTTTATTTGACTGTTGAACTCATATATAAACAAACTTTATAAAGTGTGGCTTACTCCACCTTTAAATCATCAGGATTCATCCTCTGGCAACCATGAATGTCTGTGCAAAGTGTGAGGCCTATGATGCAGCCATCACTTTAGTTGTTACGGTTACATCCTAAAGGACGCTTGAATAGATATCTAGAGCAGCTTTCAGCAATCCAGCTAGATTTTCAGAGATATTATACTCCGATCAAAGGTAGTTGGGTCTATCCTCTGGAAATCATGAACCTTTGTACAAAATTTAATGATGGTTCATCTGATGGTTGTTAAGATGCCACCTGTAGCAACATGTTGCTAACATGGCTAAAAAGCTACATGCAAAGACGAAAATAAAGATCTCAGAATTAATCAATACACTTCTAGTATTTCTGCATGTAGCAGTGAGGCATCCTGGAACTTTGGTGCTATTAAGATTTGAACGACTTAATCGCGACATTCCTGATTTGAGTCTGAACATAGAGTTTTGTTGCGTGCCATCACCTGTCTTTCTCATGCTCTCTCTCTCTTTCGCTCTCCTTATTTCTGTCCAGCTGTCAACTATGTTCCCTCCAAAAAAAAAAAGTGCATCAGCAAGTGAGATTCAAAAAAAAAGATCCATGCAGACTTGCAGGCTTGTTCTCCGCAAACATCTCCAAACACAGGGTTTTTGAAAAAACAGCCATTCAGTTCCCAGCTCTTATCTCCCAACAGTGACATCCTACCTGATCCCTATAGAGCTGTCAGAAAAGGCGCTCAGGAAAAAACACGAGTGCTCTGTCCTGGGCTGGCCATGCAGTCCGAGGTCAGACAGAAACAATAGGAGCCATCCAGCAAAAGCCACACAGATCTGTTTACAGGCACAGACAGACGGCAGCTGGCAGACTCACCCTGGCACACATGATGCCACACTGACACCAACATGAAAGCAGGGGAATGCTTTTGTTCTGTAAACGGCTGGGGATTCCCCCTTTAACCCTTTCATAAAGCTGACACACTATCATTTCCACCATGTCTCAGACAGTCCTCCCAGTCTGGCTCCCTCCCACGAGCCCTCCCTGGTGACTCTCCCGCCCCTGGAGGCACAGACATGACAGGTACTCACAGCTTTGGTTTGGGTTTGGTAGGCAGTGGAGGACCATTACTTCCAGGGGATGGAGACAGCTTGCCCGGAGTTGGAGGTGAGCCTGGACTTGGAGCTGCGACATCTGCCGTGAGGTCAAACTGTGGCAGAGGTGGAGGTGGAGGCGGGGGTGGAAGTGGGGTCTCTTTCGGCAGACTTGGAGGTGATGGTGGATTCGGAGGTTGGCCATTCTCCGAGCTCATCTGCACTGGAGGCAGAGCTGACACGCTGGGCCAGATCTCCAGCTCCTTGACGTGGAAAGCCTCGGTGCCGGGCTGCGTCTTGGGTGGCAGCTCCAGGAGGCTGATCTCGTTGGGTGGGGGAGGAGGAGGGAAGGCCGCTGCATCCTCAAACCCTGAGCTGTCACCAGACATACCATTACTGGACGAGTCCTCGGCTGCAGAGGGAAACAAACAAGAGGGAAAGTGGAAAATTTGGACTTTAATGTTTAGTTTTTCTTTTGGCCACTGCATACCTCAGTGCATGAAGATAACACACACACACACACACACACACACACACNCACACACACACACACACACACACACACACACACACACACACGCACACACACATACACGACTATATCATGGCTGATCTGATCTGAAGCAGCAGCTGGGTCCAGTCAGTCTGATGCAATTCCTGTTTATTCAGCCTTTCCTTTAAAGTCCTGCACTGTACAGACCCAGTTCAGTCTGTAACACAGAGATATTTGTAATCCTGCGCTCACATCTCACCCTTCTCCCATACAGACTACACAATAACAGACAAAACAAGGGATGGTCATCTTATTAAGACAGAGTTTGTATAAATCACCCCAAACTGCAGGACCTCCAGGGAACTAACAGACTATCAAATATTATTGCAATGAACAAACCTTGATTCATCTGCCAGACTACTTTTGTTCTGAAAAGATGCATTTCATCTTTGTTTAATTTTACAGTGAGATATAAACCTTCCGATGACAAGAACTGATGTCACACTGGAGGAATTTAACATAGCAAAACAGTAATTAGTTATGCTTAAAATTAAGCAGATAAAAAATTGACACTAATGTTTTGGTGCCACTGTTTGTAGGACATTAAGTTGACTAGTTAGTTAAGGTGAGTCTAAACCATGATCTGTTCACAAAACTTGAAAATACAACGTCTGGCAATTCCATTGGAGCCTAAAACCTAAAACTGGAACTAAAGTCAAAGCCAAAAAGTCAACATTTTGAGGACACATATGTATGAAATTAGTTACTGAGTTACAAAGTCAATTAGTTTCACTGTGTAAAACCTTTAAAGTGTGGGTGTTTTCCACATGGCTTCAACAAAGGACTGAAACCACATGTTAAAGCACTCACACATATGCTTCACCACAGAGGAGTTCTGAACGAATGTACTGTACTTAAGTGAAAGTGTTGTTGCAATCGTTAAATTACACTTGAGTATAACTATTTGTGAAGAAAATAACCGACTAAAGGTAACAAAGAACTTATTTAAAATGTATTTATGTATACCATGGATAATAGTTAAATTTAGTGGCTACAGGTAATTCATTTGAATGCACATGCAGGTTGGATGCAGAGACTCGACACTGGCCTCACGCACGTGGTTAAAGTTTAGATAAGTTTAGGTCTACACAGTAAATAAAATACAAATCAAACCTTTGCAATAACTTGTTCTTTTGAAATGTGTGACTGTAAAATTATTATGTTTATTCTTTTTAAATCAGCTAAAAAGTAGAATTCTTTTACAGATATTATTTTGACAGTTTTTGAATATTAAATATTTTGGGTTTTTTTCAGGCACACTTGCTGCCAGATTTTCTTTTTTTTCCAGGATATTTAAAAAAATAATATTGTTGCCAGGGTTTCAACCCAGGACCTTCATCTTGTGAGGCCTCAGTGCTAGTTCTAGTTTTATCTAATGGGACGATTTATTTTTACAGAGCAGGTTACTTTTGTTTCATGGCATCTTGAACTCATGGCATGGAATGAACAAGTGACTTGTTATTTTTTGCAGGAGATGCCATCACTTTCCTGGTCATAGTTCATGGAGATTCTTTAGAAAAAAAAAAGCTCCAATCCTGCTTCAACATTCAGTTGACCAGTTCAACCAGTTGACCACGCTGACTGATGCTGGACGAACCTGGAGTGACGCTGAGTTGAGCCGTGCTGTTAACTGAGCCGTACGGGTTGGACGCTGTGCAGCTGAACAGACCTCCGTCCTCTGGAAAGGCCTCGGCTATCACCAGGGTGCAGATCTCCTCTAAAAATATGTTTTAAAAAAAATTAGTCAGTACACCTTAACCAGTTTATGATCCAAGATATGATGTCAGAAGTAGTTCATGATGATGGGTGGAATTAAGACAACTGAAGCTGACAGATTCAACTCAGGCATGAAATGAAGTGACATGTTGACACTTGATTTGTTTGTAATTAGGTGGAATAGAGACATCAGACAGACTGCGGGATAAGTTATGTCAGCCTGTTGATGGATATGTCACGTAGACTGGTGAGTCACTATTCAGACACACAGAAATCGGCGAGCAGAAAGAAGCTGAACAAGCCTGGATGTAAGCACTGGTGACGCATAGACAGAGACAATCATAAACAGCAGCACAGATGTTCAGGGACGTCTGAGTGATTCACAGCCTGAAGGAAACACCTGAAATGACCCCTGAGTCACACAGCTGACATAAATTAGTGTCATTATTTACATGCTGGAGTTTTCAGGTGAGTTTGCAGGTGATGGGGTTTCACAGACCTTCTCAGGGACTCCCTCTGACTATAATAGATGTGATAATGAGTGTTCTGTGAGACTTATTAAGCCATGATCTGATGTAGTCACGACCAAAGCTACAGCTCACTTTCAGCCTCCAGACAAAGCTTCTAATCCATTACTAATTTTACCCGCTGACTAGGGCTGCAAACATGAAAGCAGTGTGTCGTCACACTGTCACGGAACTGGGAGGAACTGAGGCGACGTACCTGACTCAGCTGCTGAACGAGGCTCTGATTCACAGCGAGATACAGGCAGAGAGGAAGAGAAGGAAAACAAAAATATTAAGTTTGTTTGCATCTATCAGTTTGGTGTTCAAAATGTAAAATAAATCAGCCACAATGAGCTTATCAGCATCTTACTTTTCTGCAGAATACGAAAGTCGGGGGAGTCCAGGATCTCGTTTCCCTGGTGGTACCATCGGACCTGCAGAGGAGGACCTCCGCGGACTCTGCACTCCAGAACCACCACCTGTCCCTCAGACGCCTGGGCGTCCTGCAACAGCTGCACAGAGAAAAGGTTGATCAGCCACGGAGGAGTACATTTCAAAAATTAAAAAGTAGGAGAAAGGTAATAAGAAAAAAGAGCAAGTGACAGATGACGAGAACATGAGAAAAGAATGAAACCGGTTATGAAAAGAATAAATCTACTTCAGATTCGACTGATAACATAGAGACAGAGAGTCATACAGGTGATGTGCTCAAGCTAAGGAAATGAGAGCTCATCAGAAGCCGTCTTGAAGCTCATTCTCACTGGACAATGTGGTGCTGGCTCTAGCCTTTTTTCATTCTAGTAACCTTCCAACACGATTCTGGATGCATTTCCAACCAAGATAGAACGAAATAGCCATCATATTTGTAGAATTCACCCTTTTTCCTGTAGCATTTCTTTTTAAAATTATATTTCACAGCATTGTTGTGCCTTTATTTGAAAGAGACAGTAAAGAGAGACTGGAAGGGAATGACATGCAGCAAATGGTCCGATCAGCCAGTATCTCTTTTTGCTGGTTTTCTTCACATATACAATAAACTAATAATACGAAAGGATGTTTACTTCCAAGAGCCTGAATTCTGCTGACATTTTTATTTTTTTTTAACTTTCTGCTCCATTTGCTTTGCACATCGCGTAATCCAAAAATAGTCCTAAATCTAAATGTTTATGCTGTCCATTAGTTTCAACTTTAGCCTAAAACCAGCATCTGTTTTGCTCCAAACAGCTGTTACTAAGTGCTGACGGTTTTTAAAAAAACCTCAGTTTACTTTGTCGCAAATGATGAAATAATTTCTTAAATATTTGGATAATGACGAACTGAAATTGCAAGTTATATTTGACAAGTTGTCAAACGTAAGCAATCTTTTCAGCATCTGTTTATCATCACTGAAAGATATTGGATGACCGCTGGAGGTCTGTGGGAGGGGATCTTCCCTAAACAAGTTTTTAAGAGATAGCTATCAGACTATGGGAAAACATGCAAAAAAAATAGTTTAAACTACCATTAGTTAGCAGCTTAATAGACTATGTTAATCTACACAACAATCAAACCACCTGCCTAATATTGTTTAGGTCACCCTTGTACCATCTGGGCACAGACAAGGGGCCTTTATAGGTGTTTTGTAGAATTTGGCAACAGGACATTGGCAGCGGATCCTTTGAGTCATGTTGCTAGCACACTGGGATTAAGGAAGTTTGGAAGTTCAGTCAAGGACTTGAAGCCTTTGTCATGTTCCTCGAGCCGTTCCTGTGCAGTTTTTGTGGTGTCGCGGGCCACATTGTCCTGCTGGAGAAGACAGCTGCCACTGTCAGCAACGTTTAGGTGGATGTTACATGTCAAAGTAACATCCATGTGCATGCCAGGATCTGAGATTTCCCAGCAGAACATTACTTTGGAATGAGATGACCACCTGTCAGTGCTTAAAAGGTTGTGGCTGATCAATGTATATTAGACTCTGCTGTATGCTGACTGTAACACTTACACCTATAAACCTAGAAATGTGTGAAAATGGTGCTTTTAAGCATTTATATTAAGTGTAGCAAGGACTCAACCTCGAATGCATGTGCTCAAATTTCAAATTGTAGGACCTCCTCCTGACAAATGTGGATTTAACTCCTCTGTCTAATCCATCACATGACATCTTATAGTGTTGCAGAACTAAAAAAACATCCACATGGGAGCTGATGGAGAAGCCACGGTGACACAGACTGGAATATCCATCAGCAAGAAGCACTCAGTGTCAGTGTGGATGAATGTGCCGCAGAGCCTCTCGCTGGGTGTTGTTAGCATGGGCGTATTTTGGGAAAAACCAAGAGAGGAATGCACATCATGTGTCTGACAGTGTATGTGTGTGGGTGTGCTGTAGAGGGTGACATCACAGTGACTTGAACATCCTCTCATTGAGATGATTAAAGCCCGCGACAGTTTTTTTAAAGGAGGCTGGGTGTGGGGGTGAAGAAAAACAAATGTCTTTTTGTAATGAACTGGAAAATGATTTAGGGCCTGACTGGCTGAATGAGAGTGAAAGAGACCTGACCCTTGTGGGTTTGGCAGGACCGTTTGAAGCTCTGCCTCAGTCCCGCCATCACAAGACCCACAGCCTGAGGGTGGGGGAGCCGGAGGGGGCTGCTGTGCCGGGGGAGTGTTGAAGAGTCTGAGCTGGAAGAGGGTGTTCTAGAGCTGGAGGAGGAGCTCTAGTCAGAGTCTATGTTTTATCTGACCCCCACTGCCGAAAGCCACATTACCGCATGCTGTTATTATGGGAAGGCAAAGAGTCTGAGGACATGTGTATCAGGTTCTGTGTGCATGACTCGCATGCAGGATGTACTGTATCTATGTATCTATGGCTGCTTTTCATGATTTGGACCAAAGTCTCTTAGTTCCATTTAAGGGATGTCTTAATGCTATAAGTTAAAAAATATTCTAGACAATGGCAGGCCTCTAACTTTGTGGCAACAGTTTGGTTTGGGAAACATCTAAGACCTTTGGGATTAATTAAAATGCCAGCTGGTTAATGATTTGGAGGCTGAATGGCATGCCCGCAGCCAGGTACCAAAATCTTAATGCAACCAGAAGAGTGGAGGCTGTTAGAGCAGTATGGTAACGATCATGGTTTCGGAATGACTTCCAACAATCACATATGTGCATAAAGTTTGGGAGTCCACTGAAGACAGTTTTATACGGTTTGTGTCAGGACCCACGTGATGTAAATTTCATCAGAACACAGTGTCCGTACAAACCCTTCCATGTGCAGCCAAAAGTTTGCGTGTGGACAGTGACTACACAACAAGGGCAATAGTGCACATCCTTGTCAGTGGTGTGTATGCACGGAATACCAAAATACAACATACTGCACATGGATGGAAAAGAGTCTTCTCCACGCACACCTGTGTGCAGCCCGAAGTGTCTGCGTGGTTGCTCGCACAGTGACTGTGTTTCAAGGGCAACAGTGCATGCAGCAGTAGTGTGTATGCATGGAATATATAGATATGACCACCTACACGTGTATGAAACGGAGTCTTCCAAGCAGACTCCCATGGTCTAGGAAAGTGAAAAAAAAAACAACTATGTGTCCATATGCATGCCTGCAAGGGTGTATAATGAAAGATTTAAAGTAGCTGATGGAAAAAATACTGCTTGCTGAATGTTGTGTAGACACTCATAAAGTCCTATAGTGACCTTGTCTGTTGCAGTTGCAGAAGGAGCAGTACACCAAGAGAAGCTGCTCCTTCCTGTACTAACCTTTGTTGCTGTAAGATTGAGCCCAGAATGCACATTCTGTTACATTAAGAACTTTTCTTACAGTACATTTCTGTGTCAATGACTGTGCAAGGGTCCATGTGGTGCAAATTCGTCAATCTGCCCAAGTCTGAGAGAATGGCTTGCAAGGCTACAAAGGCAATAGTGTGTATGTGTGTATGCTTGGCAGTAATATACTGTACATGCACTGAATACATCAATACGGCCTATGTAGTCCTCTAGGCAGACTCCTGCACCCTAGAAAAGTAGTAAATCTACATTATACCTCCGTGCAGATGTACATACAGATAGCTGTGGATACCATGGATTCGTATTTGTTGCTTTTATACCTTCCTTTCTCTCCCACAAGAGTCTGCTTGGAAGTAGGCATAGGCAGTAGGTTGTATCTATGTAATCACATTTGCACTACTGCCCTTGTAGTGATAGTCACAATGTGGATGCAAATTTTATGCAACACTTTCCGCGTCCATGTGGAGCACAAAAATTATGTAACTGTACTGCAACTGCAGCATGAGGGCCATAGTGCAAATATGTAGTTACAACCTACTACGTATGTATGGAACAAGTAGGTTCAAGCGGACTGCAAGGGAGCATAATCAAGACTTTACTTTTCATGGATAGTATGTTGTATAAGCAGGCCTACCTTAGTGAATAGAGGAGGCCCGGACACCTCACCACCATACAGCGAAGACACCGGGCTCTGCATCTAGAAGGCAACACGCATTTATTTTTATTGAACAAGTAGAGTCCTTTCAGAAAGAGAATTTTCATACATGTTTGAGCTTATGTGACTCCATTGTCCTGTTAGCTGTAGGTTCTTACCCGCTGTGGGGGCTGAGACAAGGACTGGACCAAGGTGGAGCGGTGAGGAAGCACCTCGGGGGTTTTGGGTGACGATGAGCGTATCGTTAGGGACATTGAAGTAGTCTTCTTCTGCACTCTAAAATAAGCAAAACACAAGTTAGCACACAAGAAAAAGCACTTTGCTGCGGAAAAAGGAGAAATGTCTCAACTCTATACGCCTTTAGTTAAAATGTGAAAGAAAATTGTCTCCCCAGCAATTAAGATGATATCAGTGATCTTGGCTTTAGTTTTGTAAACAGAAAGGGAAGCATAAATCAGGAAGTAGTCCAGATGGAGGAAGATTTATACAACAGATAATAATCCAAAACATTCTGAGAACTAGCAAATACTCAGAGCGGTTACTGTAATGTAGCGTGCAAAAAAAATTCCCAAATGCATTATTTTGATAATAGAAACTGTTAATTTTATAGTGGATGGAACAGAACCAGAAAAAATAGAATAAAAGTTAAGAAATCCCTTGCCTCATAGCCCATCTTGTCATTAAATTTACAAGTTACCACTAGTTTATGTATGAAGCAGAACAGAATTTTTGAAGGAAAAAAGTGAAAGTGATGTGAGGTAAAGAGGTTAACATTTAGAAATTAATGCAGGGGACAACCTTAACAGGATAATATTTTTTTCAACCATATTAACCTGCTGCACCTCTCATTATAAAGATTGTGGCCTGTGTACTGGGTTGGGGTTACGGCTCTTTGAAGGTCTTTTAAGGGCCTAGTTAAGTAGGAGCAGGCAGCAGACTTGATTAGCTGCTGCAGGGCTCAGTTAACCCGTTCAGGGGTTCAAGGTTCACTGGGCTACCCGGTCACAAGAGGTCATGCAGAAAACCTACGTACTGAGGCATGGTTCCTGATCTAGACTTTGCTCCTTCTCCTTCTGAGTCTGAGGACGAAGCCCCTGCAAAGAGACGAAAACAGAAACATTGGTGGTTTTTGTTATGTGATATAGTACAGTTTCTCCAAGACAGATGAACAACAGACTCCTGGGAAAATAATTCTGCTTTTTGAAAAATGTGCTTTGTGACTGCATTTTTAAAATAAAACCCTGTGCAACAAGAATAATATTTCTTGTCTTATATAGACAGTTTTCTTGCGCTAGAAGGACAACATTCCACTTTGTGCCTTAAAGAAATATTGCGTTTGTGCAGTAGTGCGTTACAGCTGAATAGCCACCAAGAGACGGGGCTGAACAATGAATTGATTTTGAATCCAAATTGCAATTTGAAAAAAGGCAATTAGCAATTCACTGCTGTAATTCCGTGTTATTTGATTCAAGCATATTGAAACTTTCAGGGATTGTTTATGCAATTAATCTATATAACACGGTTCAGGCATGCATGCTGTGGTTCAGCTGACCTAAGCCCAGCCTCATTGTTTAATAAGCCACACCTCATACATTATGCAGCATGTCTGGCCCAGGGTCTAAACCGTCAAGTCAATAGTTTACAAATTCATGCCTTTCTCCTTGTACCTCACGTGCAACATGTTTTAAATTCTGTGCCACAGTGAATATGGCACTGAAGTTCAACTAAAATATATTACAAATCAAATCGCAATATAAGAAAGATCACAATTAGAAAATTGGCAAAAGCAATTCAGTAATTTAGTGAGGTGAAAACACATTTCTGACCTTCAATGTAAACCTCAGCAGAGGTGTTGTCTGCTCCAAGGCTGTTGGAGGCCACGCAGGTGTAACGTCCAGTGTCTTCCTCAAAGGCTTCAGCGATCACCAGCGTGTGCAGGTCACCATCCCTCCAGATCTGGATGTCAGGAGAGTTGTGCAGCTCACGGCCTTCACAGAACCACCTGGCAGAGGCGGTACAAAATACAGCTTCAATTACTTGTTATGACAGTAACAAATACTGACCAAAGTCCTAGAGTAACTGAAGAGGACTGCTTCACCAGGTTATTAACCTGGACCATTATTATATACCATATTGATCATTTCTCTGATTATTGTTTTTTTTAACACCAATTCCAAAGAAAATAAACTAATTCAGAGAGCCACTTTGAAAGATTGCTTATATTAAATCTTAGCCAGCGTTGATCAGAAGGCATGTGGGAGACTCTGAAGTCAACTGGAAGAGGGTTCTTTGCAAAAAAAAAATGGACCTTTATGACCATCAAACTAGATGCTAAGTTTGGCAACACTAAACACCAGCATCATCACCAAAACACCCCCTAACATTATCACTAGCACACCATCTCCACTGTACAGAGCAGGGGAAATACTAGCTTGTAACTATACTTTTTATAAAGAATTTTTGTGTAGGATGCGTTTTATAGGCGCTGTAGACAAACCTATACAAAACTTTCATTAGACACCACTGGCAATAAGATTCATGACGGAAATGTATGTCTCTTTTCAACAAACTCTTATCTGACAAGCACAAGCCATCACTCTTCTTGACAAACACACAAACTTAAATACAACTCTGCCAAATATGATGGAGGCCTGCCAATCAGCTTCACATTCATAACTACTCATTCACACACACCTTCTGGGCATGTCTGAGTTTCCGTATCTGCCAAACATCAGCTGCCCTGAGGCGCTGACAAGACGCCGTGTTACGGGAAGCAGGAACACCCTTTCCCTCTTTCCAATCAGAGGCCTGTGTGTCTGGGCAGGCGCCTGGGCCATGCACCACCTCCCTGGGGTTCGCTAACAGGCTTTGTTCCCTGATCTGGGACCCAGGAGGGATGAGAGAGTCTCCAACACAGCCAGCTTCATCCGTCTCATCCTTCTTCACAGGGTTATGATTAAAGCAGACCCCCCAGCACCATGTTACCACATCAAATACAGGATCAAACAACAGGGGTCAAATCACCCATCTTCTTCAAACACACACAAGTGCTGGCTTTGAACGTTCGCTTTTAACGGCACTTGTGTCTTATCCTCTTTTCAAAGACTTATTATAAAGCATCAGTTCAAGACACCCGCAGTCAACTGACAGACAACTGCATCAGCACCCTTTTAAAAGAGAAGGTATATCTGTCCTGTTCACCTCCTGACCTCTGCACTGACAGGAGGAGGGGCAGGAATTCCCAAAACGCCGGAAGAACAGCTGTTCTGTCCATCCACAGCCCTGACCTGAGGACATACCAGCTAACTCAGAGAGCTGCATAAAAATTCTCGACATCCCTCTGCATGGCCATTACATGATTTTATACACCCCGGTGTGTCAGTCAAACATCGGGCTGACTCCTGTTCCAGAAAGCAATCCATCAGCCAAAACATTCAGACAACACTTCATTCTCGAGGATTTACACCTGACAGAGTGGGTGTGGGAGCCGAGAATGAGACAGAGAAAGTGAATGAATGAATGGCAAGCACAGGAACAGGAGGTGAATGAGTCAGACTGGGTCAGACAGGAAAAATGATACGCTCTGTCATTACCGAGACGGATCTCGCTGAGCGATTCATCAGTATCATTGACAGGTGGAGCGGCACAGAGCTCTGTCACTCTGCTTTCTCTACTGTTGTTTTAATGCCAAGCCCCCGATACAATAGATTCTGTATTTCCTTATCGCTCGACGAAGTGAAACAAAGGAAGCTTGGCTGGTTGTATAACGCAGCCAGACGCCGGTGTGTTAAATAATAAGAAACAGACTGTGGCATGAAAGTAATGAGCTGCTCATGGCACGAGTAGGGAGATGTTATCTGCTGGTGTGTCAGGCTTGGAAGCAGCAAAAGCCAAGAGTCATCGACCACACTTCAGCTATCTGTGCATCAAACACACCATCCAGACAGACAGAGGAAGGCTGGATCCTGTGTAACATGACTTTGTTACGGTGCGAGAGCCAAATTCTCTGGTCTAAAATTGACAGCAGCTGGCGACTGACAGTGAAAAGTTGATTTTTTGAGCAAACCAATATGTCTGTGTGGTTTTGAAATCCATTTTTCCAGATTATAACCAGGCGCAGAAAAAAGGGAAAACAACTCGTTTGGGTGGCTGCCATGTCTGCTGGGGATTTGCTTGGGAAACTCAGGTTTCTTTTGTTGGTTAAACCTCCTTTTCTTTCTTTCAAGTCGCTCAGTGTATTAATCAAAACTGGTTCCCAATGGACTTTTGTGGCCATATGCTCTAAGTCTGATGTAGACTGCACAGTACAAATCCCCTTCAATATAGGAAAATCATTTGAGACATTTTTTTTTGAGAGCCGTTAAATTAAACACATACAGCCTTGATGTAACACATGACATCATTAAAGTAATGACTATGGTTTTTGTGATGGAGGAGGTTGTTGGAGGTGCTGTGAATGAGCTTTTTGTGTGGATCATGTGTGTAGCTGTAGTTAGCGGAGGCCAGCAGGCAGATATGTTTTCCACAGGGTGGCCTGAATCAATTCAAGATCCCAAAAAAATAAAAATCCATGTTGCAGCATATGGGAGCTGAAATGCAAAAATAGAATTTCAATTCAAGCATTCATGAATGGTCTGATTTTTTTCTTTTTTTAATTAAATGGAGAAGTTTTCCATTCTGGTTAAGGCTCTCCTTGAACCTAAAACACAGACCATCTGCTCAGCAGGAGCAGAGACATGGAAATGTGTTTGGGCACATACAAAAAACAGAGCAGAGCAGGAGAGACGCTCCTCTGAGGGTTAACTAGGAAGTACAAACCACCCCCAACATGCACAATAATAAAAACCCCTTATTAATCAACCTTAATGATCCACCATTATGCATAATTACCAAGCAAACTCATTTGGAAAGAGACAGTAATGTTTATTTAATCCCCTCTCTATTTCTGTGGAATGTGCTGAATACGGAGATAGGCCCAAACAACATGGGGTGTTTTTCCCCTGCGGGAGAACCAGAACTTTGTTGAGTCACATTCAGAGCAGCAGGCACAGAAGGAATTTGACCATCAATAGCTTCAGTTGGAGGGGAAGCAGGGCGTGTTAGAATAGCATTCACTCAGCGCTCTGAGAAAACTGAGTGAAGGTAGAAGTTTCTTGGCAGAGCGCAGCTTTACCACCCATTTCCTCTTAACACAATACCATTATAAAACCCAACTATTCAGAACATGCATACAAAACAGCTAAGAGTGAACAAGCTCTTCAAGTAAAGCCTCACCTCTTCATTCACCCCCCCACCCAAAGGCATCCAGCCAACATGGTGATTAAACATCCCACCATCCCCATCAAACAGCCTGTCACCAACCCTCTGAACAATAATAGCATGTGAGAGAGCAATTATGCACATCTCAGTGAGGACAATTGAGGCCAGATGATGCCTCTGATAGCACAGGGTGCTCTCTATGCTAACCTAGTCCCATCCAGAAGAAGAGAGCATTCCACAGGACGGGCCAAACCCAAGCCCGTTGCCCTGGCCTCGATAGTGCGTGCTGAAGGGCCGCGCTCGCCTCATCTGACCCTGTTGTTATTTGCTGCTGTTGATGGAAAATTTTATGAAGCAAAGCTCAGTTTCACCACAAACCCAAACGAGCGGAGGCCAGAGCGCAGAGGGAAGAGAAAAAAAAAAACGAGAGAGAAGGTTCAATCACAAAAATGACCTTGGCAAGATGCAGGAGTGACCAGGTTGCAAAAAAAACAAAAACAGAATTCAAATAATCAATACGAAACATAGGACACCGTTAGACTACTTCCTGACACATGTTTGTCTTTCCTTTTCCTCATGAGATGACTCTCAGCGTTGAGTTTCAAGCCTGTAGACCACAGAAGTCAACCCAAGTTCAACTGGACAAGAGCAGCGGCATCAAGGCTGTCTTTATCCCTAATTACAAACTACAATACAGGTCAGCTGAAACTGCCCAAACTATAAGTAATGTTGGTGTTATTATCCACAGACAGAGAATTCTCCTAATTTATGCAAACACAAGATAGAAAGCATACAGAGTTTCCTCTTTCCCATGGATGCCGACTGAAACCAGCAGCCCTAAAGCACTCAGTGAAAGGTCTAAAAGCAAAACCATCTCACGAAAGCAAAATATTTATTTCCATCACAGTCCTCCTTAGTACAGTACGTAGTCTTCCATAATAGCATTAAAAGCACCATTTACCTCCCTCACAGGTATGCAACATCTAACCTAGCATCCATTCAGTTTCTTACACTTTTAAAGAGTTTGCTTTCGAACTCTTGAAACTCTTTACAGAGAACTGTATGGATGGTGATGCTGATCTGAACAGACTTTGCTGGTTGTCCATAGCTTTTGGTGCACAGTGAAATATCTCAAGAAGTCTCTGACAGATTGCATTTAAATGTTGTACAGAAAGTCACAAAGGATGAACCTTATCTGCCTTAGTGGTCCCTGGATTTTTATTTCCTCTTGCACTGTCTCTAAGTACACATCTTTGGCTTTTAGTTAAAAAGCTCAACAACTACTTGATGGTTTGACATGAAACTCAGTGCAGGCATGACTTATGCCTGCTTATCATCTTAAAATTGTCATTGTGGAAATGATAAGTGTACTCAAGTTATGTGTTGCCTTACAGAGCAGCTAGCATGGCTGTAGACCCAGTCTTGTGAAATACCCAAAAGCTCAAAGCCTTTGTTTAAACTAAGTGTGATGTTGCTTACAAGAACAAAATGTTAGCAGCAGATTTGTGGCAAACTGGTGCATGATTTGCAGTACAGACTGTGGTTTGCCAAAAAATGTTGTCACATGTTTGCCAACATTGTCCACCAGCGGGAAAACTTACTGGCAAACTTCCAGGAGCATCCTGCAGTATTGTAACTGGTAATATCCTAATTCCATATTGGTCATAGGCGTGAAGGTGAGCATGTATGTGACCCTCCAAACAATAAACTGTATATAGCTAATGAATAGATACATGATTTTTTTTAATTGTAAGAGGCATAAAAATACATTAAATATGAATTTGTGGCAAGTTTGCTATGTTTAGTATTCCATCCATCCATTATTTATACCTGCTTTATCCTGTGGAGGGTTGCAGGGAGGCTGGAGCTGATCCTAACTTACTTACAATGCCAGTCCATTACAGAGCCAACACACACAGAGACAGACAACAAAGCACATTCACGACCACGGACAATTTAGAATCACCAATTAACCTCAGCATGTCTTTGGACTGTGGGAAGAAGCCAGAGCACCTGGAGAAAACCCACACAGACACAGGGAGACTATACTGACTCATCACACAAAGGTTTTGCGCCCAGCCTTCATTCAGTGTTGCCAATGGTTAATTACAACTGTGTGCCAGGAACCAAACGTTTTTAGAGAGCATCTCTGCAAAGCATTGTATCTTCATTCATCACATTGTTTTGTTTTTAGGAGCTAAAATGTATTCACCCTCATCAGCATCATTTTTTAAAGCAATTTTAAGCTTTTTGATAAACCCAATGTACCATCCCAGAGCCAAATATCAGAAAGTTAGCAACTAGCTGTCAATAGCAGGTTACCATGGTAGCACATATTCTAGATCCGGCTGATTTGTCATGATCTGGTGAAGACAGAGAGGATCCTATTTGTCATTGTATTATGTTCTTCTGGAGGTTGTTGGAGCAGGTGATGCAAGGCACATTTCTATGTGAATGGACAATAAAGTGTAGTCTTATTTTACCTTAGGTTTCCAGAATAAAACTACAAGCTAGATGAGCACTCAGAGAGCACAGGCTAATGGACTATCTTGAAGTTTTGAATAATGTGATTAAAATTGAATGGCCTGTGCTCTACCTCTCCACCAGTTTCTGTAAATTCAACCAGGTAGTCATTGTGTAATCCAGATACTTTAATTAATAAATACTAATGTCCTAAATGCACTGAATGTGTAAATAGGATTGCTAAACATTAGCCATTTTATTATATATTCAGCTTGTTGTGGACTTCTGTGCCCTAGCAGTCAAAAAACTGAGAAGCACTGCTTCAATCATTCATCTGTTTATATAGATACAGATTTAAGGGTAATGTGTTGATGTTGTTTCCGTGCAGCCTGGGGCTAAATCATTTGACATGACACTTGCATGTACAAATGTTTGAGTTTTAAAAAGCTGACATGAACATGGCAGATTTGAAATGGAGCTCAGTTTAAATGCTCTGCTACGTGCAGGCGAAGGCAAATGTCCTGATTAAAGATGATCCATGCCAGAATCCGGCCTAATGAAGAAGCAGGCGCCTTCCGATGATGGAGGCCAGTTAATCGTGGCACAAGATCACAGGTCAGAGTTCAGTGGAACATTCTGGACAGCAGACAGCTGCAGATGACAGTTGAAGCACTGACCGGAAGCAATGGAAAGGAGATTTTTCTCCAAGAGATTTTTGTTATCAACTGACAACTGTCCACTAACACCAGACCTCAGTGCCAAGCAGGCAAATGTCTCAATCATCAAGAACATTAATACAAAATGTTAAATTCACACTTTGATTACCAAAAATATGACCATAAATATAATGAATACTGTATAAACTTAACTGTATTTGTCAGTGCAGGAATGAATTGTTAAAGTGACTGAAGTATGTGTATGTGTGTGTGTGTGTGTGTGTGTGTGTGTGTGTGTGTGTGTGTGTGTGTGTGTGTGTGTGTGGGGGAGAACTGAAATAGTGACAGACATGTGCAGCAGCTGAACTACAAATCCACACACCTCGAGGGGGATGTCCCTCTGCACACACACATATTTACATACATTTACACGTATTTAAACATATTCCACTTAATTTCTTGTAGATGAATGAGATGTTCCAGAAAAATCATTAGACAATATAATTATACATTCATTCAAATACAAAAATACAAAACACACACAGTTTGACAAGTGTTTAGGTTGGGTTTTTTTTTAAAGAGCAACAACTAAAAACAAAACAAAACCAAAGTTCTCATACACATTTTTTTTCCCTAAAAGGCCCAAATCATCATCCTGGTTCAATGAGATGTCAACCATGTTACTTTAATTTAGGTCAAATGAGAGTCTGACAGTCACAGTGATGTAAAACCAGGCTGAAGATCAAATAAGAGCTATAATGACATAACTTCCACCCAATTACACCAGCAAATGACATTACTAACCAAGATGGTTGGTTCAAAACCTACCTGAGCTGCTGAGCTGCTCCCAGTTAGATAAACCAAAGTCAATATTGGCTCCCCTGATCTCAGGCTGCACACAGAGCTCCTCGTCCTGACAGCATGAATCACACTGAGCCTCTGACACTCTCCTCACACCAGGACAGCCACTCTGAGTCACACAGTCATACAGACATACACAACAATGCTCAGACTGAGCAGAGGGCTGAGAGGGAGGGAGCAGCCCAGAGCTGCCAAATTCCACACAAGACACAAGAGTGGAAAAAAATAAATTTAAGACTCATTTAAACAACAAAAAAACTGTTTGAGTGCTGCCCACACTGAATTCATTCATATAATTCCAGTGGTTGGTTAAAACGTCTCCATATTTTTCTCTTCCTCACAACAAGGATAAATCCCACCCAGACAAGTCAAACTCACTGCAGCTCCAGAACCCTCAAAGCTGGAAGCAGGTAAACTTCCTTTGATTGCAGGATACAAACATTTTACCAAATACAACCACGGTCTTTTTTTTGTCTCCTAAACAAAGAGGTAAACTTGCTTCTTTGTGCTTGTACACGGGTCCTGGCCACAGTCTGCTGACCATCAAAAGCACCACAGCAGGCGATGGGATCGAGTCCAATGACCCTGTCACCATGGAAACCTGTAGGCTCTGATGTGTGACTGCAGACAGAGGGGCATCACAGAAATAAAAGATGACAGAGCTACAGTACCTACTACAGTGTGGCCCAAAAAGAGAGGGCATCAAATATACTGGCCCTAACTTAATAAATCCCACATGCCAGAACTAAGTAGGCCACTTAAAAAAGCCCAGTTAGGTCTGAACAAAAATAGCTTGGATAAGTCAGGATCTAAATAGACCACTTTGAGTTGGCAGCACCTGGCAAGCACCAGACAGATGGCTGTGGCTACTGCGAGAAGTGTGCGTACGTCATTTTTTGTACGCACAAGTACACACAAAATGAGAGTATAATAATCTGAAACACTCCTAACTTCAAATCCACCTCGCTCAGCAGACATAAATCTGGTATCTGTGGTTTGTTTAGAGCCACAGGGTTGGTGGCTGATGCTCAGTCCACAACAGAATGAAAGGGTGTGGTGTGGTTCGCTCTCTGCAGGGGCTCCCCTCAGGCTTTAACGCAGGCAGACATCGGGATATTTCGGTCGCTGTCAGTGACAGACCCTGAGAAGCCTGCCGCTGGGACATGGCAGGTGGGATTATTTGTGGTGCTTGTTGCTAAAACGGTCTCCGCTCTGTGCGTCTGTGCGAGACTAAATGACAGCAAAATCTACGATGTGAAGCAAACACACATCTGACAAAGTCTTGTCCCAGCTGCCAGTGTGGGGGGAGTAACATTTTTTAAAAAGCAAAATATGAGTAACTGGGTTTAGTTCTAGTTAAGACATAAATATGTGGTCATCAGAATATGGATACATTCTTCAAATCAATAATTGGCATAAAATAATTGCTTTTTTACAGTCTACAATACTCTGACATTTAAAAGTAGTTGTTTAGTTTCTTTCTGTATGTTTGAAATACAAAAAATATCAATAAAGTTACCCCTGAATTGTTTTTCCAACTCTCCAGAGCATTCACCTTGTTGTCTTTGTATCATTTCTGTATAGCTTTTGCTGCATGCTTTGGATCATTGTTTTCCTGGAAAACAAATCTTCTCCCAAGATGCAGTTCTCTGGTGAACTGCATCCGGTCGTCTTCCAGGATTTCCCCATGCTTTGCTGCTTTCATTTTATCCTCTACCTTTACAAGCCTGCTGAGAGGCATCCCTGCATTATGATGCTGCCACCACCATGCTTCATGGTGGGCATAGAGTGTTTGTGATGATGTACAGTGTTTGGTGTCCACCAAGTCTGATGGCTCAAAAGCCTAATTTTGGTCTCATTAGACCAAATAACCTTCTTCCAGTTGACTTCAGAGTCTCCCACGTGCCTCTATTCTAGATTTAATATGAGTCTGGCTTTCTTGTTGTGACTCTCCCATAAAACCTTGACTATTGACGAACCTGATCAACAGTTATTGCATGCCGTCGCACTCATTTCACTTGCTAAAGCTTGTAACACCTTCAGAGGAGTCACTGGTGTCTTGGTGGCCTCTCTCATTAGTCTCTTTCTTGTACAGTCACTCAGTTGTTTGAGGATGGCCTGCTGTGAGCAGATCTACACATATGCCATCTTTCATTTCTACACAATGGATTTAACTGTACTACCAAGGGATATTTAGTAAGTTGGAAATTTTCTTGTATCCATCCTGTGACTTATGCTTTTCAAAAACCTTTTCATGAGTTGCTTGGACTGTTCTTATGTCTTAATGCTGCTGCTACAGCCAGGAGTACTGATTCATCAGTGATTCCAGACACAGGTGTTTTTATTCTACAGTCATTTAAGACACATTCGCTGCACTCACATGGTCTGCATTTCACTAACTGTGTGACTTCTAGCACCAATTAGCTGCCCCTGTGTGGAATTAGGTGAGTCACTTTAAAAGGGTGAATACTTCAGCAATTACTTATTTTACGGTTTGTATTCTTAATTAATTGACTTTGTATAAATCTGTTTTCATTTTAATATAAAAGAATCTTTTAGTAAATTCTGGTCAAAAAAGCCTCATTATATAGACTATCAGTAAATGTGAAAAAGCAATAAAAGGAGAAAACTTCCAAGGAGGTTGAATACTTTTTAAAAGCAATGTACATGTCTGGAAACCTTTAAATAACTGTTTAAGAACTACATCATGCTGGTATGCAAGCTGGCCTCCTCACTTGCATGTACTTTTGATGAGTTGAAAGCCAAAGTGATGCCCCTAACTCTACTGATCCTGGGTTCAACCTGTTTAACGTTGCAGCGTGAATACTACATTCACTGCGACACATGCAGTAATTATGTAAAACTATGTTGAAGTAGTCCAAAGTTTTTAAAATATGTTTCTCATTTTGATTGATTTAATAGAACACATTACAAATGACATTTTGAGGGCATGTATTCTGTAATCTAAAGTGAAATACATTTTAAAACCTTCAAGCGCTGCCAGTTGCCACACACAGTCATGCGGTTCTTTTATTCAAATTCTTCTGGTTTGTGATGGACCTTGCTCCCATTTGTAGCGATAACAACATGAAAAGCCCCATATTTCCCCTAAACCACTATAAAACCTGGTTAATAAGAGGAAAGGTTTTTACAGTCTCGGAATGTTCCCATTAATTGCTGAACAACTGACGCGGCCTTCTTAGACCCACTGCTTGGTCTTGCTGGTCATGTAATCAAAAAATACATTTAAAAAAATGTGGAGAAGGTAGCAGCTTTCAAATACCAAGCCAACAAAATGAACTTGCAACATGCTGTATTTATTAAAGACCCCTCTGGTGAAAATCAAGTTGTCTTTTTTTTTTTACCTTGTTAGCGTGTCCATATGGTGGTTTTTAAATGCTGAAAGACATATGAGGAGCTAAATCGGCAGTCATAGCTATGACTGACCATTACACAATTCTTTACACCAGTCCACCAATTGCAACATGATATATAATAATTATAAAATACGAAAATAGCAAGGTAGAGCAGGAATGCATCTTGTAAGATCAATTTCTAAAATGAAATAAATGTAAAATGCAAAAATATTAATACCACTAGGAGAAACTAAAAGCCATTAAAAACGTGCGACTTGAGATTTTTCTTAAAAGTATCAGCGGAGGTGAAACACAAGTCTCATAAGTCCTATTCTTTAAAGACTCCCTTTAGTGAAAATCAAGTTTTTACCTCGTTAGCATCTACATTGTGTTTTTTATATTCAAGAATGAACATCATGAAAGAAATAAACAGTCTGAGCCATGGCTGAGAATTTCCACCTTTGACCTTTTTCCACCTCTCACCAAAACAGGATAAAAAAAAAGAGAGAGAGAAAAAAACTTGGAAATAAATCTATAATAGGGGTTGGATCTACAACAAACCAACTTGCAGTGGTGGAGTTTTCTTTATCATTATTCTTCCAGTCAATCATTAATGACTGACACAGGGAGTTCATGGATCTGCGCAATCTAGGTCATTTTTGGACAGAAAGGGATTATCGTACTGTAAAAAAAAATAAAAATAAAAATCTAAATATGCAACCTAGATAGACAGAGATGAGTTTTTAGGGGTTAAATCAATGACCTGAGAGACATTTCAACACACAGACATTCACAGATGCACAAGGACACACTGAAGCATTCACACACAAATGCAAAATAGCTCCCCAGTCCCACCACAAACAACCAAACTTGCATGCATATTAAATCATACACCCACTTACGCATAATGTTTCACTGTTTGAAAAGGTCCTTCAGGGGTCAGTTGACATCACAAAAAAATGGGGGCATGCTGTCATGGCAACTTCTGTTTTTGCTCCAAGGAGACCGAATGACACTAACAAAAACAGAGGCTATGTCCTCTCATGATGTCATACAAGGACAATATATCCTCCCAACTGTCAAATAAATCCAGCAGGAAAAACCAACAAAAGCAGCATCCAGAAGGGCCCGAAATTAAACAATATCAGCCATATGAAGTAAATGAACCCGCGTATTTAAACAGCAGCATGGAGCCTCTTCTGAGAGGAAGCTGGATAACAAGATCAGATGTCTAATTACCCCCCCTGTTGTTGAGGTTACACATGTTTTGGAGTATTTTTCAAACTATTTGCAAAAACTCGCTGTGGGTACAAGCAACTGTAATTGTGACCGGTGTGGTTCTGGGATTGAGGAAGTTAACCAGACTCCTTCCTTCAACATAAAGTACACACCTATAGGAGCGCCTCGACAAATTTCCGCAATTTACACATTTCTAAGCTTTCCCATAACCTCAGCCATCGATCTTCCTGCCACTGAGCAATTTCGGATGAAGCAAAAACCACACAGCAGTCTGCGTCAGACAATTTTAGGTATGTATCATAACTTTCTGGGAACGACAATTAGATGGAGTTAATGCAATGGCTGAACCACACTGAGCAGATCTGTGGTCACACGCTCTGAGTCACCTCTGTGCAGCGAGGTCTTTCAAAGAGGAACTGTAATGAGTTTTGGTCGTAGTTGTCGTTCTGAACCAGGTGCGATTTGTGACTCAAGACAGTTTTTATAAAGAGGGAGGTGGTGTACTTTCAGCCATCTGCACTCCAAGACACATAAATATACCAGAACAAAAAAAAAAAAAACAAATGTGCATGACCCCCCTTTTTACCAGCCACCCACGGCCTCGCCACAAACATGCAAACACACAAAAACATTTGCTTCCATGACAGTCAGACCACCTCTCCTCATCTATGGCTGAGTAATGCACCTCAGCTTTGAATATTTTCAGCTCCACAGCCAGCCTGAGGACTGACACTGATAAGATATTTTGCAAACTGGATGCCCATTACGGAGCACAAAGCGACACCCTGTAATTCTGCTGCTGCTGAAAGCTGAAAAAAGGACGAGAAATTACAGTAAATTTCCTGCCAACAAAAGACTCGAGGAACTCTGTGACCTCTTCTCCAAATTTATGGGCTCAGATCTGAGCTCAGCTTGCACACACACAACAGCCACGCATTAAACATGTTCTCCTTGTGTGAAACCGAACCCCGCGGACCCCCCACTCCTGCTGTCGCTCCCCACGATATCAAGAACCTAAACTAGAGAGGGTGGGAAGTGAAGGGATGTTTTATTCAACCGAGGCAAAGACAAACACGGAGAGACGAAGGAACGAAGATGCATATCTTGAGTTTCTATGTAAGACAGTTTAACTTTTGCACAGCTGTTATCCTGTCACATGTACATGGGAAGGAGGACTTGAGCTTGTTTTTATGAGTCCCATTTGACCTCTCGTCTGCTCGTAAAACAAGTATCGCAGTGCAGATTTTTTTTTCCACAACACAGCCAAGACCACAATACGTTTACACACATTCTGCAGTTTTAAGCACCTACGGAGTTTGCTGCTGCTTCTACACACAAACTACTTACAACAGCACACCCTAAATTCCACCACTTCAATATTGTCAGAGATACATAATTGAATCGGGCTCGACTTCAAACACAACTCTTTGGCAGCCGCACAGGAATCCAACGTCGAGGAAAAATAACAGACGAAAATATCTCATCAAAAGGCAGATTACTGTAAGCTGAATCTAATGGCCATGCCTTATCAAGCATGATGAATAGCAGAGTCATTTAACAGGTGAGCTGAGGAATGCAGCGCCGTGCTTACTGTTCACAGTCCAGCTGTGGAACAGACTCGATGACTCAAACCTTAACTGAGCGCACAGAGACAGACGTAAAGTGCCGCCGCTGCAAACAGAAGTTCTTGATCATGTCAGTGACATAGCAGGCAGATCTATGGTGACTTTACCGCTCCTGAATTTGGTCATGCATAGCTGGTCAGCTTTGCTCTCCATAAACACTGTAGAAAGTGAATGTTTTATTAACATTTTTCTTGAACAATTTGTTGTTATTTTGCAGATTCTACTGTTTTCTTAATTACAGATAATAACTGGTAAATTCTCAGAAAAAGTAATAATTTACGTTTTAACTGTAAATTTTTTATATAAATGGTAATTCATTCTTTTGCAATGTTTTACTAAAAAAATTATTTTTTACTGTATTTAAATCCAAAAAAAGTATTATTATTTTACAGATTTTTGCTGTTATTTGACAGAAAAAAACAGTATATTAAGGATTTTTAAAAATGGCAAATTATTTCTGTTATTTTGCAAAATTTCCCTGTTTTATAAAATTACAAATAACATAGAGTAAAATCACAGAAATTAGCATTCATTTAGATTTCCACATCAAAAATCTGCATTTTCAAACATGATAACTGTTCTTTTAAAATGGTAAACTGTAAAACTACACTTTTTCACTGTGTTTAAATCTGTAAAAAACAAAAACAAAACATTATTGTTGATTAAAAGACAAATTATGTACATTAGGTTTTAAAAATGGTAAATAGCATTTTAGGTATTGTTTTACAGAATGTCCATGTTTTGTTAATAACAATATCCAGTAAAATCACTGACAAAAATATGAATTTACATCTTAAATGTAAAAAACAAACAAACAAACAAACAAAAACAAACAAACAAACTGAAAAAAACTGCCAAAATTATACATAATGTCCACATAAAAATCTGGATTTTTAGAAATAGAAACACAAATGTACATATTTTTTCTGTATTTACATCAGCTAAATTATTTTCACAGTTTTTACATTTTTTTTTAACATTACAGTATTCCACTGTTGATCCTTGCTGCCAGATTTTCAATTATTTTTTCAGTGTATTCACGATTGAAAAGCCTTTTTGTGAGGTTTGAGCAATCTGAGCGGTTGTGTTCTGACTGATTTCCAGTGAACATTCAGGTTTTACTGACCGTAGTTGGCTTGATGGACTTGGTTAATGGTGGTGGTAAGTGTGTGTCTGTTTACGGATGATGTCAAACAGGCCTCTAACACCAGAGGAGGAGGACAGAGTCAGGATTTATGGAGTGTCCTCGGCCCATCCTCCTGTTGAACTTGTCTTGGATTACCATCCTCCCGCCGTGCATGACTGCTGCTTTTGTCCACAACAGACATGCCTCATATTAAATCTGGTATTCCACTTCTTCAACTGTCACTGATCCACTTATATAACTCCCTACAAATCCCCTTTCCCTCTACTCTCATGTCTTATTTAACCCTTTGTCAGATGATGGTTTAGTTTCGTGCTAATTTATTGACCCTGTCTTGGTTGTCCATATATTTAAGGCAAAAAAAAAAATCCCCATTCCATCTTGTCCTTGTCCAACGACATAGTAAAAGGACACTGTGTTGGGCTTTTTAGGAAAAGAAAACTCTTTTCTCAAGGTATTACACGACACACTGATTAGGCAGAAAATGTGATTTCAATGAGCCCAGAATCCTCTTGGCTGTGTCTAAGATTATTAGACCTCTGGATTAAAAGCCTGACTGATACTGGATATTCTGGACTAAAGCCAATGCCAGTTTTTAAGGAGTAAATATATATTGTACAATAATCTTCAAACACATATGTACATACAGTATATACATACACGTGTATGATCAACAATTTCCCTGAGGTACCCTACCGAAGGGATCAATAAAGTTCTATCTAATCTAAGTTCTATCTAATGATACATGATGCATGAGGTACACTGAAAAGAAGAAATGAGGGAGTCACTTTCCAGCAATGTATTTAAACAAACTACAATGGTAAAGACACCACTTTACTCCGCACCATCATCTGCTCAGCTGTGACATGAGCTCTGTTATATGTGCTGCCGACAGTGCTGAGAGTATTGTGGAGTTGGAGACCCACTGTTGTGCAAACTGTGTGATAAAATAATTCACAAATGACATCAAACATTGTTTTTCAGCATTATGTTGTCTAAAAAAAACCCAGAATATTGGTACAGATTGGACAACTTATACACAGATACAGATATATCTGTGGCAGACAATAAACGTAGGCTAACTTAATCAGTCGAATTAAAAGTTGCAATTTACATTACAACATAATGGGTTAATGCGAGCATATGTAACTCCTGCAAAGTTAAACAAGCACAATAAATATATACCAGATATAGGCACTAAATACGCAGAGGTTGAAGGAACACTGTTTCACTGTGTTTTTAAGTTGCAGAAAGATTAAAGCATTTTGGAAAGAGGTCACAGTTACGTGTGAGGAGATCACTTCAAAAAGAACTTCAAGGTATTTCTACTTGGTCTACATCCAAAAGAACATAATTATGATAAAAATGAACAAATATGGATGAATCTTAGTTTTGTAAATGCCAAAAAGTTGATACTTTGTTCTGAAACCTTTTTTTTTTTTTTTAATCACAGGCCAACTGTTACATAGTGGAGAAGACCAAAGATGTCAGACTGTTCACCAGAAAGAATGTTTGTTGTTACCATGCAGACTTTATAAAGATGTAAAAGTTGTAGAAGAGTCACTAAGGATAATTAATATGGATTGACATCTGTTCAGAGAGGCAGCTCACTGTTCATGTGTTTAATTTTTTTTGTGTTTTTATGCCTGTTTGTTTGAAAAAAAAAATAAGACGTATTTAAAAAAAGGATTAAAACTTATTTTTTCTTACACTAGATGTTTATAATGTTTTGAATTTGCTAAAATAGAAAACCTAGAAAAACGAAAGAACACGTCACAGTCAACGCTAGCGGCTGTCTTGTCTTTGTATGAGTCTATAGTGGAAACATAGAGAAGATTAATGTGAATTTTAGGTCTATTTGTGTGATTAGCAGTCAAGGTCAGAACCCTCCTAAACTGGAAGGTGAGCAGGAAAAGTCTCACCTCGTCGGGTGAAACTTCACACTCTGTCTCCAGGCCAGCAGAGGACCGAGGCCACCGCTGAGGCTCAGACAGGGCAGCTCCATCCGTCACCACTGACGTTAACGTACCGGTGAAGAATACCGCTAACAGACGTCCATCTGACTGTTTTATTGCTGATACCTCGCTGCCTACATGTACATAATCTGCAGTAGGCCAGATCTGAAAGTTATGGAAAAGGTGTGCACGGTCTGCTCAGAGGTGATATAGATTACATGAAAGCTACTTTGTCTATTTATGGTCCCCTTACCAAACTCTCTGGCAGCCTGCAGTGAACAAGCTCAAATGTACTCACGCCTTCGAAAACATCTTTGCACACAGTCATGAACACGGTTCAGTTATCAGCAAGGTGAGAACTAAATAATACGTCAAACTGACTACCTCACAGCAGCATGCCAAATCTCTGTACAGTTTCTGTAGTTAAAGTCACACCTTCTTAAATGTTTTCATGTTCCAGGAATGTTAAGTTCCTGACAAATAGCCCCCATATAGTGTAAAGTTACGGCCTCAGTGCAGCACCCACAGTCTCTCCAGGCTCTCTCATTATGTGGAGCTTAAATATGAAATGACATCATGCTTGCAAAATGTCTTTTTAGGAAAGGCAGGTATAAAAATACCAGCGCTTTTCCCTTTTCCCCTCCTCCTGCTGAGATCAAATGAGCCCATGAGGGAGAATTTAAAATTACGGCCTTCCAGAAACAGGCCAAACAGTCAGCATTACAGTCGGGCTACGTCATGAGTCAGCAGTGGGTCACCTGCTATGACCTCATACCGAGTCTGTTTCACAAAATGTAGAAGGAAGGGCTACTGTAAGTCAGTACGGAAAAAGCTTCTGCAACAACAGGCTGGTGTGTCAGGACGGCATTGTTCCTGTTTCTGTGTGTGAAAGTGTCCAAAGTCCGTGTAGCACTAAAAAGTCTGCAGGAAAAAAGGAGAAAATGAGACGAGAAACTGAAAACCAGATCAAAACAGAGGCCAAAGCAGAAACCAATAAAACTGTTATCTTCCTTATCATGTCCTATTTCAATGATATAGTCACTGTCCTATTTTAACTATAGATGTGAAACCAAAACACAAGTTAAACAGTAGCCAAACAACATGACTTTCACCATATTTTTGTTCTATTCATATAATCTGGTCCCTTTCATCCACATGTACACACCAGCAGAAAGAGTAATAGCTGATTACGATCTCATATATAAAAACAAGACAACTGATTTTACTACCACAGCTGATGTTTGTAACTCTGTTGTATCTTGGTTTTCTTATTTGTTCTTAGTTAAGTATTGTTTTGTTGCTCAGTAATAGTTTTGATTTCACATTCTTCAAATCTTGAAATTGCAAATTACACACAAAGGCCCTCTTTAAGCTTGATAAAATGTCCATATGGTGTTTATAATATGCCAGAAGATACATCATGAGTTAAATAAGCAGTCAACACCATGGCTGAATATTTCTACCTGGAAACTGCAGCATATTGATGACAGTGTCATCAACATAGATTCAAACTTCCAGAGTTTCATAAACCTAAAAAAAAAATCCTTGCCAGTTTGCAGGATGGGGATTTCCACATCATTCTTCTTCTTCAGAATCAGTTTACTGTTCAAACATGTACACCTCAATTAATCTAATCCATCTTAAGGCAGGTGGGACTTATTTTAATGAAAAAGCTTCGAAATATGTGACTTTAATACAGAAAATATGTCTGATGGCAAGCTGTGCAAAGGCCAGGATGTGTCTCAATTTGACCAAACAGCAGACATATAGAAAAGAAATGCAATACAAACTAGTGCGTGGGGTATTTTTGACTGTGAGTGAGTGACAGGAGAAACAAAAGGTGCCTCTCTTGTGATTAGACAGTCAGCGATTTCAGTTTTGTGGCTGAAAAGGAAGGAATTATTCCACAGTATGTTCAAGCTTTGGGGTTTCTGGAACTAAATCATGCCTGTTAGAGGGGCAGGCCTTTCGGATTAGTCAAAAAAAAGAAGGATAAATAGAGCAATTTATCGAGCAATTTATCAAGCAAAAAGATGAAAAACAGAAGTAATACTTAATAGATGCTTGTGTGCTCTTTTATGTCTATGTGTCTGGCTGATCGGGTTTTGCTCAAACAGGAGAAGTATGTCTAAGTTTGAACAAGAATCACACCGATTATTTGACAACAAATTCCATCATCAATCTATGGAATGTCGTCTCCTCCTGATGGTGGAGACGCCGCCTCACATAGATGTCTTGGAAGAATTCCTCGGCGGCCTCTCATCTTCCAAAAAAGTTTCCCCTGTGGTTTTTGCGTCTTTGGTTAAAACCGAGAATCCGCGGCTGCTGCTCTCTACTGTAACTGCCCATCTCTCTCCATTCAAAACCAAGTCAAGTTCTGAAATGCCTTGTTTGCACAGCAGGCAGTTAGTTTAATGACATGGAAGAGCATCAGACAAAATGCCTTTGAATGGCATGCCACAATTGGAGACGGGTTTGTTCTGTCTGTTTTGCAGTTTAATGAAATAGTGGGATATCAGTGAGCAGGCACCTGTTTGTTGTTTTGCACAATGAGACCTCACACGATCAAATTTGTTTAGAAATGCTCTGTTTAACGACACTAACGCACACACACTGACTGAATACATTCCCTCATGCCAAGAGCTAATCTTAACCCAAAGCTTGCCCCTTGAAGAAGTGAAAACAGGCTGAAATGACCTCAGACTGAAAAAATGCTCAGGTTTCCACAAGGATATAACTCCCATGCATCCCAATACCAGAGATACATCATTATAAACAGAGCGTTGCATAAAGCATTGTGTGTGAGGAGCATGAGAGCACACTGAAGAATACCAGGCGCTCAGCACCGTAAGACTCTCCGGCCGAGACAAATTGTGGTTGACCACGGAGGACCGCGCCCAGCAGCCGGCCACTAGGAATTCCTCTTTCACTGGCCGTGCAAAACGTTGGCATCATCCGCTCAGCGCCAACCCACCATGCTGAGAGAAGGAACAGATGCATCACCTGCACCTCGGATTACCAACTGCTGCTCATAGGAAATAAACACTAAATAGAAAAACAACACTAAAAGCTGTTGTTAAAACCTGTAAAAACTAATCACTGTGTTTTTGTTCCATGAAAAATAATCTCTTCCGGCCTTAAAATGGCTTAAATGTAACTCTTCACAGTTGCCTCCTTTGAAATGATGAAGTACCCCTCTCTTTCTGTACTCACTCCTCCACTACTCGAGCACACCAGTATGCCTACAACTCTGCTTAAACGTGTCTGTGAAGATTCTCAGTCATCCAGGTCATGGTTGTTCTCGTAGTTTAATCGTAGTAACTGGACTTGCTTGAGTTTCTTGAAGACGTTTCACCTCTCATCCAAGAGGCTTCACCGGTTTTGACTGACTAGTTGGGAATTCCAGATACTTATATCCTTAAGGAGCCATTAACACTTGAGTTTGCTCCTTACCCTCATTATGAGTCGTTAGTACTCCCCCTGCCACAGTGGGGTTCGTTAAGACCTTTTGTGGCGAGGTGTGAATGTGGTTTCATCTTTTCCCGAAGTGTGTAGCAACATGTCTGTGAAGATTCTCAGACATCCAGGTCATGGTAATTGTTAATGGCTCCTTAAGGATAGAAGTATCTGGAACTCCCAACTAGTCAGTCAAAACTGATGAAGCCCCTTTGATGAAAGGTGAAACATCTTCAAGAAACTTAAGTAAGTCCAGTTGTTACGATTAAACTATAAGAACTCTGCTCAGACACTGTGAAGCTACTCTGAGCTACACAATGCACAAGTTGTTACGTTTCACTTCAGTCATTCACAACAAAACCAGACACCGATTCTGAGGAAAAACAATGACTACAATCTAAATGAATTTCTTTGTTTTGGTGTATATGAAGATCCAGAAGTTTTCATTTTTGTATTTGTCATTGGTACTCTACTTTCAAGGTGGAATTGCTCAGCCATGGCACTGACTGGAATTAGTTGTCTGGGTGTTATTATGTGATGATTGTGACTGTCTAGCTTTGTGATATTTTGCACGTGTGGATGTTTTTCAGTTAATCTAAATTATTTAACCCTGTTTGAAGTATTATATTTGCAAATGAAACATGCTGAGGACGACATCAGTTATATTAAAAGTGAGTTTGGTTTCTTGTTTGGCTACTGTTCTGGTTTGGGTTTTGGTTTCAGGGCTAGTTTTCTGTTTCTTTCCTGCAGACTCTTTGGCGCTACGTTGACTTGAGACACTTCGACACACAAATACAGGAAAGATGCAGTTCTGGCACACACCAGCCTGTTGTTGCAGAAGGACTTGCAATACTACAAATAACAGTTACAACAGCCACAAAATACACCACATGAACATGTCAAGAAGGTCATTTTTTATCAGTTCTTTAAGTCACGTGTCTGCTGCTACACACAAATACAAACAACAGCGGACGAGCTCTCACAAGAAAGACTGCTAGAAAGGTCTTCTTACTCACAATCAAGTGTGGAGTTTTTGTGACCTTATTGTTCTGTGCATTCATCACATACAACTAAAGCTGCACACAGTTTTGGCCTTGCATTTCCACAAAGTGCACAGTTCTGCTTTGAAAAGTAAACAGTTTGCTGCCATCTAGTGTCCACAATCAGTCAGCAACACTGGAGCTGACGGCAGTGCACAGACAATACTGAGTGCTCTTCAGTGAAAGTGCAAAAGAGACAATTGATCGACAAAACCTGCTGCGCAAATCTGCTCTCAGATACTTTATATAACTCAATTCACTTTCCACAGCATCGACATCACAACCTCTCAGCAACAGTAACAGGAGGAAAAGGCAAAGCACTTCTCATTTCTCAGATTTCCGCCCATTTTCTGTCTTATATAACGTCAGTACTGCCACGGTGTCTGGCCTCTCCTGTTTCCCTCCGGTTAAACACACCACGCACTACCTTCATATTCCCCAAGAAGGTGTGGGGAGATGTGGAGCCTGGTGACTGAAAACGCCTTGTCATTGCATTGCCTGCATTCCTGTGCCTGGCTCCTATTGGCCTGAAGACTATTTATACAGCCGTGGCAGAGGCCCCTCATAGCCTACTGGGGAGATACACTTCCTGGGCGGCTGGCTTTATGTCTCTTGACTGCACAAACACCTGAAAACCTGCTCAACATTGCCTGAAACAGAGCCTCTTTGATTCAATGGGGTGCTTTGGAAGGTCTACCATTGCAATCAAAGCTGGTTAAACCTGCATTATTTAAATGCTAAATACAATTGCAAGGTGTCAAAAGATACCAAATGTGCAAAGATTTCAAGGGGATGCAGGATATAGGTACCCTTCA